>NW_015150560.1:1123622-1126088 GCF_000732505.1 Cyprinodon variegatus
CTCCAGAGTGTTGTTCAGCATGGGGGTGAGTAGAAAATGAAGGCTAATCATGTTTTGGGTGTACTATTCCTTTAAGTCCTGCAAAAACGCACTTCTGGCCAAGTAAGCTTTTAATGTCAGGGGAAAAAAGGAAACCCGGAAAAGACGAAGGAAAATCAATGAAAAATTGTAATATTTAAAAAAATCTATATTATCCCTTGTGACAAACAAATAAAAGTAGACCTTTCAAATAACATGGCCGGATTATCAAGAATATCATGTATGATGGGAATTGTAAAATAAACAAAATAGCTGCCATGTGTAAAGTTTTGGTGGCTATGATGCTGCTAAGCTAATTAAAGTGGCAATGGAATACAAAACCGGGTTTACCTTGTCATAGATGAATGACGACAGTTCAGTGGCTAAAAACGACATACTGAGAAGTTCAAACCCCATCGACACCTCCTTTCTCTGCAAGTCTCACAATTCTAAACTTCCACCATAAAACGGACGAATTCAGACGAAGCACCGAATTGAAGTCAATTCAGGGATGTTGCCTTATTTGGTTCTGGCCTGTACTTTTGTAACGCCCTGAAATTGACATACAGACCAGCCCACTGGTTCATTGGCCCAAGAAGGGCTGGGTTGCTGACTGGACCGGACCTCGGCAGAGAGCGGTGAGCCACCCGTCCTCAGACAGAGGAGGGGGGCTGGGGGCCGGTAAAACAGACAGGGGGAAGCACGGGGCCGCCTGCGTTTGAGTTACTAAAGGGGCAGCAGGGAGGACTTCTAGGAATTAGTAGATGTCTGGAACAGAGAGATGTTAAGAAAGCAACACATTTAGCTTCTTATTGCTGCTCATCCTGTGATCTCAGACCAGTAGAGATTTTATCTCCATGATAAAACCTGAAGCTAATCCTCTGTTGACACAAGATGACATCTGATTTAATTTCCATACAACCAGCGACTGCAGAGGCTTACCATAACCGTCATTGCAGGGCAGGATATCTGCTCTCCTCTGACAATGTTTGTTGTGTTTAAAGCAAAGTGATTTATGGGTGGATGTGTAAACAGTTGAGGCCAAATGGCCTGGTATAAAGATCTATGGAGGTGTCATCCTGCTGGCTGGTGTTGACACTGCAGTGGTTCCCAGTGCAGGTTGTGGACTGGAAGCTGTGACCTGGTCAGAGCAGCTGCTCGGTGTGGAGCAGGTGGCCTGGAGGAAAGTTTTAACAAGTATTCAGACAGCAGGATTATGAGTGCAGAGACAATCCTCATCTAAGGGCTTCAGAGACGCGCTGAGGGATCAATGAGCACATGGCCTTAATGTGCTGTTTGGCTCAAGTGAGCAACTTAAACCCTACAGCAAGCATCTAAGGAGCTTAATGCCACCTATAATTGAAGTCGGATTATTGACTGGACCTTGTCTCCTCATTCTATACTTGTATACTGTGGTTTTGACAATTAGCTGCAGGACAAGTTGTAGGGAATGTATGGAAATGTTTTAAAGCAACAATCGACCAAATCACCCCAATAATTATAGAATAACAAACAGAGGTAGTAATAATAAATAAAACCCAATAGGGGTGGATTTCTATTTGGTGTATCAGAATCAGAACCAAACAATAGTTTTTTTGGTCTGATTGGCGCCAACATGTACAAAGAAGTTATTTAGTACATCAAGAAAGCACTGATTCCCATTTTTAGATAATGGCCCTGCATTTAAACACTCTGATATTGGCATGTTGATAGTTACTGTTGTAAGCAGTAACTGTAAACTGTAAATAACATGTTAAGGCATGTTTTTCAAACATGTGTCAAATTGTTAACAATCTGCATTTGGTTCATTCCCTTCACACTGGCAAAAACAAAATAAAAATCTGGGTTTTAACCTCCGCAGCTGCGGGTCTGGTGACACCATCATGCTGGGTTAGGGTCGATGCTGTCATCAGTGCGACAGAAATCAGGAAAGTAAACAATGTAGAGTAACATGTAAGGAAACCAGGGCGTAGTCAGTGAGCCTTATTGTTTCTGTAAGGATCTCTCTTTGGTTTGTTAGATCAGAAGCGACTGGCGCTGGATGTTGACGTTCGTACGTTGTGTTCAATATTATCACGTAATTTAACAGCTCTGGTGTTTCCACAGCATGCCGATCTGAGCCATGGTGATATAACACTGGTCACTTGCAGAGACATTTGACCCAGGTAGTAACGCGTCAGTGAGCTGTTCCCACTACCACTAAAAGGTTGATTGTTCTCGGTTTAAACAGTTTTTTTCCGCCAGTGGGAAAGGAAGAATTATCAGCTGTGCTGCTGCCATCAATACCTTTATTTATAGATAGAGATAGGTCTGTTTTTCAGTGTAGTCCTGTTTCTCTGACTGTGACTGACTGGATGTGCTGTCTTTATCTACCATTTTTAGTCCGTGAGGCAGACACCCTGTCTACTTTTAAGGCTAGGCTTAAAACTTTCCTTTTTGATAAAGCTT
>NW_015150560.1:1127296-1131224 GCF_000732505.1 Cyprinodon variegatus
GACCTGATTCTGTTGCATTTGTTGACATTTTGTACTAAAAACTCAATAGCGCCCCCACCGTTTCCGGTAGTATTGCTCCGTATTGATCCGTTTCGTCCGTAAGCGTAAGCTCCCAATTTTCGTGTCAAAGTACGGACGAAATCGACGGTTAGAACGTATGAAACACTCCACACGTATCCGTATCCGTCTTTTACGTGAGGTATGAATGGGCCTTAATACTGACTAGTATCTGTTCTGTAAGTATCAGAGCACAGTGGTAAGAGTTCACAAACAAGGTATCAGGTTGATACTTTATCAATGCAATATTTAATGGTAATTCATCATAAACTAATGCAAGAATAGTTAGAATCAACTAAATTATTTTTGTTTTGCTGTATTTTGTCTAATTGGCATTAAAATCAGGGTAAACGGAGGAAACAATATAAAGGCTAAAAATTAGTAAAAAGACAAACAGGTGTTCAGGGTGTTTCTGGGAATCAAAGTTTTTCCTCACAGTTTTATGTGAAAGAATCAAACCAAGTAAGAAAATTACCTTTGATTTTCAGAGCAATGCCTTAAGATAATCAGTTTTTAAACGCGACGCCGTAATCACAGCCTCCACAGATAAAGTGGTTTAATTGGGTGACGTTATCACAGAGATTCAGCCATGAGCGAGAACGTTTTAGACCAGCCATCCCAGTGGATCTATGGGTCCTGGTTGGTTCATCATCGATTTAAACCTACAGTCTTATTGTTTTCTGCATCCACTATACTTTGCTACGTTATGCTGATTTGATTGGATGGTGTTGAAGTCCTTGTAAGGATTTGTGGGTTTTTGTCGTCTTCAGTCCAGACGAGAGAGAAGGCGTCTCAGTCCCAGCCAGAGGTCAGAGGTTGAGCTGCCATGGGAGCAGCTCATCTCATCTATCATTGTACTGCTGGTCCAGACTGTCTGAGACGGCTCGTGTTGACGGCTATTGTTGCCGGACAGGCCGGGCCTCTTCATTAATGAACTGCTGCGCTGTGCAGGGCTGGTCAGGAGGGAGAAGTTCACACAGCTGTGCTGTCCGGCTGTCACTCTCACTCAGAGAAGGTAACCAGACTGTTTGGGTGTCGGAGAAACTCCTTAGAGGCTCCCAAGGAGATTCATGGTGTTCCGTCAGATTAGACTTTAACGTAGAGATGTGATGATAAAGAAGACGACAGGATGAGGCTTTAGCCATAAAGGACTCTATGATTGCTGTTATTTGGACAATTTGATGGGTAAAATAAAATCCACTGTGTAAAACAGACAAATATAGCATTAGTGATTCTGCTCTGATGAATAGAAGCGACTTTGACCCTGACACCTCATGTTATGGTGAAAGTCCTATAATTTATTTTCTCTAATCATCTCAAGAGGTATGGAAAAAGATTTCATTTCATTTCTTTTCTCCAGGTGGGATCATACTCTACAGAACCGTCCAGTAGTTGGAGTGTTTTTTTACCCGTTTTTTTTCTTCTCAAAGTGCTGCAAATTTGTTCTGGATTTTAGGGATGCACGATATTGGGATTTTTGCCGATATCTGATATGCCGATATTTTAAAACTCATGTAGCCGATAACCGATATCGATACCGATGTTAAAGCTGGACAAAAATAAGTAGTCATTGAAAATAGCAGTTTTGTTATCCATTTCTGACACTTTGAAAAATAATATACTCAAATATATTTTCATATGCTGATATCAAATTGATTTTTAAAAACGCGGTATCGATCTATTTTTCTTTCAAAATCTCGTGAAATTTCATCGTTCTGTTACAAACTCTCGTGATATTTTGCAAATTCTTGTGAGATTTTGTTAGTAAAATAGATCGATACCGCGTCAATATATCAACATATAAAAATATGGCAAATTTTCGTGAATTTTTGGGGGATTTCGTAGCATAACGATGACATATAGCAATATTTCATTAGTAAAAGAGATTGATATGGTGTTTTTAAATGGCAATATATCAGCATATGAAGAAATTGGGATATTTTAATGTATCAATATTTTTTCCCTCGTCTTTAGAAGTTTTTAAGTCTGTAAAAAAGAAGTTTTTGAGGAAGAAGAAGAAGTAGTATTTTTTATTTTTTTTTTAGACTTTAGAAACTTAGAAGCTGATCAAATATCGGGTTAAATATCGGTGGGGTGGCCGATGTCCGATATTCAGTTTTAAGGCCGATACCGATGGGGGGCCCATTATATCGTGCATCCCTACTGGATTTCCTTAAACTCACCTTAAAGCCTGATTTTTATCAGCCTCTAGTTGGTTTGTTATGAAACGGGGTTAAATCATGGCTTCTATGGAAGCTCTTTCCAGGATCTGGAAGGAGGAGCTGAGAACCAATCATTGTGCTGCTTTCTCACCTTAGAAGGGTTCAGCAGTAAACATGGAGGCTGGTCTCCGTTGATATGCGAGTCCTGGCAGCTGGTCGCTAAGGCTAGCATCTTATGGGGGCTCAGAGAAAAGCTTTGGCTGCCTTGTAGAGGGATTTGATCTTTCTGTAACTTTCAGTCAGTCAGAAAACCTGAACAGAAAGTCGAACCTGTTGGTTCTAAAAGAAGAATCCTTTCCGTAGTTTGTCGTTCAGTCTCTGCTGCAGCTTCCTGTCAGGTCTTCTGCTTTCTCTTCCACTACCTGCTGTCAGCTCCGTTTTGGCTGCAGGAGGAGAACTGTAAGCTTGGGCCCCCAGTTGCCCACTTCTGTCCAAATATTGACTTTTCACGCTCAGCGGTGAGAGAAGGTGTGAAGGAAATGCTTGAGATTGCAGACCCAGATAATTTGTCAGCGCTCTACGTATCAATGCTTAAACAGCCTTAAATAAATGCATGTTTAATGACTTCCTTTTTTTCCATTTTTTTTTATTTAGTGCTTAAAAAAAAATCAAAAAACAATAAAAATGTTAGATAAAAACAGACTGGTTAGTGGTTGTTGCCCGCCCTCAGTGATAATCCCTTTGGATAACAGTAAAGCTAGGCATACACTGTACGATTTTTTTTTTTGCCCTTTTTAGGCCGATTCTCCAGTCGTACGAGAATTTTTCGATCGGGTCGATTTTCAGCCTCATGGTGCGTCCTGCGTCGTGTAGTATCCAGCAGGTAACAAGGAGCGATCAGCCTCTCACGACCACCTCCTGCTCAGGAATTATAAGGTCGGGGGAAAATCAAACATGTTTAAAATTCAGTCGGCCGTTGTGAGGTGTTCGTGGGCGAATCCTGCTGTTGAAGCAGAGCTACAAGCCGATTTACCATAGCCCTGCGCACTGCGCATGTACAAACAAGGGAGTTCTTCATCTTCCAGATTGACAAGTTAAACCAGCGCCATCTCTCTGCACGGAGTCTGGGGTGGTTTTTCAGACGTACGGTTTGAGCAGGTAGATCGCAACAGAGCGTTGAGCCACATAGTGTGAGAACATACATCGTGAGCTGTGAACTTTTCAACCCTGCGGTTTCCGTCGTACAGTTTGGGCTGAAAATATCGCACAGTGGATGCTCAGCTTGACTAAGGCCTTTTAAGGATTGCATCAATTTGTTGAAACCGCTCAGAGCTGAGGACGCCTCTGAACATTTATTAATTTATTAAAGTCGTAGGGAAATCATATTTAAATGTCAAATCATTCTGACTTAAATATGTATATAAATGTACTCTTTATCAGACTATATTGTCCCAAAATTTAGAAAATTACTATTTACACAAAAATCCTGTCTTAAAATCTGTGTTTTTTTTTCTCGTTATCTTCTGCAGGCCAGTTAGTTCTACGTCAGCTTGTACACCTAAATTCGGCCAATCATATATCAACGATCATCTGTCAATCAAATTTTTTCGGTCATAGCGTCTTGATTCATGTGTCGCAGCTAATATACGCAACGGTTGAATCAGAATCCTTTCCTTTCCCATTGAGTTCCGTCCCAGTGTTCACGGGGA
>NW_015150560.1:1131444-1133976 GCF_000732505.1 Cyprinodon variegatus
TCCTCTGTCCATAGCGTTCCTTGACAGCGTCGTTTCTAAGTCACCAATTTAGTGCTACTTGGTCCCAATGGAATTTCCCATTGGAAACCTACTAGCACTAAGTTGCTAACTGGTTAGCAAGATGCTTCTGAGACACCGGCCACAACCAAACTTGCTTGCGAACCTTCCGCCACAACATTCCTGCCCCCTTGATAATCAACCAATCATATTCACTTTATTCACCAGTATAAGGTTGGCCACCACTCGGAAGAATTCGGAAATGCAATGATTGGAACAACCGCTTTCCTACGACTTCAAGCAGTATTAGAGTAAAGGGGATGAATATTAATGCATGCCACCATGTTCAGATTAGTGGTTGTAAAAAGGTTGGAACTATACATTCTTTGCATCCTCTTTAAAAATAACCTGTCGGATAAAAAGTCAGAGAGCTGATTGGCTGTTAGGTGAGTAACTGGGAGAGTTGAAAGGCAAATAAAACCTCTCTCACTCTCTGTGTTGTTCTGGAACATGAAGGTCAGGAGGTTTATGGGATACTTCTACCCATCAGACTCCACCTCAGAGGTAAAAGTCTCCTACATTAACGTCTCATTCCTTGCTTTCACATGAAATACATGTTTTATTTATAAGTCGTTAATCAGAGTGTTTGAATCTGATCCAGGCTACCACCTCAGATACTATCTGAGGCTACCACCCCAGTTACCACATAAATCTGACTGTAAGTAAAGCTGGGAAATACTGCCGCGTGGTTTCCTCTCATGACCGTCGCAGGGGGGGCTTACAAGGTGAGCCAAGGTCATGCAGATAAGACAGACGGACCCTCCTAGACAAATCAAGAGTAGGTCAGTAGTGATGCTGCAGTCGGGATATGGCTGGTTTGCCTCCTAGACGTGTGTGTTTTAGGCGGACATAGTGGGATAGGGAGAACAATGGGGCTGGATCTCCATCCTGTGTCAGTCAGAGCAGCGTGCAATCATCCAGGAATGTCTTTTTTTTCTTTCCTTCAGGCTCTGCAGAAAGAGGCTGGAACTATTAGGCTTTCTGGTTGCAGCTTTCTGCTCTGTGTCCTGTTGTCTTTACAGAACCTTATTCTGACGTCTGTTTATTTCTATCTTGGTTATGTTGGCTTTAGTTTGTCACATTTATTTCTGCCATTTATTATTACTATTAATAAAATAATTTTAGAAAATATAGTAGAAATAGACATACTGGGATAGTGTAGGGTTTGTCCAGACATGCACTGTTCCAAGATCTGTAGACCGCCCGGATTCCTCTAGAGCAGAGGTCACGGATTAGCAGAACGTGGTCCGGATCCGGATCCACCTGCTGACCCAACCTGATTTAAAACATTTATAAATTACCGCATGTTTTCTGACAGCAGTGTCTAATTTCACTTGCGCCGCTTCTCCTGTTTGTACGGTAAAGCCCTCCAGAGCGTCCACCTTGGATATGTGCTTGATAATGGCTTAGTCTCCATTCAAACCCAGGATTAAAGCCTTGCAGGGCAGCCTAAAGCCCACTGCCAACATTAAGACAGAAAAAATAAAAAAAATAAAAAAGGTGTTTTATAAAATATATCAATCGGGAAATTGTCTATATACCAAACTGAAAGATTGTTGTTCTCTACTTAAAAAAAAACACTTATAAACATAAACACCTAATTTTTTTTTTTTATACTTATATTTTATTGAACATTTCTGAACACATACAGTAGAGAGGTAGCAATACATTCAACTTTATATACAATGTTGGACAACCGTGACCATATTTATCTGGATACAAGAATGGTATTCTCCTTGCGTCTGTAGTCGCTCCATTTTTCCCATTTAACATCAAACTTGTCCTCCTGCAATCTCAGTCTATATGTGATTGTCTCCATTACAAAAATCTCTTCCACAATGCTCATCCACTGCTCCACCGCGGGGGGGTCTTGTCTATACCATAATTTTGTGATGGTTTTCCTTGATGCTGAAAGTAATATTTTTAACAGGTATTCTTCATCCTTTTGAATTACATCGTGTGTCAGGCATCCTAGATAAAGTGTTTTACATGATCTGGGTATTCCATAACCCAATATGTTTTTCAAAATAAGGCAAACATTATGCCAGTAAGTGGTTAGCTTTTGACAAGACCAGAATATGTGCGTGTGGCCTACACCCGTCTGGCCACAGAATCTCCAGCATGGCTGTGAACTGGATAACATCCTGGTCCTGATCTTTGGTGTTATAAAAAATCTAATCATGTTTTTCCAATTAAATTCCCTCCACACACGAGAACAAAACACCTAATTTTATAGTAGTGTTAAATTCTGTATAAAAATGTCTCCGGACCTTTACAGTTTGTTGATTTTTATTTATTCGGACCCTACTGATTTTTAATTGGTTACCCCTGATATAGAGCTATAAATTAGGGATGCACGATATAATCGGCCCCCTATCGGTATTGGCATGTATCGGCCTTAAAACTGAATATCGGACATCGGCCACCCCACCGATATTTAACCCTATATTTGATCAGCTTCTGAGTTTCTAAAGT
>NW_015150560.1:1134376-1153178 GCF_000732505.1 Cyprinodon variegatus
CATCTATTTGATATCAGCATATGAAAATATATTTGAGTATATTATTTTTCAAAGTGTCAGAAATGGATAACAGAACTGCTATTTTCAATGACTACTTATTTTTGTCCAGCTTTAACATCGGTATCAGTTATCGGCTACATGAGTTTTAAAATATCGGCATATCGGATATCGGCCAAAATCCCAATATCGTGCATCCCTACTATAAATACAATAAATACTCAATTAATTCTTTGGTGATTGTATTTAAAATATCCATCCATCCATTTTCTGTCACACTTATCCCTGCTGGGTTTGTGAGGGTTGCTGTTGCCTATCTCCAGCTGTCTATGGACGAGAGGCGGGGTCCACCCTAAATATGTTACAATAAATCATTTATAGTAAATCACAATGCTGGTGAATCAGGTTTTCCTGCTTCACTGAAATCATCCTACTAATAACCGCAAACTACAACAAGTAACAGCAAATCCCCTGTAGTTCCCTGATCTGCAGTTAGGAGATGGATTGTTAAACAGCTCATCTGTTAGTGAGTATGCAGGAGCCTGGAGCAGCTTTCTGTGGAGATCCATAATTATTGGTGTTTGCAAACAGAGGGAGCGTCACGTCATGGGTGCAAGACCAGCAGCTGTTTTTACTGTGCCGTAAAGTCTAAATAACAGCATCCAACATCACAATTAGCATTATCGATGTGCCTAGGATGACCGGCATGCCGTAGAGATGCTAGTGTGATTATTTTTTCTCAAACTCTTTGGTTCTAAAATAAACCACTGACACTCGTGGAGCAATCAATGTTTTCAGTCGAGAAGTTCTTTGCTTCTGGGTCTGACTTTTTGTCAGAGATGCATGGTAGTAATATTGTTCAGCTGTTTGGAACAATTTCCCCATATATGAGGAATGTAATGCAATCACTGAGTTGTGGAGGGGTGGTCAGCTACAGATTAATTGCATAAAATTGACAAATTCTTAGAAAAACTCATTGGGAAAAGAGCTCAAAATTAGAACCTGACGTTTAAAGGCTTTTAAAAACGGATAACCAATATAAATTGGCCAGATATATATATATATATATATATATATATATATATATATATATATATATATATATATATATATATATATATATAAAAAGAAAACTGAACGTGGATATACACAGGGAATGCACTGTCACTAAAAACATCATTAAAGAAATATAAACAGAACAATTAAGAATGAAAATAAGCAACTTTCACCTGAACAGTGTCAACATTTTATAGATGTTTCCTCAAATTTGTGGTGTTTTTTGGAGCCTTGACTAACTTAAGCACTGCAGATCCAACACTTTCATGAAGTGGCTCCACCCCTGACTGTTCCTCACTGCCTGTGAAATGAATAAATATGCATTTAGTAAAATTTGGTAATTAGATTTCAGTTCTACAGATGAGCACTTCAAAATGAATTCAAGTGGCTGCATACACCTTAAAGTGATAAGGTGTGTTCATCTATGTGTCACACAAAAACACCTTAGAAATACGAATGTTGATTTGTCAGTCGGTCTCTACTCAAAACAGAGTTGAGGAGGTAAAAAATCATTTTGGAGACTAATTCCATGCAAAATGAAAAATAGGACATATTCTGTGATGTATAGCCTACGGGCCTATCTAAATTTCTTTAAGGGGAAGTAAAATAGGTCGCCATTTTTAATGAACATGCCACTGTTGCTAATATATTTTTGCTATTGTTTTTTTTTTTTTGTTGCTCTTTTTTTTTAGATGTCTGAATGAGGGGTTTCATTTGTTGTCTCTGCTTTGTTTTATTCAGTTGAACAAGCTCATTTTCTTATGGACCCCCTCCCGAAAAAAAAAAAAAAAAGCACAGTCAAACAGCCTCTTTTCATTTTCCAGCCCAAAAAATTTTCATAAACCGCCTGGATATACGAAATCTCACCCAATTTGAACCAAAATCTATTGATCTTTTAGGCCATAAATCTAAAGAAAAACATCTTTCACCCATAGAAGGCCATCCTGAACTGCCAGATTGGGAAACTTCCCAACCTGGCAACAATGCAGGTAAGCCAGGTAACATTAGCCTATTCTAGTCTTTAGATCCACATGAAATCAACACACTGTAGTAAACAGATAAATGGAGGCAGAAGATGTCTTTCAGTCATCAATGCTCACATTCAGAGACACACAGGAGCTCTTTCAAACCTGGGCACCGTTTCATTCACAACACCTCTCCCATCAACCAGGAATCAGAGATACTTTGATAATCCCAGGGAGAAATTACTTTAGTTACATTACTCCATCTGTAATAGAGTGACTATAGGACTAGTTTGATAGAAGACTATTTCACACAATATATCAGTTTGGGGTCCTTGGCCTGGAAAGCTTTAAAGACCGCTGGTATAGGCTAATACTTACATGTGTTGGACGATTCATTGATGCATCGATTGAGTTAATGTGCAGTGATATAGATGAATTGTTCATCTTTTGTTTGATTTCTTAATAAATGTTTCTTTTTATTTAAATTTAGACCTTTGTACTGTTTGGTATTGTGTTTTTTTTGTTTTTTTTTTTTTGTTTTTCAGAATAGAATAGAAAATCTCTTTATTGTCCCACAATGGGGAAATTGTGGTTTCCCTGTTGGGGAAATTATATTTTGTAAATGGAGGAAGAAAAAGCATCAGCTCTAAGAATCACTCTAAAAATATTGGCAGCTCATATCCGGGATTCGTTAGATATCAAAATAATAATTTTAAGTGGCATTGGTCAATCTCTAGTTTGTTTTATTATAGTTGTTTACAGTTCAACAGACAAAGTCCTGAGATTATGCCCCGGGAGGAAGTATCCCCCATTTTTCCAATACTTTTAATCCCTCAAAGGGTTTTAAAGTGTCCATAAATTTAAACCAAACTTTTTTACCTCCTGGTCAGTGATGAGAGCTGTTCAAAGGAAATATCAGTGAGTTTTATGCATCTCTGTGGGGTTCTTATTCTCTACTAAAGCATCGCTCACTAAACGCACCGTAGACATGACCTGCATTAAACCCTGGCACTATGAGATCGCCTGGACAAAGACCTCCATGACCCTGCAGAGTTCTGGCCACAGATGGAGCCTGATTGTAATAATGATGACATCATGCTTTAGGGTGAGGATTAATTCAGCTAGTTTGGCTCGCTCTGCCTTGTCTGGAAAAGAACCAGTCTGTTTACAAAGAGCAGAGGAGAACTGCTGACCATGCAGAAACGATGCATTAGGTAGGCTTGTGGAGCAGCTGCAAACTCAGGCTTTGGTAAAAGTTTTCAGCTTGTTTTTAGGAAGGATGGCTGCCAGGGGAAATCCCACCTTCCTTCATATGCAACTTTGGCCTGAAAAGAGCATTGTGCGGATAAAACATCAGGGGTCATCCAGGAGGAGCTCCAGCCTACAGAGCGTAGCTCAGCTGGAAGGAGGAACAGAGCTTGGCGGATGGATGAAGAGACAGATTGTGATTTAAAGGGGCCTTCACTGCATTCAGCTGGTTTATTGCCCTGCCTGTCTGCTGCTGTCACTTCAGACCACTCTGTGGGAATTACAGCGGCTGCTGAAGCGTGACATTGCCTGAGTGCTCATGTTGGACCGAGGGGAGCCGCTCCCAAAGCCAATTTAAAGCCTTTATTTAGATTATCTAACAGATTCACCAGCTGATTGCTTAGACTGGCTGAAGAGTAATAATGTGGTGCTACTGGGGGGAAATAACGGCCGTTTCTCAATCTGTGTACTTGTGCGTTCTCATGTACTTGTGAAACGTCATCAGCCTCAGGCCTGGTACTGTTCCAGTTCACGTGAACAGCAGACTGAGAACGGACAAAGTCCCTGGATGTTGTTCTCGCCCCTGTCTCTTTACAGAGCATGCATCAGAGCAGGCTTGTCTGCTCTCTATAAATGCTTATATGCCATGATCAATATGATTAAAGCCTTAAGGGATACTAAAGCTACTAAAGTCCTTAAGGGTCCATTTGTTGGTCCATTGGTTGGTGACCGCTGCTCTAGAGGCTAGCCTCAGCCAGCTACAGTGTCTTCTCGCTCCGTCTCCCTGACTGGCTTCCCAGATGTACAACTGTCCTCCTCCCGGCCAGCCGCAGCCCATCTCTGCCGCCTTTGCCGCTGTGTTTGCCCATCGAACTTGTTCTAAATCCTGCCATCCTCCTTCTGTCCTCTGATATTAACTTCTATAGTTAGCCCAAGCCATCGATGGCATCTACCAGGCTGGGTAGATGGTAGATGCTAGGGGTGGAACGGTTCACAAAATCCACGGTTCAGTTCGGTTCACGGTTTCGTGATTGTTACACCGAAATCCCATAAAAATTTATGAAATTAATGAAAAAATCCAAAAATAATTAATGAATTGTAATTATTTTTAATGATCCGTAGAAACCCTGGATCATTTCCGCATGTTTTGCTGCTTTGAATTTAATCATCTGGCACTTGCCCTCTACGATCACCAAGGAACTCAGAGCGGAGCGGACGGGAGCCACAGCGGAGGCTGTAGGCTTTGCTTTGAGCAGCTGGTCTGGAGCGCAGTGGGGTGGAGCGCTGACGGAGTATGTGGGATTTCGGGGTTAGCATGACATGTTGGTCATGTTGCTGTTAGCATAAACAAAACGTGTTGCACAATGCTTGCACACTGTTGCACTTTTATCCACAACTTTCTTTCCGCCGTCATCGTAGGTCACTCTAAATGCAAAGCGGTCCCATACAGCAGACCTATAAAGTGCTGCTGGCGCGTCTTCCAACTCCTGTTCTTTCCCACTCGCCATACCCACACAATTCTCCACAACAACTGATTTTTCTCTGCTACACCCGGCTACGCTGCTTCGCTTCTTCTTGTTTACTACTGGTGGTTGGCTTTGGTCGCAGTACCGCCACCTTCTGCTCTGGAGTGTAAATGCTTCGCCTATGAGAAAAAGGAGCAGCGCATGAACCGAACGAAACACCCGAACCGAACCGAGACAGTCAAACCGAACAGTTCAGACGATTTTCATAAACTGTTCCATCCCTAGTAGATGTTACAGTTTGGCCGACAGGCTTCTCAGATCTATCACTTTGATCCTCAGCTCTCCTCCTAAAGTCAGAATTCCGAGATTAGAGTCAGAATTCTGACTTTAATCTCAGAATTCTGAATTTTTTCTCACAATTCTGACAGCTAACAAACATGTTAGCATCAAGCCATAGCCATGTCTGTTTTAGAGACTAGCTCTCTTGTTTTAATGACCTTCTGCTCCTCCATTAATGAGGGGACCCCTCGGGCACGTAAAAAGTTGCCTAATTCCATCATTTTCCACCGATGTGTTACTGGCTCTCCATAACAACTCACATCTTTGTCAGTCAAGCTGAGTGCTCCCACATCTCTTCCTTCATGGTGCCCATCTACATTAAGATCCAAAATTCTGAGATTAAAGTCAAAATTCTGAGATTGAAGTCAGAATTCTGAGAAAAAAGTCATAATTCTAAGAAAAAAAGTCATAATTCTGAGATTAAAGTAATAATTCTGAGAATAAAATTCAGCATTCTGACTTTTTTCCCATGTTAATCTGATATAAAATTTAAAAATCAGTTAACTTTTTTTTTTCAGTTGCTCTAATCCTCTTCTGTAGTATTTAGTAGCCATACCATGCCAAATGAATATTGTATCTGGATACAGCCTTTGAGGATCGATACTTTTCAGGGTATCAATACTTTTGACAACCATATTTATCAATCTGCTTGATTATCTGCAGCTTTCAGACCTTTGATGGAGAATTATTGTTCTTCTCATTTCCAGTATTGTAAAAAAAACTCTTCAGCCTGAAATCCTAGGCTTCCTTTCAGGGTGAAAATATACAAATTATCTTTCCCTACTTGGATGTAACTTCTGAAGAAGAGTTCTCTAAGATGCTGTCAGCGTTAAATCACCTTTGTGGTCGGGTTGGTTACAGAAATGGACCTTTGGTTTCCACAATGGAGCAGCTGAACCTGCGGTAGTACTGTTCTGTGGTTATTAACAGAGACTGGCTGTTAAACTGCGGCTGTGGGTGTGACTGGGGGGGTCTGAGCTGCAGCTGGATAGGGTGTCTGAGTCGGGCAGAGAGGACAGGATGCAGCGTCTGCTCCAGATGAGTCATCCAGCAGGAGCTGAAGGAAGTAAAACCGCAGCTCCTTTACTCTGAAGTTGTTTTTCTTCAGTGTCTGAGGAAGGGCACCTAATTTAACCACACCATGTTTTTATTCTGTCTGGAGAATTTATTGCTCTCTGAGAAATGTACTCGGTCTTTGAATTTGATGGAAGCAGATTCTAAAAGGCTCGGACTACTGAACAAACTAAAAGAGAGCCGTGTGATGTTTTAGCAGTAGACCTAATGTGGTCGAGATCTGGTTCTGCTATAATTTCAGACAGAAAATCTGCAGTCTTGACCCGCTGTCATTTAAAGTTTGTTCATTCTGAATCAAAGTTCGGCTTTAACCTTGAAATAGGAAATGGAAAATCATTGGTTCCCTGATGCCTTTACAACCTCAGAGTTGTTTCTGACATATTCCTCATGAGTTGCAATGGATCAGCTCCTAATTGCAGGACAGGTGCAGAGGAAAAACTGGTTAGGCTACGTTCACACTGTAGGTCTTGATGCTTGGATACAATTTTTCTGCATTGCCATTCAGACTACTACTTAAATGCAGACCTAATCAGACTTCAATCAGAACTTTTCAATGCCCCAATGCAACCCGCATTAGCAGAAGGATAGTGTAGACATCAAATAGCAGTGCACCGTTTGTGGAAGCAATACTGTTGACATCCATTTGGTTGAAAATTTTTATCCACAGGTAATCCCAATGCACTTTACAGTAATATGTCAGTCAGATCACCCACAGATCCAAGGAAAACCGTCTGATTGCGTCCAGTCATTGACTTTGAAGGATTCGCCCCTCCTGGATGAGTATGTGATGACAGTATACATTCGCTTTTGTTGTGTGGTTGACTCTACAGCAATCCCTCACACCAAGCATGCAGCAACAGTGGACAGGAAGAACTCCCTTTTGATAGGAAGAAACCTCCAGTAGAACCAGGTTTGGCTTTCTGTAGGGGGTTCAAGGGTATAGAAGCAGACGCACAAAAGGAACTCGGAAGCACTGATCCATAAATACTTTCTATTTTGGCAAAGGTAGAGTGAACTAACTCCATAGAGGCTCAAATGCAGAGACAAAAACCGAGGCCTAGGATGGAGTTGGAGAGGTCATGGAGAAATTTTCGTACCAAGACCGACTATCGGTCGGCCTCAAAGCGATTCTGGCACACAGATGGTAGAGGGAAGGATATCCTCAACCCGGCTGATATGCCTTCCAAAGGAAGAGACGGGCTGCTTTAGGCCTGATTCATTCATCACCCAGGCTAAAGCCATTATGGGGTCAAAAAACTCTAAGGAGTTGGCAAGGCTTTGTAGGTGGATGAGATCTGCCCTGAGTACCTCAGGTATATTGTGGATAATATACCGCTTCAACATCACGTGGAGGCCCAGGGGACGACCAAGGACACACTATAGGGACTTTTTCTCGGCTGGCCTGATAGAGTCTCAGCCTTTCCCTGGAGGAGCTGTAGGAGGTGTCTGGAGAGAGGGAAGTCATGAAGTCTGCTGAGACTGCTTCCCCCTCATCCGGTCCGGGATAACGCTGAAGATGATGAGTAGGAGTATGGGTCTTGATGGCAGCAGCTCAGATGTTTCCCTTCAGGATGTTGTCATGACTAAACAGAACCAAAAAAGCAGAGAGAACATAAAGTTTGGATTGAAAACAAATACTGCTGAATGAGAGAATAGAGATGGGGCGAAGCAGTATGATGAAAAGTGGTCCCTATGTCCTCCAGCAGTCTAAGCCTATAGCAGCATAACATAGATATAACTCAGGATAACCTGAGCCACTATAACACTTAGCTTTATCAGAGATGAAATCTTTTCACCTAGTCTAAGTCGCTGTGTTATTTTAAGTTGCTTAACTACAGCAGCTGACTAGGGATGCACGATATAATCGGCCCCCTATCGGTATCGGCCTTAAAACTGAATATCGGATATCGGCCAAAATCCCAATATTGTGCATCCCTAGACAGTACTATGATCATACAGGACAGATTTGGTTCAAATTTGCCTGCAGTTTAAATGTAGCTTTAGAGACTGTGGAAGACCTGAAACGGGCGGGATTCACCTTTAAGCAGGAAAAGCACCCTAAATATTCAGCCAGAGATACAAAAGATGGTTTAGATCAGGCTTCCTCATTTCCGGCCCCTGCGGTCCGCTGTGTCCTGCACCTTTTATATGCTTCTCAGCTTTAACACCTGATTCAAACTAACTAACTACCTTCTCAGCCTGTAGTTCTCCAGACTGCTAAGAATGTGATTATTTGATCCAGGCTTGATGAAGCTGACACATCTAAAAAGGGGCAGGACACTGGCCCTTGAGGACTGGAATTAAGGAAGCCTGGTTTAGGTTTGAAGTATCTTCATATGTTAGAACAGCCTAGTTAAAGTCCAAAACTTTCTCCAATTTAGAATGCCCAAAAGACTTGAAAAAGATGCTCATCATCAGATGCTTCCCATCAAGTCTGATTGAGCTAGAATGCAAAGAAATCAGAGTTTAAATGTTGAAAGCTGGTGGAGACATGAAGTGGTGTTCTTAAAGGACTGACGAAGTAGAGGATTAATGCAAATACAAATCACACTTCTGAGATGCTGACATATAAAAAACGATCTGTTTTTCCTTCTATGTTAGCTTCATTTTGATTTTCTTTTCAACATCCACCAAATTATACCTTCAAGAATATCATAGAAATGTTAAATATCTTCACATCATCCTCCACCCACTAATTGACTTTCTGTATGCGCTTGTTTTTCTGTTCAGGCTCTGGATGTAGATCGCAGCGTTCTCTACAAGATGAAGAAGTCTGTGAAGGCCATCTACGCTTCTGGTCTGGGTGAGTCGTGATGGCGGATTCTGCAGATTCTGCGGATTCTTTTCATTTCAGTTTAGACGTCAGACTCAACCTGATTGAAGCTAATCAAACCACAAAACTTCAGAAATTTTTACATCACAGGTTCTAGTAATAGTTGTGCAGGTTTTACTTTCTCAGTCATTTTTTGAAACACTCTTATTTTGAGAATTTTTCTAAATAACGTCAATAAACTAACTGAGTATATATGGCAGTCTGAGGTGCTGCCTTTACCTCTGGGTTGCTGCACCAACTGAAACTAAGAAAGCAGCATCTTTCTTTTATGACGCTGTATTGGACTTAGAAGGATGCAAATAGAAATAAAGATGGCTGCCTTCAGAGAGATTTGACCAGAAAAGCCTTAAAGTGGGAATTGTTAATGTGGTGTTTTGTTTGCTGCAGTGTTTTCACTGTCCTTTGTTTGGGTCGATTGACAGAACCCTGCAGAGGGAGCAACTCAGAACGATGTGCTGAGCGGGTTCTTTTTTCCAAACAGAGCATGCTCTGTTCAGGCCACAGAGACAGCTGTCTGATTCAGACCCTGAAAGGAACAGCTGGGGGGGAGAGAGACCCATGTTCTCACTTCACTGTACATTTAAGCATGCTTGCTGGTTTGTGTAGATTTTATTCAGCAGCTATGTGGGACAGAAATTCCACTTTATACTGGCAAACAGTCTATGGGCAAGAGGTGTTGTTCACCTTGGACAGTCGGAGATAGGCACCTGCCCCACCATGACCCTGACAATATAACTAGGAGAGGATGGATGGATGGATGGATGGATGGATGGATGGATGGATGGATGGATGGATGGATGGATGGATGGATGGATGGATGGATGGANGATGGATGGATGGATGGATGGATGGATGGATGGATGGATGGATGGATGGATGGATGGATGGATGGATGGATGGATGGATGGATGGATGGAAGAATGTCAGTGTTTATGGTATAAATGGTTCATTATTAGGGTCTTTCTAGAACATCTTTATTTCCTTCTTTTACAGAAGGCTCACATTAACCAAAGCTGCCTGTTTTTAACAGTCTTTGCAGAAAAGCTGTCATTGTCCTTACCTGTTCTGGATATAAATATTTCTATTAATTCTCTAATTTACGGCTGGCTAATTTAAAAAAATGTATATATTTCTTAATTTCGGTTGATATATAATATAATTGCGATGCTAATGTATAGCAAAGGTTCAGAAGCGATGCCCCCAACAGATGCCTGTACAAACTTCTCAAAAATGTTTTCCTATATCTGTGAAAATCTTCCAATATAACATTTAAAAAAACAAAATTTTTTTCAAAACCCATCCAACTGTTTTCATATAGAGCTGCAACTTGAACAGATACAATTTTATACATTTAATTCAAATTGCGGGAATTGACAACGCATTTCATCTTGAAACACTTAAGAGCTGAGCCCATAACTATGTTTTTGTAGAAAAACAGGACTAAACACGGAAAAACAGGCCCAACTCTACAATCTACAATTGAAAATTTGATGGCAGTGGCTCAGCTCGTATTTCCCTACGCAATTGTATCACAGCCAAACAGGAAAAGACCAGATAAAGATACTATGATAAGAAAGAGTATAATGAGCATGAAGTTAGAGGTTAAACTAATAAACACTGCAGAATTGGAGCTAGAATGACGTAGTATGATGAAAAGTGGTTTCCATGTCCTCCAGCATTCTAAGCCTATAGCAGCATAACTATAGAGATAGCTCAGGCCACTCTAACTATAAGCTTTATCAAAAAGGAAAGTTTTAAGCCTAGCCTTAAAAGTAGACAGGGTGTCTGCCTCAATAATTAAATGAACTGGCATCACTGGCTGACTTTACCTTACAAAAAACAAAACAAATAAAATCAAGATGGGCAACTTTTGCTGTTTCTCTTCTCATCACACTTAATGGAAATCGCCAAATTCAAAACAACTTTCATTTTATATTCCTGTGAGGTCTTTTTTTTTTCTTTTTGTAAATGTGCTTAAGGTTTATCTCACATAAGTGATCAGCTTTTTTCACTGCTTGTGTCCTGAATGCAATTATTAGAATTGCATTTCTCTCAATATGCTTTGCATATAGCATCACTGATACCAGCTGACCTGATAAAATGAGTATGACCAGATTGAACCCCATTCATTAAAACCTCACTTCAGTATTGATCTGTGGTCCCCTTTAGCTAATTCACTTCTTTCACTTTGAGCTAATTGTAACCGTAGACTAATAATGAGGTTTTGCTTTGCATTGCCTGGTTAATTGGCTAGAATGAATGGAAATGTGTCTAATTTTGGTTTTAGTTTTCAAGTTTGCTCAAAATTCACATAAGAATCATATAAAACACAGCTAATGTTGACTTTGTCTATCGGCTTAAAAGGTCCAGTGATCATCTCCATCTAAAGAACTAAGCTCCAAGATCATGACTGAAGTAATTTCCTTCCACCTGTCAGCCCCCCATCTTTGGTGCTCCAGTACAAACAGAAAACTTGTTTGCATTTTCTAGGGAAGGGTCTTCCTATGTCACCTCACACAGCTCCATGGATACTCATGACCTTTTTGTTTTTGGCCCATCACTTTCAGGATGCGTTAAGGAGTTCAAAATTGTTTTGACATGGAAACTTTTAAGACTGGGAGTCTTTTTACCTTTGCTGGTAGTGGGTTATGACAATGTGGACCCTTTGCACAAGTATGGCTCCTCTGTGGGGTGCCTGCCTCCTGCTACCTTCCCTGGGAGCTGAGTTCTTCCAGATTAACTTTCTTCTCAATCTAAAAAATTTCAGGTGACAATCCAGCACACACTTACTCCACACAGGTTAAAAAAATTAGAAGAACAAAGAAAGACAGGCTCATCTTTTCTGACGCATGTAGGGAACCAGCTTCTCATTGTGGTATGCTTAAAATGCTGCAGTGGGACTAAAAAAAGATTGTCCCTGATAAAATCAAGGTTCCTTCACCAGGACCAGTGGCTGTGACTGTCCTTTAATGCTAACGGTTATTGTGATGTTTCAAACATCAACATACCAAAATTGAAGTAGATAGCTAAGATAAATGCTGGAATGCTGCTGGTTGTAAACCTAAAAATATATTGGAAACAGTTTGCTTGGTCATAAACAAACTTAAGGAAATCTCACTAGAGGTTAAAATGTAAAAGAAAACTGGATTATATTTATTCTGGAGTATATCAAGAAGATTAACTGTAAAAAAAAGAAATAGGTTTTTCTAAAGATGCAGGGATCTGAATATGGCTTCATGGTTTACAGTTTACAAAACATTGTGGTGAAAGACTAGGTGCCCTTCCTGATCTATTTACTTGTAGAAGCACCTCTAGCTCTCAGTAGTTGTTTCCTTCATTCTGGAAAAACTTTGGCTTTTGTCGTAGCAGAACGTCAGTTTATCAAATCCATTTTTGTCAACTTGCTTTGGCCCTGCCTACCCGATCCGTCCCTGAAGCACGATCCGTACCATCAGCTAATTCACACATAAGGATCCAGATATACATCAGGGTCACCATTGATTTTATTTTGTAAAAAATACCTAAATTACATTTTTCCCTCCACAAAAATAGTAGGCATACTAAAATAAAACGTGTTAAAGGTTAAGAATGTATTTCCTGGGATAATAAATGCATTAGAAAATAAAATAAATAATAAAAATAAATAGGAGAAGATTTTTCTCTCCTTAGCTCAGAACATTGAAAAACAACCAAATCAATTAGCAAAACTATGCAGATGATACACAGATTTATATCACAATGTCACCAGGTGACTATAAACCCATCAGAGTGTTGGTAAGATGCTTAGAACAGATCAATATGTGGACGCACCATCATTTTCTACCTTTAACTTTCATTTATCTTTAGTAGAATTGATCACTGCAAGTGTTTTCAAAGGTTTGCCTAAAAGGTCCATCAGACGGCTGCAGCTGATCCAAAATGCTGCTGCCCGTGTTCTCACTAGACTTAAGAAAGTAGAGCGCAACAGCCCGGTTCTGAAGATTTCCACTGGCTCCCTGTAGCTCAGAGAATAGACTTTAAAATCCTTCTGTTAGTCTATAAATCACTGATTGGATCAA
The DNA here is from genome assembly GCF_000732505.1 of Cyprinodon variegatus. Taxonomy (NCBI): domain Eukaryota; kingdom Metazoa; phylum Chordata; class Actinopteri; order Cyprinodontiformes; family Cyprinodontidae; genus Cyprinodon; species Cyprinodon variegatus. Next base: position 1,147,413 of record NW_015150560.1, read on the forward strand.
CACCTCAATACCTGAAGGAATATTTATATTTCATCGTTCACTTTCAAGTGCTTCACAAAAGACTAAATAAAAGCTTGAGTAAAAAGAAATGTCCTAGACAAAAAAAATTTAAACTATGATTATAAATTAGGGTTTTAGGAATTGTTATATAGCAAATGCCATTAATTGTCCTGCCCACTTTAATTGCCTCAGTTCTTTAATCTCTCTCTTTTTTTGGGTATCTTAAGCTGCTTCTTCTAACTAATAATCTCCAGTTCCTAACCCCTTTTGAGATTGCTGTGCACCCACAGTCACACTTTAAAGGGCATTGCTGATATTTTAAAGATAAAACATGCAGGTCTTATTTCTCTAGAATTGGACTAATAGTGGATACAGTCATGCAGAAAGGTCTGATAGAAACCTTCCATGTTGCTGTATGAGTGGAGAAACTGTAAAAGTGTTGAGAAGCTAGGTATCGCCGCCCAGTAAGACCGGCTATTAAATCTAAAGCTCAGAGGGGGTTCGATTTTTGAAGAGTAAATAGTTAAGAGTTCATGGAGGGAAAAACTTACAGAAGCTGAGTCAGAGATGAGAGCTCCTGCTGCAGGGTGTTTGGAAAGCGATAGAGGCAGAGGAGCAACTCCTCACCTGCTGCATCACGAAGCCGCCAGACTGTTACGGATTAATGAAACAGTGTCAGGTTTAACACCTACAACACTGTAAAACAAGGAAAGAAAGACACAGAGGCTACGTTTACACTGCAGCCTGAAGTGACCCAATTCCGATTTTTTTGCCCATATGTGACCTGTATCTGATCTTTTTATGACAGTCTGAACGATACAGATCGGATTTTTTCAAATGCGACCCAGGCCACTTGGATATGTGGTCCTGAATCCGATACGTATCTGATCTTTTCAAATGCGACCTGTGTCTGTACGGCCAGGTCGCATTCATCCGACCTACACGTCATTGATACTTGACAAATGTTACTAAACGTTACTAATCTGCGTCCTTCTAAGCGGAGGCGGGAAAAACTAACAACCATGGCGGAAGATAACACAGAGAGCAGTCAATGGAGAGAAAGTGAGGTTGCTGACTTAATTCATATTTGGAAAGATAGCTCGAGACCAAACTCGAAGGGTCTTACCGGAACCGGGGGAGGGTCTTTCTTTTTGATCTTCTTAAAAAGATTCCGTTCGTAATGTGCCTGCTCCTGTTGGAGAAGAACTTAAAGAACGCAATATACGCTGCGGTGTTACGAGTCATGTTTACTTCCGCAAACACTGAGGACGCTTGCTACATGTGACGTCATCGCGTCCTCGAGTGCGCATGCGGGGAACTTTGGTTGAACGCTTTCAGTTCACACAGTAGATCACATACAAGTCGCATATACTTGGAAGTGTGAACGGACACGCAGAAAAATCCGATTTCACGAAAAAATCGGAATTGAGCATTAAGGCCTGCAGTATGAACGTAGCCAGAGTCAGAATTCTTTTTACTCGCGAGGAGAGTAGGAAGAGACCGTGCAGGTACATCTCCACCTCACTCTGCCGGTCTTCAGCTTTCTCCTCGCTATTTATTAAAGCCAGAGGGGGAGTCCCTAGTTACACAAGCTGAGGTTGCGCTAAAGGAATAGGAAACAACAAATACAATTCAACTTGCAGCCTCAGTGAACAGGTCAATTTGCATTTAAATGTCTTGCGGTCAAATGGTCCAAGAATCTCCTGGTTTCGTTAAGCTCGAGCAATACTTCCTGAGAGTTGACCTATACTGCTTGTGCAACTCCTCTCTGGAACAGTAATATGTCACACATTATACATCATAAGAACAAACATTAAGTATCTCATACATGATTATTCCAACAACCAGCAGCAGCATCAAAGACACTTGGAAATCACAGAGGTTTATGAAACTCCCTCAATTAAAAAGGGAGCAGATGGATAAGAAATAAGATTAACATAAATGTATTTTAGAGCTAACAGAAATTGTATATTTTAAAAACCGATTAAATGTGTGCATTTCAGCTTTTCCGAGCTCTTCTTAATTAAGGCTTTTTTTTTCTCTCCAGACAGACTGATTGGACTCCTAGGTTCTGTTAACTGTGAATTTGTAACCTTGGTGGTAGAAATGTTCCTCTACAGCCTCTCAATTATCTCTGCTGAGGCTTTTTATCTTTGTGATTTTCTTTCTCATGTCCTGTAATTCTTTCTGTTTAGTCCGCTCCCTTCCCTTCTCTCCAACACAGGGTCCAGTGTTGTTTTTGTCCCCTCAGTCTCTGCAGAAAAATGACATTAATCTGAGCTCACACATTGTTCTGCGTGCGTCAGCGGGCCGGGCATCGCAGAGCCTGTTGAACGGAGGAAGCAGAAGCCGGCCTGGTGTCCCATGATTAAACTGCATGCGTTAAAGTAAAGAATCTGCCGACCAAACCTTTGGGACGTTATCGAAGCTGGACGTTGTTTTTCTTTTTCTTTGCTTTTATGCAAACTGATAAGAAACTGCATGTGTTTGCAAGCCATCAGTGTGTTGCCTAGAAGTGTCCAGTGTTATGGAGAACAGTGGAAAAAGGATTACTGCAGTTGGAGGAGGGATGGAAGCACAAACTGTGAGTTCCTTTAAATAATTAACCAAGCACAATGAACAGAGCAAAGCTTTATTCAAAACTTGGGTTGCTGATTAGGAACCTTAACTTGCAGACCTGTCTGCTGGTCATCCCTGACCTATCTGCTGGGGGTTTGTTCTTCATGGTGCTGTTTGTTCTGTAAAGAACCTCTTAGGCCAGACAGCAAGGCAGGTTTATCGGCAGTTTAATTATATTGCACATTTCAGGAGCGAGATAATTCAAAGAGCTGCACATGGACAAAATAAAATAAAATCAAAGTACATTTCAGTGGCATAAATTGATGGATTGATTGACTTTATTAATATAACAGTGGAGAAATGTCCTCGTTACATCAGCTCAAATGATCAGAGAAGAAGGATGTGCCAAAGGAAGAAAAGGGTGCATGGGATAAATTATACAGTATATACAGTGCGTCCACAAATGACAGCTTTTATTATTATTGTTATTATAGTAGGATTAGTATACAGGTTTATTGTACAGGGTGTTTACATGGGTATTTATATGGATGGATATTTATTTGTATATATAGTTATTGCACAGGGTATCAAATGGTAAACTGCACATTATACATTTCACAAGTTAATGCCGTTGTAGTGTCGCATTGTAGAGTCTGCTCCTCTACAGTCTGGTGCAGAGGGTGGAAGGTATTATCCATGATGGATGTAAACTTGGACAGCACCCTCCTCTAAAAGGCCATTTAAAAAAAATATGTTTTTAATCTCAGTTTAAAGCTAATTCGTTTAAGCGCTTTTACAGCTTTCTGGGAGTTTATTTCAGTTTAGTGGAGCATCGGAACTGAAAGCTGCTTCTCCATCTTTGGTTCTGGTTACAGTTTCTAAATACATGTATTTTGGAGCAAAGCCATTCAGTGATTTATAGACTAACAGCAGGATTTTTAAGTCTGTTCTCTGAGATACGGGGAATCAGTGGAAGGACTTTAGAACTGGGCTGATGTGCTCTACTTTCTTAGTTGTAGTGAGGACACAGGCAGCAGCATTCTGGATCAGCTGCAGTTGTCTGATCCACTTTATAAGCAGAGCTGTAAAGGCCGCTCTTTTAAAGGTCTTGATGAGACATTAGTTCTTTATTCCTGGAGATGTACTTTAGGTGATAGAAGGGCAACTTTGTTCCTCTGAAGGTTCAGGTCTGAGCAATGGCATAATGAACCAACAATAGGCTCGTAAGGAATATTATCTTGGTGGGCTCTGTATGAAGTACAACACGTGATAAAGGTTCAGGAGACGGCGACAATTCCATAAATCGGCCAATAAGATACAATTATGCAATTCTCAGTAGTATATGATCACACATCTCTCACGGAAAAATAGTGACTGCACACGTTGAATGGAACCGTTGTTGACAGCGCACCAACACATGTTACAGACATCCCAAGTTCCAAAAACTGATTTCAGGGAGATGCTTATTGTTTATTTTGGGTAGTTTTGTGCTGTTCTTTCAGCAGCTCTTCTTTTCTTTTTCTTTTCTGGAATCCGCTTAAGTACCTCTATTTTGTATCCATCGTCACTATGTAGCGGTTATGGTTTTAATCTACTCTCTGAGTTACCCATAATTCCAAGTCATAGTGTAAAAAATAAAATACTCAAATACATTGTTCTTTTAAGATCTTTATTGCAGTTTTAAACATATTATATGAGTGTATTATTTACCAACCGTCTAATGAACTATACACAGTTATTAACATAGTAATTAAAAGTACCACTGTCTGCTATTCTATTGGTGTCGTGTTTAAATGGCTCGCCATCATGTTGAAATCTGGGATGTGTTGCGGTATAAATACGGTCCGGTGGGTCACTTTAGTATCAGGTAGGTTTAAGAGGAATTTTTCACACCATTACATCTGCAAAGAGACGTCCTAGTCTACAATTGTGTAGGGGGTCCACCAGGTGTTAGTGATGGGGATCCTAAGAGGTTGTGGGCCCGTCAGCACATGCTGTCTCTGCTTACCGATATTTACGCCATTGGGTCTGAGTCCATCACTACATCCAGATTTAGAGCCTGATTGCTGCTTTGTAATTGGATTAAATTAAGCTCTGTGTTAAATTTTAAACACTCTTCCTTGGTCCAGAAAAGTATTACTGTTCTTTGATGTCCTCAATGTGTTAATTTCTTCTTTGCATTTACCCACAGTTAGAACGGGTTCATAGTCACCTGGTGACATCTTAATGGACAACTGTGTGTCATCTGCATAGTTATAGTAACTTAGATTGTTGTTTAAGATCTGAGTTTGGGTGAGCAGGCAGATATTAAAAAAGGGACCCTTGGGGAATTCCACATATAACGTTTTGTGGTCTATGATGTAAAGTTAGCTACAAACAGAGAAAAGAAATTGTATTTCAAGTAGGTATGAAACCAGTCCAGTGCTATACCAGAAAGGCTCAACCACTTTCCAAGACAGAAATGAATGCTGCACTAAGGTCTAATAATACCACCGTTTATACAGATGCCATTGAGCACCTTGACAAAGACAGTTCCTGTAATATGGTGAGTGAGTGTGGTTTATGACATGAACCCCAGAAAACACATGTAAAGGGGTTCAAGGGCTGTGATACCTTTTCAGGTTGCCATAGAGTGAATCTGAATGCATTCGTCTCTCCGCCTGCTGTACAGGAAAATCTAGTTTGCTGCCTTTGAGGATGCTTGCCAGTTGTGACTCAGGGGATTCTGGCTTTTTTCTCTTGCAAATAACATGATGAATATCTGAGGTCATGATATGAGCCACATGTCTGAACTTGTACAGTTGATCTTATCTGGTTATTTGTTTGATGGCTGTAAACTTGTACAGTCATTGTACGTGCCGTCCTTCTGTAAAATGTTATTATGTTATTAAAAGGTTATTATTCCCACACAAGCCCATCGTTTCTGTCATTGCTGTTGTCATGGTAGTGTTCCCCCATGGAGTCCCTCCCCTGCTTCACCGCTCTCCCAGCGGTACCAGTTGTTAATCAGCCCAGTGTAATGGTCTTACTTCCATACTCCAGGTTTAACCTTAATTTGGTGAACTAAATCAGATAGAAACAGATATTGGTTCTATTTTTATTTTTTTTTTGGAAGGAGGATCAATAATTTGATTAAAGTTAAATAATGTCTAAAAATCTGTTATTTTATGCAAGCCAGTTAGTTATACGTCAGCCTGAATGCCTAAA
>NW_015150560.1:1153678-1157296 GCF_000732505.1 Cyprinodon variegatus
CAATGGAATTTCCCATTGGGAACCTGCTAGCACTAAGTTGCTAACTGGTTAGCAAGATGCTTCAGAGAAACCGGCCACAACCAAACTTGCTTGAGAACCTTTCACCACAACAATCCCGCCCCTTGAAAAACAACCAATCACATTTACTTTATTCACTCTTGTAAAGTCGTGCACCACTCGGGAGAATTCGGAAATGCAACAATTGGAACAACTTTAAAGATTTCACAATAATCCTAGATGGGGCTGACTGTGGAGCTGGTTTACAGTTGCCGTCTGTGTCTCTGCTTCTGTCTCCTTGAACCCCAGTCGGCCTCAGCAGATGGCCGCTCACACTGAGCCTGGTTCTGCTGGAGGTTTCTTCGTGTTCAAAGGGAGTTTTTCCTCTCCACTGTCGCTACAAACATGCTTAGTGTGAGGGATTGCTGAAGAGTCAATAAGTCGATGCAATCAGCTGGTTTTCCTTAGATAGGGTCAATATGACTGGATGATCTGGTGAACGGGAAAGTACCTTCAGATGACATGTGTTGTGAATTGGTGCTATAGAAATAAACTCAATTTAATTAAATATAATGGCTGATGAAAGAGAGGGTTTGAATTACCTCAACAGCGTCCAACTTAATTGTAAACCCCACGTTTATAGCTACATGTGGAGCAGCAGAGTGGGATGCAAGATGTCATACTTGAACCAGTGCTGAACGGTTTTGCCAAAACTCAAAATTGCAATTGCATCTTTACCTTTGCACTAGTCCCAAGCTTGCAGATGTCTCTCCCTAGGCTTTCAGTTTTTGAAAGCTTGCTTGCCCAGAGTCAATTGTTGCACAAGTTTACTGTAACCTTTATGTAAAGTAAAGCTTACTTTTATTTGCATGCATGGATGTGCATGCTACCTGCAACTCTCTCCTTTCTTCATGGTGATAAACCCACTTCAAGTGTTTTACCAACAGAAATGTAGAGCCTTACTGTTGTTAAATACAATTCGATTAGTTGTCCCTGTAATTTGGAAATAGCATTTTGGTAAATTAGGGTTATATTGTAAAAGCAATTGATTGCACAGCCCTAATTTGATCCTTTATCCCAGTAGCCGTATAGACTACAGATTGGATTATTTCACCATAACTGCAGCTTTAATGACCGGTCAGCCGCCTCGGTTTGATGAGCTGTATGTGTTTGTCTTCCAGCCCACGTTGAGAACGAGGAGCAGTACACTCAGGCTCTGGAGAAGTTTGGGGAAAACTGTGTTTACAGAGATGATCCAGACCTGGGTTCAGCCTTTCTCAAGTTCTCCGTCTTCACCAAGGAGCTGACTTCGCTTTTCAAAAACCTTGTAAGTATGTGTGGGTAGAGCCCTCTGACACACATGTCTGAGCACATCACAGGTCCAGCTGGATCCCAGCGCCTCCTTAATGGAGCTCCAGCTTTTCCACTGACAGGGAGACATTTTAGCACCAAAAATCCCCTAAATCTGGGTCAGCCTGAAGCTGCTCACTGGTTTTATTTTTATCACTTGCAAAGATGTAAAGTATGAGCTTTTGCCTGAGCTGGATGTTGATTTGGAAGCATGTCTGTGAGCTCAGACTTCCAGGGCTTTACGTTTAAGATCCGGAAGACCTTTTAGTGACAGGCGTCATTTTGTCTGTTCTGAATGCTTTTATTCAGCTTGCTGAGTTTTTAATCAGTAAAAATGCAAATGCAACCTCTGATCCTCCTCTTCCTGTTTGCCTCTCAGTTCCAGAACATGAACAACATCATCACCTTCCCCCTGGACAGCCTGCTGAAAGGAGACCTGAAGGGAGTTAAAGGGGTAAGGCTGCCGCTTCCTCTGGGATCTTTATAACGAGCAGAACCTGAGAGCAGAACTGCCCTAACCATCCAGGTCCTGCAGCTGCATTACTGGGTTATCCATAGATCACCATCACCTGATTGATTTTATTTTTGTTTTATTTGGTTGGGACAGTGCCTGTTAATGGACATACATGCAATGTAAACATGGCAGATTATAGCCCCAGGCTGATTTTCATCTGTTGTCCCAAAGGGCAGGGTCACACGTGGGTCAGACAGAGCCAGTTACACAGAAAGAACAATACAATATATATCCACATTGCACATTCTCAATAATAGACTCAGCCCCTCAATCATGTTTTTGTTTTTTACAGCAGAGAGAGGCAGGGTTTTTTTCAAGCGTGCTTACAGGTCTGTCTGTTACAGATTTGATTTTAACACAAAGAATACAAAATTAAACAACAAAATAAGAAAACTCTCTTCTCCAGCGAAGCTCCATAAAGAATAAAAAAATCTCCACCCCAGTATTTAGTCTGTTTGATTTTGAGCATTCAGATGAACATTTGAATAAAGATAATATAAAATTGTCAGAGAGACTGGAAATGAGGAAACTATTCTCACTGGACTAAAACACAAGGAAACAATGTTGACCTTATTGGGTTTTAGCATTGTCCACAGCTGCTTAACAGTATTTCCAGTGATGCAAAAGACGCGCTCTGCAGGTGGGCTTTTCTTTTCCCACAAAGTCACCTGCAAAAACATATTGCCGTCCCCATTTGATGGACTAATGAATATCGACTGGAAAATTGTTAGATATCTCCCAACCCTAAATCAGTGCTTCTTATCCTTTTTTGAGGTACCAAACCCACCAGTTTCATATGCACATTCACTGAAACATTCTTCACTGATAAATAAAATATTAATGTTTTTCCAAATTCAAGACACAGGTATATGTATTTTACTGGTGCAAAAATGGTGGTGTACATGAACATCACCTTGCTCAACAAACAAAACCAACACAGTGCATGAACTCACAGCAAATTATGGTATTTTATTCTGGTCCCCAAAAAATATTGTGTCCCAATAAAAGAATTTCAGCCCCCCATTTTTTTTTTTTTAAAGAATTTAAAGGGGTCATAGAATGCAAAACTTAGTTTATATGGTTATAGATGAATAACAATAGTTAAGTCCGGGAAATGGACGTACAGAGAAGTTCTAACCCTATCGATACCTCCTTTCTCTGCAAATCTCACAATCCTAAACTTCCACCATAAAACGGGAGAATCCAAACGAAGCCCCGAATTGACGGAAACTCTGGGATGTTACCTTATTTGGTCCTGGCCTGTACTGTTGTCACGCCCCGAAATTGACATAGACCAGCCCACTGGTTCACTGCTGGGCCGCTGACTGGACCGGACCTCAGCAGAGAGCCATGAGCCGCCCGTCCTCAGCTTGAAGAGGGGCAATACAATGTTCCAGGTGACTGGTTGTCAGAGAGCTGATTGAATAAGTTAGGAAAATAAGCCAATAAGTTTCGGTTTACTCTCTAACAGTCACCTTGTTACCACTCAAAGCTGTGCAAACTGTGAAATAGGTTGAATCCTTCAGTAAAAAAACAAAATATAAGATTCATTTTACAGCAGAATATACTAAAGTATGTCCACAGCTAGTGAAGGTGAAGAATGATGAAGTGTGTATGTATGTATTTGACCAAAATCCCAGATGATTTTTAAATTTCCCAGACATTTTTTTAGGCATGAAAAGTAGGATATGTCCGGGAAAAAGAGGACATCTGGTCCCCCTACCATATCAACAATCTGATGTTTCAGTGAGTGAGTG
>NW_015150560.1:1158782-1160020 GCF_000732505.1 Cyprinodon variegatus
TGTCTGGATCCGCAGTGAGTTTGAGTCTTTATATAGACAAGGCCTTGTATCGCTTGGAAACATGCAAATTGGAAGATCCAATAATCTGTGAGAGATTGACAGCTGAGTGTATCCACCTGCCAGATTTACGCTAGTCAGAAGCACCTGTAATCCAATCAGAGCTCGTTACAGAGCCTGACGTGTCTGACCTTTCACTTTAGAGCCAGATGATTGGCTTTGGTTCCTATGAAGTCTAATGTGGTTAAAGGAAGCGGTCTAATGAGGCCGGTTGCCGTGGATGCAGACGTTGTCCCCATGACCCTCGGCCACTCGGCTGGCTTCCCTCCGTCCTGTTGGTTCTTTCCTTCTAGGGTCTATCTGCTTTTCCTGTCTTTGTCTTCGTGTGCCTGGTTGAACTCCACAACTATCTCTCTCTCTCTCTGTCCGTCCTTCCCTTCCCTGGAGAACCGCTCAGTTTTCCCGCCGCCCACATCTGTAATGCTCACCCACTTACCACTGATTAGCCCTCAGATGATTCTCATTACTGACAGAGACCTAATGAGCTGCTGGCCGATAGGTATTTTGAACGGACGCACACACACACAGAGAAAGAAATAACCCTAAAGAGAAAAGTAAACCATGGATGAAGGTAATGGATCCGCTCCACATCCAGTCGTCTCTTAATTCCCACTTCAGCTCCATTACTTATCCCGTCTTCTCTCAGCCCGTTCAGGGAGCAGGAAAAGGTCCAGACCTGCACGAGAGGCAGCTTGGACCGCAGGAAGCTGAGGGAAGGCGTTTTGATTAAGTGATGGTTGAAGTGGCTGTTTTGTCAAACACAGAGGAAGCCTGTGGAGACAAATTCAGTTAAGTATGAGATAAGGCAACATGTTATAGAGGCATTACTCGGTCTGTACTTGAGATCGAATAGATTTGTGATGAATAATAAAACCCTGCTGCTGAGTGCAGGGCCCTCTGGAAATAATAAATGCCTTTTTTTAAGTGAGAACTTCAGCTCTCCTGTTCATGTAGGTCAGATGAGCAGAAATTAAAGTTTTTAAATACCCACTGCATTTGAACTTCAATCTACTGCACCTCGTTGACAGGGAGTTGCATTCCTTTGCTATCAGTTATTAAAGTCTTAGCAAAGTCATATTAACATGTCAAATTACATCTTAAAATTTTTTTCTTCTTCGTTATTTCACGAATCAGCCTGAACACCTAAATTCGGCCAATCATATATCAACGGTCATCTGTCA
>NW_015150560.1:1160620-1162930 GCF_000732505.1 Cyprinodon variegatus
TTGGGAAATTTACCGCCTGCACAAATCGCACCTACAGCAGTTCCTCCCTTCTTGCTCTGCTTCAAGTTCCTTGGCTCCATATTTTGACAGACGGAGAAGACTTACGTGGATGTTGATGTTCTGAAGGGTAGCAGTTTTCATTGATTAACATGATGCACAAGTGCTCTGCACGACGCACGTGAGTGGAGCGGTGACGGAGGATGTGGAATATGGGGATTACTACATGATGCAACCATAATTGTAATATTCTCCTAAAACACAGGGGGGGACAGTACGTAACATAAACATCTTGTAGAAGGACAATGACTCCAAGCAGTGGGGTTGGATGTAGGAGTTTGCCCTGAAATCGAAGGATTGACGGTTCAAGCCCCGACTCCGACTTTATTGTTGTTGTGTCCTTGGGCAAGACACTTCCCCTGCATTGTCTACTGATGGTGGTCAGAGGGCCTGGTGGGGCCAGTGTACGGCAGGCTCACTTCTGTCAGTGACCTCCAGGGCAGCTGTGGCTACACTGTAGCTTGCCACCATCAGTGTGTGAGTGCGTGTGAATGGGTGAATGAATGTAGTGTAAAGCGCTTTGGTCAAGTCTCCTGACTTGAATAAAGGCGCTATATAAGTACAGGCCATTTACCATTTACCAGCAGGGGAACCAGGAGGTGTAACTGGGAGTAATGGAGTCTGCCTATGGTGGGCTTCCATGGTGATTCCTCAGTGATGTCAATGACCTGCCACATGCTCTGCTAAATGATAGCTTTCTTGGGGTTTTTGTTGTTTTTATTTTAAGCAAATTAAGAACTGTGAGAAGTCCCTCTGCTGGTGTCCTTCCATTCCCTTCCATGTTTATTATCACTTCAGGTAAAGCTGTATAAATCCTTGGAGGAATCCAACTTCTGCGGCAGAATGGTTGTACCCTAGACCAGTGTTTTCGAATCCTGGTCCTCAAGGCACCCTGCTCTGCATGTTTTAGATGTTTCCCAGCTTTCACACACCTGTTATCTATTGATAGCAGATTATCAGGCTTTGCTGAACTGCAATCATCTGAATCAGGTGTGCTGAACCTCAGAAACATCCAAAACATGCAGAGCAGGGTGCCTTGATGACCAGGATTGAAAAACCCTGCCCTAGACAACAGAAAAATCCCACCTTATGGTTTTTCTTTCTCCTACCATCACGAAGCTAATGACGTGGCGTTTGCTTTACTCCCCTGTGACTCTGAGCTTTGGTCACGTCCACCTTTTCAGAAACAGAACTCCTGGTGAGTCTGCTGTGACAAAAAGGTCCAAGATCTGGAAAAAAAAACCCTCATCCCTGCTGTGAGGTATAGTGAAAGCTGTGTTACGTTTTAGAGATGTTTGCAACATTTTGCAGTATGAACTTCTGATTGTGGTTGAGAAAAACCAAACGCTCCCAGGGTCTGCCTCATTGCTCCTCCTGGAGAAAAGTTGCAAAGATGCAACCCAAGCTAAGCAAAAGAGATTCATCTCAGCAAGGATTGCGTATCTTCTCTGTTTAGTTATCTGTAAAATTCACTTTTCAGAAGGTCAGGCATCCTCTGTTCTCTTGGGAACAGCTTTACCATTCTTGCTGCTCTCTGCCACTCTGTTTCCCAGGAATATCTGTGAGATATTTTTAGCCTTTGTTGCCTGTTTTTTCCCCTCTCTCTGCCGCTGACATTTCCTTCCTCTAACTCTTTCTCCTCTTTCTCTATTTACATGGCTGCTTTTCTTTCTTTCACCGCTTCCTTCTCAGCCTAGTCTTTACCTTTGGGACCAGCTTTTGTTATTTCTTTATGGATGGATGGATGGATGATTGATGGATGATGGCTGGATGGATAATGGATGGATGAATAAGGGATGGATGGATGAATAAGAGATGGATGGATGGATGATGGTTGGATAAGGGATGGATGGATGGAAGGGTGGGTGGATGGATGGAAGGGTGGGTGGATGGATGGATGGATAAGGGATGGATGGGTGGGTGGATGGATAAGGGATGGATGGATGGATGGATGGATGGATGGATGGATGGATAAGGGATGGATGGATGGATAAGGGATGGATGGATGGATGGATGGATGGATAAGGGATGGATGATTGATGGATGGATGGATGGTTGGATGGATGGATGATGGATTGATAAGGGATGGATAAGGGATGGATGGATGGATGGATGGATGGTTGGATGGATGGATGATGGATTGATAAGGGATGGATAAGGGATGGATGGATGGATGGATGGATGGATGGATGGATGGATGATGGATTGATAAGGGATGGATAAGGGATGGATGGATGGATGGATGGATGGATG
>NW_015150560.1:1165143-1166515 GCF_000732505.1 Cyprinodon variegatus
AGGGATGGATGGATGGATGGATGATGGACGGATGAGGGATGGATGGATGGATGGATGGATGAGGGATGGATGGATGGATGATGGATAGATAAGGGATGGATGTATGGATGAATGGCTCCCATGTGAAGCTCCTGTGTGCTGACAGTTTGAGGCCCCCCTCCCGCTCTGTTGAGGTGAGGGTCACCAGAAGCTCTCAGAATCTCCAGCAGAGGCATTAAAATTTCAACATATTCTTTTCAGAATGTAAAAATAAAATCGAGGCGACATGACGGGCAGAAATCAGCAGCAGTTTGATACATTTCTGATTATCTATTAATTAACAGCTGTTAAATTTCTCACACAGACAGATTATTCTGCTATTACTCTCCATTAAACCTTCCTCTGTGGTTTTATCTGCTTCCGCAGCAAGGATGACTCTGCAGATAATCTGATGCTTCGAGGCTCAGGTTTCCTTGGCTGCTTGGAAAATTACCCATTTTATTTGCTTTTTATCAAAATTATATGAGAAATTTATGTGAAATGGACAGAAACAGATGCAGAGTTTTTCCATTTGTACTTTTAATTTGTACTTATTTGTATTTTTCTCTTCTGTTTTCTTGTTGCAGGACCTGAAAAAGCCATTTGACAAAGCCTGGAAGGACTACGAGACCAAAGTGTAAGAAACCTTCCCTTTAAACAACCTCTTTTCCACACATTTAATGAACGGGCATTCAGATGTTCCTTTAATTTAAAACGTTAAAGCTCTAACTCATCTCAGAGGTCGAACCATTCTCTGTAAATCACTGAAGTGGTTTAGTTTTGCTGTTATTAAGTTGAATGACTGTCCTCCGTGTCTCAACACGTCCTCCCATCCCATCGTCCTGTCTCTACCACAGGCGCCCCGTGGTTTAAAACCACCCAGGAGTATTTATTGCGCTTTTATGCATTTTGCACGCAGCAGAAGACTCTCGTTAGTGAGAGGGCGACAGGTCTTTATCTAAGCCGTTTTCCTAATGAGGTTCATGCTTTGTGCTGACACAGAGGGCAGGTTGGGACATCCCTGTCTGTCTTAACTTCAACAAACTTCTGACCCAGATTTAGCTTTATATTTTTCATTTAATGAAGGTTCAAAGCTGTCCAAACCTTTTTGACCTCGTCGGGAAATAATCATCCTCTATAGGGGTGGAACGGTTCACAAAATCCACGGTTCGGTTTGGTTCATGGTTCCTGGTCACGGTTTTCGGTTCGGTTCGGTATATGTTGATTGTTAGGAAAATCTATTATGTCTTGTATAGTAGAACACGTGTTGCAAAATGCTTGCACACTGTTGCACTTTTATCCACAACTTTCTTTCCGCCGTCATCGTAGGTCACTCTAAATGCAAAGTGGTCCC
>NW_015150560.1:1169015-1174104 GCF_000732505.1 Cyprinodon variegatus
TTGAATTTAACTCACCTTATGCTGTAGGAACCCTGAGAAGATTCTGGGACGTCGTCATATGCTGACTAAATCAGCAAGGAGTGACAGGGCTCTGCAATAACAGGCAGCATTGAACATTTTTGCTATCCGTCTTTTCTGTGCAGATTAGAAAAAAAATCAATGAGTTGTTGATTATTAATTCAACCCTGAAAAAAGTATTAAGGATGAAAAAAGGCACGAAATCCCTAAAAGTTTCAGATTTCTTCATAAGGCCTAAACTGTGGCTCTGTATTGCTGGTGATGTTTCTCCTGATCTCTGGGTTTAATCCTCTGCATTGTTCTTTCTAAACAGACCAAATCTGCCGCCAGATGAGTAAAAAAGTAATTTTAAACACCAAGTCTAACATTTTGAACTCGTTGGTATCCTTACCGTCTCCAGCCTGTAATCTTGAGTGGCAGACCGCTGTAGGGTGCTTTGGGGTTCCAAAGAAGCAATCCACTGGACTTTGTTTCCAGGTTTGAGGACATTTCGCTTCCTATGCAGGAAGCTTTTTCAATTTAAAATGTCAGAAATAGCTTTGAGTTTGAGTTTTTATAGAGTGGACCAAAACAAAGTCTTGTTTTGGCTTTGAAAACATGCAAATTACATTGCTACTCAACGCTATTTCTGACATTTTGAATTATAAAAGCTTCCTGGATGGAAAGCAAAACGTCTTTAAACTTAAAGTCCGGTGGATTGTTTTTTTTTTTTGTTTTGTTTTTTGGAATGACTATGACCTGGATGACTGAGAATCTTCACCAGCATGTTGTTTTGGGATTTTTTTACGCTATACTATGACTTTTTGTTAATTTTTGGTGCTTCGATCTGACCCTGCCAGGACCAAGATCGAGAAGGAGAAGAAGGAACACGCCCGGCAGCACGGGATGATCCGGACGGAAATCAGCGGGGCTGAAATAGCAGAGGAGATGGAGAAGGAGAGAAGGTTCTTCCAGCTTCAGATGTGTGAGGTCAGAACCAGAACAGAGGACTGTTTGTTTGAAAAGCAGAGAAAATGATGCCTTTTTGGTCCCTTTACTCTGTAAAGGAGGGGCTTTCTTTCAAGCGTCTCTGTTAGATGAAAGCGATCTTAAACACACAGCTCTGCCTTTTCCTCCTCTGACCCTCCTACCCCTGATCTGCTTTCCATCTGTTTACAGTATCTCCTCAAAGTCAATGAGATCAAAATCAAGAAGGGGGTGGACCTGCTGCAGAACCTCATCAAGTACTTCCACGCACAGTGCAAGTAAGGCTCCGCTAACCGGCCCCGTGAAACCAGACCTTTCCTGTACCGTTTATCTACTCTTCAATGCAGGTTGTGCTTTTTAGTTTCTTTCAGGATGGCCTGAAAGCCGTGGAGAACCTGAAACCGTCCATAGAGAAGCTGGCTACAGATCTGCACACCGTAAGAGAACAGCACACGTTCGTGACCACTGCTTCTTCTGATACGTTTTTCACTTTGCTTCTCTTTCTCCTCCTTTGTCAGATCAAGCAGGCGCAGGATGAGGAGAGGAAGCAGTTAACTCAGCTGAGAGATGTTCTAAAAACGGCTCTACAGGTGGAGCAGAAGGAGGTAAAACACACATTTAGCCAGGTGGTCAGTGTTTGAAGTGTGGTCAGTGTGTTTTCTGTAGATTTCTATATCCTGCTTCAAGCAGTTTCCTCCAGAAGTGACCCAAGTAGCTTTAAAACACCTCCCAGAGTTCTGTTCATCTATAAATTTAATGAGAAAATACCTACTAAAGACCTGCCAACACATGGAGGTCCAACTAAAGTGACAGGCTGCATGAGGGGAGCATTAATCAGAGAAGCAGCCATAAGCTCCATGGTGACTCTTGAGGAGCTGCAGAGGTCTCTTTATTCTTCTCCTTAAACCCGACTGGAGAAGACAGAAGATTCAAACTTTTCAACCTGCATGCAAGTACAATGGGGAGCACACCATGCCTGTGGTGATGCATGGTGGTGGCAGCATCATGCTGTGAGAATTACAGTAATAATTAAAACAACCACATATCAACATATGTGGGCATAATTATTGTCTGGAATAGGAACATCCAGCCAGAGATGAAACCGACTGTTTTGTGTCCAAACTTTTTACCAAAAAGTCTGTTTTTAAAGTAATTATTTTAATCAAATTCAACAAATTTTGATTAAATTCTTTAAAATTTAAAGGCACACTATGCAACATTTTTCAGTTAATGTGTTCCATACCGTTTTGGATTATTAAATGAGTCATTTCAGGTCGAACAAAGGTTTTCTCGGCCGCCCTGGTGGTCTGTAGGGGAAATACCGTACTTGCAATTGCAGGAGCCCTCGGCCCGAACCCACAGGCTCAGAAGTCTCGCGCATCGCGAGAGTCGGTCTTGCTTTACGGCGAGAACTGCTACACGCCCCCAGTGAAAGGCGTGCTCGTTGCTAGCGCAGTGGCGATATTTGTGCAGTTATCATGGCGGAACCAGTAAGAATTTCCAAACTCGAAAATTGGAACAAAATAGTCACTTACCGCAGTAGACATGGTGATTCGTTGGCGTTCCTGGCTTGACGGAGAAACCAGGAGAACAGCTGAGCATATTTACAACAGCGCACTTTTACTTTCGCCCTCTGGGGGGAGCCTCGCTGGAAAATCAACACTGGTTGCATAGTATACCTTTAAATGGTAAAAACTGCCCACTCAGAAAAGAACTCAACAAAGCAGTCGGACCCTAACCCTTTCTATAGAAATGGCCATCATAGATCTAAATCCGAAACGGTTTTGCAGGTTTAAAAAAACAAACAAGAAAATGTCAAGCAGTGAAAAGATTAAAATTTTAAATCTTTTCTGTTTCATAAACACAATCCTGCATCGACCTGGGCTGGTAAACTATATTTAAGATTCTAGATTTCTGATGAAACGGCTGCACAAAATCATCCCTAAAGCCGCTAAAGGCCCCTTGGTCACAGTTTATACATCGCTGGCTGAGTTAGCGTGGCCTAATCAAAGAAAAAAAAAAGAAGCTGCTTTGAATATAAGGGGAGATTTTAAAGCTGATGTTCATTGATGCCTTCATCCCGTCTCACTGAGTGTCAAGTGATTCAATCTTTGCTGAGCTGAATATTAAACTGGGTTCCACTCAATGACCAAACTGTTGTTTCATCTTTTCCTTTTTTATTTTTCTTCTTGTGTTCTTTACAGATAATCAATAATTAAGCAGTTGAAAAACCTTAAAAAAAAAGAAACCAAACAAAGCATTTACCATATTGCACATTGTAATAGTCAGTTCTGAGAAATGTTTCATTAAATATATCTAAGAAAATAGACAATGTTTTTCACTTTAAGTTAAGACCATTTAGTTTTTAATTATCATGAAAAAATGCATTAAAAAAAATTAAAGCATTTTAAAAACGGAAGTGGATTTATGCAGGTTATTTAACCCCATAGATTACATGAATTCCTAAATAGCAATAGTAAATAAACAGTAAGTGATTTTTAGTTCATTTAAATATGCATAACGCAGGTTATAAAATTTCATTTTAACTGTGGAATACCAAAAGTCCATTTTAATCACTCACAGAAGAAAGCTGCACAAATCACCCCGTGCAACAGTGTCACAAACACATTAAGTTGGACCGTTTCAACGTCAAAACAAATCACTGAAAATAAGTTACACCTGCATTTCTCCGACTAAATAAAGCAAGCTTCAAGAAGCATTACAAGCCAGCATTTTCATAATGCACCGTGTGAGTATTTATAAGCTTAACTCTACAGACAAACATTTCCCGCACGTCTCAATGCCTCATCAGCACAGCACATACATTTTATTCATGACAGGATTAAACGCAAGCTTACCGGCTGTCTGTTCAGTCCTTCGCTTCCTTAGTACAAACTTTGCACAGCTCCTTCCGCTGCCCGAGTAGAAAGGCAGGCTTTTTATTTCATGCTGCGATCCTCCTGCTCAAACTACGAAGTTTTTCTCACCTTCTTTTGATTGATTGATTTATTGATTGATTGCACCAGGCGCCACGCTCAAACAGCTGATGTAAACAAAGGGGGCGTTCGCCGCAACACTCAGCTTGAACCAACATTTTCTAGAAACATCTGGTAGAGCAACCACCAGATTCTCAGCTGTTAGCTTAGATTATTCAGCCGTTTTATTTGTAAAAACTATTTTTCCTCCATCTTCAGATAGTTTGTTTCTTAAAATCCCAGTGAAACACGACAATGTTTTGCGACTGGAAAGTACAGAGAGTGAAAACGTTTGTGTAGGTGTCTGAATTTATAAATGTGAATCAATAAACATGAATAAATTGAAGATTGTTTTTGTTTCTTGTTGTGAACTTTGTCATACAGGTGAAATTAGATCTTTCTTAGCAGTTATGAATGGAAGTTACAACTTGATAAAGCTAACTTTACAAATCACAAGTGTACAAGTAAAGACCCTGTCACACGATGATTTAGCCAGTGTATGCCATACGTGGGCCTTAAGTTACAGCTAAGTTATCTGATCGTTAACATAAGTCTAAGTTACTTCTAAGCCGTGGCTTCTAGCTTATCCAAAACCTATGAGTAACTTTTGCATAACTTATCAAGAACTTATCTCCAAAGCATATCAACGTATCTGATGTGTTCCAGTCTGTATTTTTTTGTAAACTTGTAGCTTGTATTCTCACACAAAAAATATTTGATGTCATATGTATAACATGATAACTAGGAACAAATACAGAACTTGAATTCATTCACTTCTTTTTTATTTTTTTATTTTAACAATGTCCTGTCTGGCGATGTGGCAATAAGAATAATTGTCTTGATGCCAAAAAGAGCCCAACAGATTTTACTTTCACAAGTGGAGCAGTACGGCTATCGCCATAGTGTTCCGCTTGTTTCATGCATATAAATAGCTTTATTATAATTATGCAGGGAGTTTTACAGATTATATGGACACTGCAATGTAAGTAGAACAGAAGAGGAAAAACAGAAAAAAAGGATAAAAGATAATTTATGGATTTATTTATTTACAGGTGCTGGTCATAAAATTAGAATATCATGAAAAAGTAGATTGATTTCAGTAATTCCATTTAAAAAGTGAAACTTGTATA
>NW_015150560.1:1177444-1190210 GCF_000732505.1 Cyprinodon variegatus
ACCAGCCCTTCTGGCACCAACAATCATGCCACGTTCAAAGTCACTCAAATCACCTTTCTTCCCCATACTGATGCTCGCTTTGAACTGCAGGAGATTGTCTTGACCATGTCTACATGCCTAAATGCACTGAGTTGCTGCCATGTGATTGGCTGCTTAGAAGTTAACTGTTAACGAGCAGTTGGACAGGTGTACCTAATAAAGTGGCCGGTGAGTGTAGTGGTTAGTGTATAGTGCCTATTTAGAGCCCTATATAGTGGTTAGGGCGGATATTCGGACACAGCCATTGTCTTCTGGTGGATCTGCAATTTCTAGGTCTATTTGTTTAGTGATGTTTTCATTTTATTTTTATTTAATTTTATTTAGATTAGCTTTTTTAAAGTTTATTTTTCATTTAACTCTGATCTCATTGAAATGTCAATTTTTTTCTTGTTTTTTTGCTCTTCCGTTGAATGTCAGTCCCTCATTGGAAACATTTTCATTTGTTATCTTTTAATTTTCATAAAGGAAATTAGATAATTCTTTCTAAATCCTAAAAATGTTCTTTCCATCATCAGTTATAATTAAAAATGAATAAGCTGATTTGTTTCTATCATAGAATCATATATTGACCTCCCTTATTTATTCATATATATATATACTCCCTTATTTATTCATATATATATATATATATATATATATATATATATATATATATATATATATATATATATATATATATATATATTATATATATATATATATATAATATTTATAATATATATACATGTGTTTATCTCTGTGTGTGGTTGTGTGGGCTTTGAACCAAAGGCATGACAAGATTTTAGCTCTGATAACTTTCCGTCTTGATGAATCTGGACAGATACCTTCATGCAGCTCGTTGTTTTAAAATGTGCTGCAACGTTCGATAAATTAGCAGAAACATCCTGTGTGCATCTGCGGCGCATTAGAGGGAATCTGCCATATGTCAGTAATGTGCTGCAGCCTGTGGCATGAAGAACATTTCCCTTTCACAGGAAGGAATGGCTTTCATTAAATATTTTAGGGTTGCCGTACTCAGAAACTAAAGACACCCCCGACCTTTGGTTTGACCCTTTCTACTGTTAACCTTTAAAGTCTTCCAGGTTAACTTTTTGGATTGCTCTATGTTTTGCTGTGGACTGGTCACCATAACCTGAACATTTTAAATCAAGGAGAATTTGCAGATTCTTAGTGCATTGTTTAGATTTCTCTTCCCTTTACCTCTAACTTGTCTTGTCGGCTGAATTTTCCCAGGATTCCCAGGTGCGGCAGAGCACGACGTACAGCCTGCACCAGCCGCAGGGCAACAAGGAGCACGGCACTGAGCGGAGTGGCTTCCTGTTCAAGAAAAGTGACGGGTGAGCGTCTCCACTGGGCCTCAGGGGTCAGATCCAGGGGAATAGTTGAACACGGTTCAGTTTCCCTCAACAAGGAATAATCAGTTGGTTCGCAGTGATTTGATACATTTAGCGTTAATCAGTAAAAAAATAAAAACAATAATTTTCGATGCGATCACTGAGTCCGGGAGCGGCCATTTTTGCCCAAATATAGTAGCCCCTCCCTCCTGCCATCTTCCAGCAGTGACGTCACGGTGCGGTAAGCCTAGCGCCATTCTCCCCGCTTTACAAGCTAAATCAATGGGAACTACTAGACACATCTGCAATCAACAACAATTATTGAAGATTTCCAGAGGACTTCACCATTGAAATTCACCAGCGCTATAGTGAAACTAACAATGCCCACGTGCATGGCAGCTGGATGTTGGAATACATCGGGTAAAAGTGAAAATAAAGAGTTATTCCACCTTTCTGATTCCTGATCCTCCACGGACGGGTTGGTCGTTGGATCGCCAACTTGAAGAGGGAGGATTTGCCATCGAACTTCTGGCCAGAGAAAAAACCCGTAATATGTAGCCAACATTTGGAAGAAGAATGTTTTCAAGATGACTTGGATAATAGCGCGTTGTGACAAACACCAGATACAGCACTGGGACTTGATCAACAGCCGATACCGTACCGTGACGTCACTAACCAGTAGGTGGCAGTAGTGTTCTTTGACAAACATGGATGCCTCCAGTAAAGCACTTTCACATTAAAATTACTCTGAATTAAAAATACTTATCATTTATTGAACAGTATGTAATAATTTCATATTTAAAGTACATTCAAAGGGTTGAATTCTGACTTTGACCGCACTTCTCCTTTAAAAGTTGCTGTTCTCATAGCTCATACAAGTTTACTATGCCTGAATGTCCGCCATAACCCCTAAAATTCCTCAATCACAATATATAGGGTGCCTAGATTTGACTGTGTGACGCCAGCGCCATCTTTATTAGTTTGTATGTCAGGTAGCGACAGCTTATGACAACAGCAGGCCGCTGTAACAGCAAATCCCATAATGCTTTGCGAGGAGAGCTCTCCCCGCGCAAGGCATTATGGGTTAAATCTGCCTCTTCTGAGGCCTTTCTCTTTTTCTCATACACTTCAAAGACACTTTTTGTTTTACGGCCCTCTGCCATTTTTCAAAGAACCGCAGTGAGAAAGGTGAGCTTTAATGACTGTCTGAAACCGTAGCTCACCACAGCCTGAAAGTGCAAATGCACAGAAAAAGATAGCTAACGGTACCAGCATGTAGGACAGCCTTACGTAAACATATCACCAGAATGATTGACAGTTAGGAGGACCACTTATTAAGATGCTCTACCTCGGAAATAAAAGATTGTCCTCTATATCTTTAATATCACATCAATAACAAAAAAATAAGCTTTATTCATAGTGGCATGCAGAATTATTTCTAGTGTTTTTTGGTTGGAATTGATGATTACAGCAGTTTCAGCAGGTAGGACCAAATATGAAGCGTTTTAAGAAAACATTCTTGGTGTAGTTGGTGCTGAAGTCTAGTTAAAAAACCCCATTATAATCCACTTTCAGGTCATTTAGATGGTGATTGTGAGCTTTTTGTCTTCTTTGTGCAGGTTGAGAAAAGTCTGGCAGAAGAGAAAATGCACGGCTAAAAACGGATACCTTACCATCTCACACGGCACCGTAAGTTTGATAGCGGGTAGATCCCAGCATCTCTAAACAGACTAAATAATGTAAATAATAATAATAAATGTGCAGTAGTGAACAGCAGAGAGCCAATGGTGGAGTCCTTTCTCACCAAACTCCCTCCTAGTTAAGATTCAACACAGGCTTCTGACTCCAAGCAGCTTATCAGATGTTTCCTTTGGCTCGGGCCGCAGCAGCAGTCAAATACCATCAAACACAACATTCCTGCTCCGCTCACTCAGCTTGTTTTTCATTGTGACTGTTGTCTCTACTAGGCGAACAGACCGCCAGCTAAACTCAACCTGCTGACCTGCCAGGTGAAACACAATCCGGAGGAGAAGAGAAGCTTCGACCTCATTTCACGTAGGTGTAATATCTTTCGTTGGGCAGCGGATCTCTCTCTCTCTCTGTGTGTCCATAGCTGTTATCAGCATTTTTCCCACAGACTTTGGTCTCTTTAGTGACAACAGCGTCAAAGGTTCCGGCTTAGCAGGCCGCAACCACATGATGGCAGACTAAAGCAGATTAAAGCATAATAGCTTAAACTAATTCATTCTTGGAGTTTTTAAAAACACTATATTTTTGCAGGTTTCCTCTGTCCAGCAAAATATTTGATCACATTACACCTATGAACCCCCTAGATATTTTAATTAAGTTTATCTGTTGTAAAAAAATCTGTAAAAATAGCCCGTTTCTATTTAAGCCATTAGGGTTGCAGCTTTTATTTACTGATGCTGCGACTTTATTCTTGCAATATTACTATAATATTCTAGAGTTAATATAATGACTTTTTATTAAATCATGACTTTTTTCTAGTAATGTAATGACTTTTATCTTTTAGACCTAACGTTAGGACTTTTGTCGTAATAAATTTTCTAATGCTTTGCATATTTTAGATGCATTTTATATAATTAAGGGAATTTATTATTCGCTTATTAGTATTATTATCATTATAAGTATTTAAGGGGCTAAAATACTAATTTAATTGGCAAATGTTATTATTATTATTTATTTATTTGCCTGTTAAATGAAAGGCAGATAATTTTTCTAAGAAAACTGTTCGTACTTTAGTTCAATTTTTGCAGCATACAAGACCTAAACCATCTCATAGTATCTCTGTGGAGATGTTTACCTGTTGGAAGATGAACCTCAACCATACTCCGGCGCCGCACAATGGCGGCCCACTGCTCCCCAAGGGGATGGAATAAATTCAGAGAGTTCATTTCTTTGCTCTGTCTTTGTGACAGTGTAATTACAATAAAACACATACTCTTTTCCTGTAGCCTTTATTGAATTTTCATCCAGAATTGTCTTGGATTTTGCTCTGTAAGTGTCCCACAGCATGATGCTGCCTCCATCCTGTGTTACCCTGGGGTTGGTGCATTAATGGTAACGTTTAGAATGAGCTTCAATATTTTGGCCCGGAAATATCAAAGCAGCACGTGCATTTACATGAGATCAAATTACAGCATCAATCTGTTTACTAAATTTGGAGAAGAATTTTATTTAGGTTGTCAGAATAAAGGGGTTGACTTTGCCTCTCCCTCACAAATATGTATCCTTTTTTGTTTAACTATGACTCGATTAAATCATAAAATGTTCAACCCTAGTTGTAATGGGTAATGAAGGAATGGAAGGGGTGTGAAGACTTATGTATTAACATGTATGTTAAACTACATAATCTAAACTAAGACTGTTTTATGAACCTCTTTCTGTTTTCCTTTTAGATGACCGAACATATCATTTTCAAGCCGAGGACGACCAGGACTGTCAGATGTACGTTTCTGCTTCCTCCATTCTTCCTGTTTTTCCCTCCAAACACTTTCTTCCTCTTGTAGATCTTTACCTCCTCACCCATCCTTTTCCTCCCTCCCCTCTGTTGGTTCTTCCTTCCATTTATCTCATGTCTCCTTTTTTTATGTCCTCCCTCCCCTCCACTCCCAGCTGGATCTCAGTTCTGCAGAACAGTAAAGAGGAGGCTCTGAATCAGGCGTTTAAGGGGGACCACCATGTTGGCGAAAACAACATCGTACAGGAGCTGACAAAGGCCATCCTGGGGGAGGTGAAAAGGATGACGGGAAACGACGTGTGCTGCGACTGCGGAGCCCCCAGTGAGTGGAAACGCTGCCGTCATGGCGGTTCTGCAGCTCAAAAACCACATTTTCATCATGAAACTGTGAGGAGATTTTGTGACACTCGGTTGAGACACTCGGGTCCGAACATTTCAGTCATATGATGGCACATTTCAGATTTATTTTTAACAGTAATAAGCATTAATTCAATATTTATGAATAAGCCATTAAACCAAAGAATCTAATGAAGAATAAATCAGAACCTCACATTAATAATAAAATTTAAATCTCATATTTCATTTGGCGTTCCTGGATGTTGAAAGGAGGGGGAACTCCATTGCCAGATCCACAGCTTTGAGCCTGAGGCCTTCAGGGAGACAGTTTTATCCGCTATAAGATCTGGTAAATCGTTAAAGTAATGAGGTTGGATGATGTGTAAAAGATTTTCCAACCAATATTTATCAGTCCATCTAATGGCGATTGACGATATATTTGTGCAAGGGACTTTGTGGGCAAAGACAAGCACCCCTCAGAGCGCTTCTGCTGCACCACAGGTAAAGCTGTTAACCACCTTCACACACTAACAGCCAATAAGATCAACATGGTTGTTTCTTTGTGAAAAATGTAGAATTCTTGTACAGTGGGAAAAGTTTCCTCATTTCCAGTTGCTCTGACTACGTTATGAGACATCATTGTTTATTTATTGTTATTCATTAGTTTATCTGAATGCTCAAAATCAAACGGACTGAAAACTGGGGCGGATTATTTTTTATTTTTTATGGAGATCGCAAAGCTTCACTGAAGGAGAGAATTTTCCTTTTTTAATTTATTGTTCTTTAATTTTGCATTTGTTGGGGAGGCCAGTAAACACACAAACAAAAAATGCTGTTCTGGTTCTGCTGCTGCACGGTGGCACTGGGGGAGTTAATGTAGACCATTAAAAACAGCATTAGGTTTTCTGTTTTGTTGTTGTTTTTTTTTTGTTTGTTTTTTGTCGTAGGCTTCGTTTTAACCCGTAGGTCCAACAAAAGAAACAAAAACGTCGCTGTTTAAAAAGAGAATGTTGAGTCTATCGTCGATGGTCAATAGCAGGGGTAGAAACAATAATAAATGAGCGGGGTCCGAATAAAAAAGGTCCAGAGACATTTTTAATTATATGTTACTTTAAACAAAATTTAACAGTGAAATAAAATGAGGTGTTTTTGCATCCATGTTATGCATTGGCTTTTTAAATACAACAATATAAAAAAAATTGAAGTTTTTTTTACTTTTTTTTTAATCTAAACTGTTTTTTTAAATAGAGAACAACAATCGTTCAGTTTGGTATATAGCCAATTTCCTAATTATTGTATTTTATAAAACCCCTGAACTGAGCGTTTTTTCATCCTTTTTTCTGTCTTAATGTTGGCAGTGGGCTTTAGGCTGCCCTGCAAGGCTTTAAACCTGGGTTTGAATGGAGACTAAGCCATTCTCAAGCACATATCAAGGTGCTCATTCTGAGCCTGGATCCAAAAACCAAAGATTTATCTGCATAGAGATGCATGTATAATTGTCTGAGGTTGTTTACACTATTTGTAGAGATTGTAAAAAAAAAGGTTAGAGAATTAAACCTTATGGAAACCCCACATAAAATAATTAGCAAACCACTCAGCTGTTTTCTAATATTCTGTTTAAGATGTCCAATCAAAGCTTAAACAAGCAGAACTAAAGGCTTTGGAGATAAATTGGAGATGATTATAATTTCAGAGTAGTGGCTGTTTCTATGGTGTTTGTCTTCAGGTAAAAAAAAAAAAATAATAATGAGAAATAATGTCTATTTTATATCATTGTTACTTTTGTTCCTCAGGTCCAACATGGCTGTCCACCAACCTGGGCATCCTCACCTGCATTGAATGTTCAGGCATCCACAGGGAGCTCGGGGTCCACTACTCGCGGATCCAGTCCCTCACCCTGGATGTACTCAGCACCTCAGAGCTCTTGGTACAAATATTTTCCTTTTCTAATTTTCAATTTTCCTTCTCCTGGAAGTGATGTGGTAAGATGCTGCAGCGTCCTCCGGCTCACGTTTCCTTTCGCAAAATTCAGAATTTGTTTGTTGTTTTTTTGGGGCTTTTTTAAATCCTGGTTTGGTGCAAAGATTTACAGCCTGCGGGACATCTGGGATTAAACGCTTCCAGTCATGATTGCTTTAGACGCCACAGTCAGACACGGCTTGCTCCTCTCTCACAGCTCAGGACAGGGGTGTGAGAGCTGCACGGATGCACTTGGTTCATGCAGCTTTTAAATTTACTCTCTCTGTGTTTGTTTCCTCCGCAGCTGGCCAAGAACGTGGGGAATGCAGGTTTTAATGAAATCATGGAAGCTTGTTTAAATGCTGAGAACGTTGTGAAACCAAACCCAGCGAGTGACATGTAAGTTCTGGCTCTTTGGACGCGAAATACTCACTACTGTTCTGGTTTCCCTGCCCACCGTTTTCTGCTTTAAGTTGATGCTATCGTACACTTTTCTTTTGAATTAGATTTTTTATGACTTCTGCTACAGGTTTGCTCAATTTTCTAACATCAAGGGGTTTATTTTCTGCCTTTAAGGTAAAATAAAACCCACAACACTGCCTCTGTGTCTATAAAAACAAACGCTGTGAAGCAGGGAGGAAGTTCTCTTTGATGTTTTGTAAAAGTCATGCAGGCAGAGCTAACATGAGATCTGGACCAAATGAGCATCGAGAAACTTTAACACATCTCCACAGTGAAACAGGGTGGTGGCACCATCATTCTGTGGGATTCCATTCTTCACCCCATCTTTCATATTTACAAGTGAAAATAACAAAAATCTTCTTACTCTACTTTATGTTGCTCCAATGAAAGAAATCGAAGTTTGTTGATTTTAAAAGTCAAAGCTAAATAAAAGTTTAAATTTAAATTAAATTGTTTGTTCTCCAAATATAAATGATTGAAAGAACTTCTAGAGCAGGAGCACATGTGGCCCTTTGGTTCTTATGAAGGTCGATAAGAAATGATTTTATTCCTAAGGTAATGGGTTCTATGCACAACTCTACTGCTTCCTGAATTTAATGCAGCTATTTGTTTCCTGTCTCTTTCCACTGTATGAACTGATTAATCCAGGTGTGTCAGGCCACGGTTACTGAGGTCAAGCACACCTGGATTAATCGCTTCATCCAGTAGAAAAAGACAGGAAACAGTACCGGAGTTCTCCATAGAGCCCATGAAAAAGGTTTCTTCTGCACAGAACATCTGCAACAGCATGGAACCAGAGGTTAAAGGCTTTTAATTTAAGACTTTTTAGCTTCAGCTTAATGTGCTTTATATTTTTATAGGTTTGTGACTCTCGTAGTTTGCTTCTTGGTGCAAACTTTTTTCCAAAAACAAATAATTATTTTTCTTTCAAATCCCTTCCAAAAATCTTGGTTTAATAAGTATTAATTCAAAAAATATATATATTTTTTTATATATTTTATTGACAAAAGTTGCTATTTGTATTAAAAAGGTAGCAGACCCTCTAGTGATCCAGCAATGATGGTTTTGCTCCTTCCTTTAACATAGAGTGATTCTCATGGGGACCGTTAATAAATATCTGAACCAAACACTCTTGATAAACACTAAATAACTTTAATCTCTTGTGACCCCTTCACACAAAATCAATGCCTGACAGACGACGCATACCCCTTATTGTCCAGTTTTGAAGCATTTACTATTTTCTTTGATTTCTGTCATTTAAAAATTAGTGTCCCTGCTCCCAATGCAGGGCTCGATGTTAACCATCGCCCAATCGCCTGAGGCAAGTAGTTTTAATTGTCGGGAGAGTACAAATATCATTGCATTTGCCCGGGCAATTGCAATGATCACAAAAAAAAATATTTATCACTCAAAATTACTTTAAAATCACCGACATTCGATGAAAACGACCCACAAGCGTTGCAGACGCCATCTTTGTTGTTTTGTACACATTCTCGCGTGATTTGAAAAAGCTGCATGATTTTCCGCTAGATGGCGTGATTTTTCTCTCCTTGGGGAGAGAATGCTGCAGAGCAGCACCTGGATGATGAATTTAATCTACACTGTAATACATGCTAGATTAAAAATGATCAGTCAGTGATTAGGAAAATAATAATTGTAACTGTATGTGTAAATATTTCTATCATATGGCATTATTCTGTACAGTGATGCAGGTCATACATTAAAAAATCTTCATTAAATTTTTTTCTCTTAGACATTGGAGTGGTGCATTTAAATGTTATAGAGCTAAACATGTTAAATTGGTGAGTAGTAGTAGTGTAAGTTTTTAACCTGTCAAGTTTTTTTTTTATTTTTAACATTACAATTTATATTTTTCCAAGCACACAACAGTTTAAAGCAAAGTTTAGTTTAAAAAGAATGTGCAGGAAGGATTGAAAAGCATGTTAACACGGTAATGTAGGCTTGAGTTCATTATCTGACGCATGCAGATACACACCACACACCAGGAACCTGGAAACTTACTGAATTACAAAAAACATTTAAAAAACAAACATGTTTCATTGATATATATACAAACATGAATATTAGGAACTATATTTATCAAACATTATACTGGGCAAGTAAAAATAGTTTCTGGGCAAATGAAATGTGAAAGTTGGGTTAGTGGTAAAATTCCTTAATGTCAACCCCTGCAATAGCTTTCAGGTCATGTGACTGACTGACACAAAACTAATGTAAAGTCACCATACTATATCAGACAGATGATCCAGACTCATTTTTATTTCTTAATGCATTCACTATTTTTTATAATGTGGAAAATCATGATTTATTCAGATGTTTCCTCAAAAGAAACTCATTTTATTTACGGTATTGTCAGTCCCCAAGCGGACCTCAGCAGAGAGCAGCTGCTTAGAGAGGAGCTGCTGATGTCACTTTTCTGAAATGCATCATATTCATGGCAAAATTAAGATGCAGTAACCCCTTTTGAACCTGAGGAGGGCGCCACACAGGTGGGTTTAGACACAAAAGCAGAATCTCAATAAGTGTGCAGTAAAACGTGTGGAACATGTGAGTAGTAGTATTTTTTAACTGGTAAGTTGAACATTTGGTTTTGTTGGGTTAGTATTAGCATTAGCGGACCTGGCAGACTGTACAGAACCAGCGTGGGTTAGACTTAGACTTAGACAGTACTTAATTGATCCCTTGGGAAGACTCCCTCTGGAAATTAAGGTTACCAGCAGCTTACAGGGCAAAAAAGTATTAAGTTAAATTAAGTTAAAATTAAGCAACAAAAAAGTATTAGGTTAAATTAAATTAAAATTAAGCAAAATACAAATAAATATGGAGTTCACATTTTACAGAAAAAATAAAAAATACAAGTGCTACTCCTTCCCCCTGTCCTGTGTCGCCTCCTCGCCCCCAGTGAAGCGTTGTAAAGTCTGATGGCGTGGAGTTAGCGTGCCACTTGCAGCTATCACCATTAATCTTACAAAACATAAAAAAAAAAAAAAAATATATATATATATATATATATATATATATATATATATATATATATATATACACACACACAAAAGCACTGGATGTCATTTTCAAAGTTGTCTGCCTTGTTTCCTCACCAGGCAAACCAGGAAAGACTTCATCACGTCCAAATACATCGAGAAACGGTTCGCCAGGAGGAAGTGTCCCGACACGGCGTCGAGGCTCCACACGCTGTGCGAGGCGGTGAAGGCTCGAGACATCTTCTCACTCATCCAGGTCTACGCCGAGGGGGTGGACCTGATGGAGCCCATTCCGCTCGCCAATGGACATGTAAGAAACCTGCAGTTTTTTTCCGTCTCCTCTGCTTCTCATGGCTCCTCTTCCTTTTTTTTTAAAGCGATGGTTTCTCCTCTGCAGGAACAAGGAGAGACGGCCCTTCATCTGGCTGTCAGGCTGGTTGACAGAACCTCTCTTCACATCGTCGACTTTCTCACCCAGAACAGGTAGAGAGGGAGCGGAGACGACACAGGAGGCCTTCACAAACAGTTTATATTTAGAAGCTGTGATTGTTCCCCTAAAATAAAAAAAAACAACAAAATTCAAACCACGCCTCTTTAAAAAAAGGCAATGTTTCTTTTTTACTACATACTACAGTTTTGCAGGGAGATTTAATCCTTCCCATAACTGTTAGCTTACTGCTGTTGATTTATATTGTTTGATAGAAAAACGTTTAAGTTTTTAACATTAAATAAAGGTTAGTGTAATTTACTTAGATATTTTTTTGCTGTCTAAAGATAGCAAAGCAGTGCATTAATGTTGGTTTTAATAGATGTAAATCTGAAAAGTGTGGTGTGTATTTATTTTTAGAGCAGATCATGTGTCGCAGCTTTTTACATCTAGAAACTTAAAACTTTGCTCGTTTTTATTCGCAAAAAAAGTCCAAGGTCAGTAATATTTTATGGAGAACTGTGGATATTAACATTTATATCTTGAGAGAGTTTCTCAATTATATTGTGTGGTGCGCAGGGAGCACTGTGGGGTTAAGGGTCTTGCTCAGGGAGCCAGTGTGCACGCTGTGGGGATCAAACCTGGTACTTGCAACCTTCTCAGAGTACAAGCGCTCTGCTGTAACCCACTAGGCCAACATTCTCCATTTACTGTGGTTCTGCTGCAACATGAACCTCAACCTCAGTCTGATCTTTTTTAGCAGGTTTTCTTCAGGACTCTCCTGTAAAAAGTCTGTCTTATTTTAGTAGAATATGTTCCTTAACATTTTGCAGAAAAGAAATCATATTTTTCTTTAGCAGCTTGTCCATAGGGGCCGATTTGTTGCCCTGTCTACTTAGCATCTTCTCCAGAGTTACTATGGTCCTCCTCCTCTGGTTAAGGCTCTCCTCATCCGTCCAGGTGGACTCCCATATCTGCAGGTGGAGCAGAGCCCTGAGAGTAGGGTTTTCACGATACTAAACTTTTCAACTCGATACCGATACTAAGGAAAATATCCGATACTCGATACCATTTTCGATATCACGAGGATAAAAACAAAGACTCCAAAATTCTACAGAAATATTATCATTAATAAATAAAATAGAATAAATAAATACAATAAAGGTTGTATGCTGTGCACAATATTAAGCAAGCTTGATAAAAAACTTAAAATTAAAATTAAGTGTTCCTTCCTTGGCCATGCTTTGCACACATAACAATGACACTAGCCAAACCGGTTAAGAAACAAAGATAATTCTCAGCAGCTGCACCTGTTACAAAAAAAAAGTCTGAAACTGAAAAGTGCGTAGAATTATTCAATCACACAGTGTTCTGAAAGTGCATTGTCCTCTATTCTGCACTTTAGATGAATGACTGCTTAGGTGCCACTGGTGGTGGCACTATATTGATACTTTTAAAAACGAGTATTGTATCCGGATACAACGTTTCAGTGTCAATACTTTTTGAGTATCAATACTTTTGACAACCCTATCTGAGAGTTTTAAATTTTAAGATGTTTTTGTAGAACCCTGACTTTGAACTGGACCAGAACTCCCCTCCTTGACCCTCAGCTACATTTAAACTGAGATTAAACAACTGGATTTTCTTTAGGGAATCAGAATAAAGGGGGGTCAATATAATGTCAATATACTTTAAGGTTTTTATGAAAGGAATAGTACACCCAAAA
>NW_015150560.1:1190965-1199458 GCF_000732505.1 Cyprinodon variegatus
AGGAAAATGTTTAAGGGGTATGAATATACTTGGCCAGCAGTGAGTAAAGCTGTCTGATTTGTCTGGTTTCTGTCTGTGTTTAGTTTGAATTTGGACAAGCAGACGACCAAAGGCAGCACAGCGCTGCACTACTGCTGCCTGACCGACAACAGCGAATGTCTGAAGCTGCTGCTGCGAGGAAAGGCCTCCATCGATATCGGTGAGAAAAAGCTGAATTTATGCATTTCCACTTCAGTTTCTTTCCCCGTTCTTGGTCCTAATTCTGTATTTTAGTGGAAGAAAATCACCTCCTCGGTTTCTGACCCAGTTTCCCACACGTTCAGCTCTAGAAAACAAACCATGGTGGCTTTTTTTCTCACAATGTTTGTGCTCTGAAAGCAACAAAACAGCCAGATTAACAGAGAGGAAGGAAGAGCGATGCAGCTCTGTGTGGGAAACGGCTTAATTACACACTGCTGAAGTCTCAGTGGTAGCAGGAGAGAAGATGGGCAGAGGGTTTGTCTGCGCCTGCAGTGGGAATTAAAGGCCAATAACACTTGTCTACTGTTTTCTTTTCCACTATAAGCCAACGAAGCCGGGGAGACGCCGCTGGATATTGCAAGGAGGCTCAAACACGCCCAGTGCGAGGAGCTGGTGAGTTTATTGCTTTTGGAATCGCCGCCGTCCTCCACCTCTGATCAGATGTCAGCTGGGTTTGATCTGTGCCTGTTTACAGCTTAACCAGGCTCTGGCAGGGAAGTTCAACGCCCATGTCCACGTTGAGTATGAGTGGCGCCTGAAACACGAGGACCTGGATGAGAGCGACGAGGATCTGGATGAGAAGGTGAGCGGCCTGGAACTGGACTTTTGTTCAGGTTCTCCCTTACCCCTCTGACACCGTCTGACCTGTGAACTGCTTCCAGCCAAGCCCTCATCGACGAGACGACCGTCCCGTCAGCTGTTATGCACCCAGCAGTAACTCCCACCTACAGTCAGGTCCGGGAACGGCAGGACGGGACGGCGTGGGCCTCGGCAAAGACAAGCACCGCCTCTTTATGCCCAGCCTGGTTAACAACGAGACTTACGGCACCATCCTGAACTCGGGCTCCCCTCAGCCGGGCTCCAACTCTGCTCCACCTCTACCCCCGAGGAACCTGGGTAAAGATTAACAGGAACACTAGAGCTCACATGGACCCCATGTCACTTTAATGTCATCAGATTAAGTTAGAATTAGCTTAATAACCCATCTGCCCTGAAGCAAACTCCTAATAGCTCATTTTAGCGCCTTTTTTTATGTGAAGATGGATAACCGTACTTTTACTACTCTTTCAGCCTGATCTTCTCAAGTTTTGCATGTCCTAAAAACATGCAAACACGTTCATATGTGCAGAGCAAATCTGTAAGAAGGTGCAAAGTTTGCAGTTCAGCAGTCAGCCTGTTTAAATGATTTTTGTTTTTTTGCGTGTGCCTTTATTAATGCACTAGAAAAACAATCTAGAAATATGTAAAAATATATTAACTTAGGTGCATTTACCCTTAATTTGAGTAGGTAAATGAGATAGTTTGCCAATGGAATGAGTAGTTTTACTTTTATAATAAGATGATTAGATAAAAGGCACTTGAAATAAGACAATCCAATTGTGTTTTCTTATTTTAAATGTAAATTGTCTTGTTCCATTGGCAAAAATGTGTCTTTTACCTCCTCAATCTAGAACAAATGCATTTATTTTAAGAAAAAAATGACTTATCCAGATTTAGATTTTTTTCCAGTGTATGCAGGACAGATTCTTATGACCAAACCAACACATTGATGGGTGGAGGATATGGTGTTAGGCGATTTTCTATTTGGAAACTCCACTGCAGCCGTGGTTTTCGCATCTTTTTAACCACTTCTGAAAGTCTAGTGCAAAAATGATGCAAATATCCTCATCACAAAGGAGGCGTTGATACGATGCCAGAGAATGAAGAATAATCAACAAAGAAAGCTGTCTTTTTTAATCTTTAGTTAGCTTCATTGTTATTTTTTTGTAGCACTTAGCAGGGTTTCCGCGGGTCCTTAAAAAGTCTTAAAAGGCATTAAACTCTTCAAAATAAAACTAAGGCCTTAATTGGTATTTTAATGTCTTAAATCAGTCTTTCGTAGGTCTTAATTTTTAAAACATCATAAATGAGATTATTTTTATTACAATTTATTTTTGTAATCTAAATAAAACAATAAAATTGACAATTTTTTAATTTTTTTTTTCATAAAAAAATTAAAATAACGGCTCACCATTATTGGTTCCATCCCAATAGCGGAACCAATAAAGCGTTGTTGCGGCCGGGACATTTGGGAGATGCGCCATTAACTTTTTGTCTGGTAAATATGAGCAAGTGTAAATGTAACCAACATTGTCTCCAGCCAAGAGTTTTCTCCATGGCTAAAACCAGGGAACATACATGAGGCTCAGTGGATTTATGCAAGAAGTCATTCAAGCTCAGAACGATGGGGATTAAGGCAGTGGAGTCGCACATGCGAAGCACGAAACACAAAGCGTCCAAATGGAGTTATAGAGAAACAGCCTGTATTTCTCAGTTTAGTTCCACCCTTGTCTCTGCAACGCCTCCACTTATCACCAAATCAAACATACTAAGAAAACCATACAAAGAAAAATAGCTGCTAAAAAGACTTAGCACTGGTTATGTTGGGGCTTTAAAACTGATTAGTTTTGTTCCCTGCTAAAACAAAGTTTGTGAATTCAGTTAAATAATTGTTCAAATATATCTGTAATTTGTGTGTTTTTAGCTTTCTTCCTGTATGGGAAGCTTTTCAACATTTGAAACATTAGTGCAGTGGTTTATGTTAAAATAAACCTTTGGGTTAAGTTGTAGCAAGCAGGTTTTTCTTGTGTTTCTTGTGAATTTGGTCTTTAATTTTTATTTCAAGTGGCATTAAAAAGTCTTAAAAAGCCTTGAATTTAACTCACCTTATGCTGTAGGAACCCTGCTTAGGCTAACATCTAAAGTGCTCTATGAATGTTATTTAGTATTAGAATCATGCATTTTTTTATAGTTATCATTATGACCTTCAAACAAATGGCTTAGAACCTCATCTTTCTTTTATGTTGACTCTCAAACGGCCTGTACAAGACGCCATCTGTTAATTTAACTGGCAGAAATAATTGGTTAGAATATTAAATTCAAAGGGAGCTGCTCTTACATTAGTTCTAACAATCTTTGAAGATCAGGTCCTTGGAGGAGGAAGAGTAATTCCTTTTCTCTGAGTCCGCCTTTATCTCTTGCAGTTCAGTTTTCCTCTCTGGGAGGAATCGGTCAGTCTCCTTCCTCCAGTACCTGGAAACCAGGTTCTTTAGATCTGGTCGGCCGACAGCGATCG
Source organism: Cyprinodon variegatus (assembly GCF_000732505.1). Lineage (NCBI taxonomy): Eukaryota > Metazoa > Chordata > Actinopteri > Cyprinodontiformes > Cyprinodontidae > Cyprinodon > Cyprinodon variegatus. Next base: position 1,194,321 of record NW_015150560.1, read on the forward strand.
TCCTCAGACCCTCCCAACATGCACCCCCCCATCCCCCCATTGAGGCTCACTTCTACTGGAGGTAAGAACGCCCGACTTTAGCTCCTCTATTTTTTCTTTGTGTGCTTTTGATATCGTTTTTTTTATTGTGTACAATTGACAACAATAAGGCTTTAAAATATCAAAAATGTTGCTTTTCAAGCTAACTTTGGCATATTTAGTTGTAGGGATATGAATTTGCAAGAATGTTTTCATACAATACGTATCACAAAAGATGTTTTACAATAAAATGTATCACAATACACTAACAAAGGTGTAATAGTGTGATTTTGTATAATATTATAGCTCTGAAAGTTCTCGTTGCTCTGCAGCAGGGCGTGCAGAGCAGCTGGTTTATAGGCTCTTGTGTGCTGCGCTGCCAACTAGTGGCTGGAGCTTTAACAGTTATATACAATAAAACAATAAAACGGATGTTGGCTTATAAATGTTTTTATATTAAGATCAATTTAACTGTTATTTCAATCGATACTAATATACTACTTTTATTTTTTTATTACACCCCTTGTTCGTAAATTATTATTGTGCAATTATATTATAATTTTTTTTTAATTTCATGCTTTAAAGCATCAGAAATATAACTTTTTTTATTTTGTGTAACTTTGCATCATTTTTAAAATATTAAACCAGATGTTTTGTCCCATTATTACTTCCTGATTTTCCTGGATGGCAACTGTTTAGTAGAAATATTACTTGAGTACCGTTTTTTGGTACTTTGTCCACTTCTGCTAGCAGCATGCTAATGTTAAAATTCTTCCTTTTTCATAATAAAGATAAAAATGTAACTGATCTCACATTGGTATGCGTGTCTTTGCATTTAATCCATCCTCTTGGGGAGCAGTGGGCTGCCTTTGTGTGGCACCAGGGGAGCAGTGTGAGGTTAAGGGTCTTGCTCAGGGACCCACAGTGCAGACTGTGAGAATCGAATTGGGTACTTGCATCCTTCTTAGAGCACAAGCGCACTGCTCTAACCACTAGTCCAGGCATTCCCAAAGTGGGTCCTGGAGGGCCGCAGTCCCGCAGGTTTTAGAGGTTTCTCTGCTCCAGCACAGCTGATTTACACCGATAGTTGATAAACAGGCTTTTGCTGAACTGCAATCATCAGAATCAGCTGTGCTAAAGCAAAGAAACCTCTAAAACCTGCAGGACAGCGGCCCTCGAGGCCCGACTTTGGGGATGCCTGGACTAGGCCAACACTTCACATCTTTATTATTAGGGCTGGGGGAAAAATTAGATTCCAAATCGATTAAATCGATTTTGAATCTAATTTGAAATTTGTTTGCAAAATCGATGTCTAGGGAATGAGATTGATTAGTTTTATAGTGACCCACTTGCCGTTCACATTCAAAAAAGCAGGAAAGATGCTCTCAGGATGACTTCAGACAGCTGCAAATATAACCAATAGTTTCACTGAAGACATTAACAAATGGTGGCTGACCAGCAAACACCCTGTAGTTGTTACAGTTAACGCTGCACATATGGTTTTTGCAGTGAAGATAATGCAGCTTATGCATGTCTGCTGTGTCACATCTGCTTGCTCGAGTGAGGCTTCACTTTTTCACTTTTCACAAACAAGTTTGCACTTGTGCACGTTTCACATCTCATGTTTAAACTGTCTGATTTACAAGTTTGCACTTTGTGTTTAATGTGACAGGAAAAAACAAAATACATGAGTATTTTGAAACACAGTTGAACCATTTTCATTATTGTAAAAACAGATCGAATAGAAACTAATCGATTTAGAACTGTATGAATCGAAATGGAATCGATTCAGGACTTTGGTGAAAATATCCAGCCCTATTCATTATAATCATGGTAAGCCTGATGGATCTTCATAAAGAAATGTTCTCATCAGCCAGACTGCAGTGGTTGGCAGAACAATGTAATTGTTCTAGTTTTCTGTTTTTAGATTGTAACCTTACTATATTACTGCCCCACCATGGACTGTTCTCCCTGCTGCCCTCTGGGAAGAGGCTTCACAGCATTCAATGCAGGACCAGCAGGTTCCGCAGCAGCTTCTTCCCCACCGCCATCAGCCAGCTGAACTGTTGAGAAAACTCTAAATCATGTCACAGGCTCTGCATCACACTGATAACACCAACCCAAAAACACTGTATAATTGCACCATATAAATTAATGCTCTGAACCTCTATTTCAATGCATTTTGGGTTTTTTTATCACTGCTGCACTTTCAGAAATGGGAATCTCATGAAAGCCGTACAAAATGAAATTTTGTTTCGTATGCACTCTGTGCATAAAAATGTATTTAGTTTTATTTTTTGCTTTTCTTTTTCCTTCAGTCCAGGACTTTGGCATCCAATTAAAATCATTCCAGCACATTAATATATAATTGTTATAAACTTCTGCAGCTTTTCAAAAAAATATTTAACTATTTGACCACTTTACTCAACCTAAAAAAGGAGTTAGAGTCTAATGTTGGGGCTAATAATATGTGTTTCAGGTCTGGCTAACGCCCCTGGAGCCAAGATGGAAGCCGTGAGCCTTCAGTCCAAGTCAGGTCTGGGTCCGTTAGGGACCCGGTCCGTGCCTCCAAAATCTCCTGCTGGGTAAGAACACGAAGGGACGCCGCAGACAGAGTCCACTGCTCTATCCGCTCCCCCGCGCTGCGCTGGGATGGATCCTTCTCACAGGCCTGTGAACTGATCATCTACGTCTGTTTCATTTTCAGCAATGATAAAAGCTTCAGCCGAGGATTCCTGAACCGAAGTGAATCTATAGAGCGAGCAGGTGAGCGAATGAATCGGAGGGCATCCATTTCACAGAGAGGAAGCTTATTTTTCTCTTCTTTTATAACAGTGTGGAAAGTGTTGCTCTGATGTAGTTTCCTTTTTCCTGTTCCAGCTAAGGAAGTGCCAGGATGTCCCCAGAACTCGGGGCCTCCGGGCCCCACGTCCAGGAAGGCCTACCCTGTGAGTCTTTCACTCATCTTTATAATTACCCTGATTATGTGTTTAGGAACGGTTTATTTGGTCGCACAGCTTCTTTAATCCCCTTTTTCCCTCTTATTCTTCTGTAATCTCCCTTCCTGTTGCTGCTGTGTTTTTGTTGGTTTCCTGTTCTTTACATTTCCTTCCTGTAGTCTTTATTTGGGCTTTGACTAAGAAGTCGTTTAGCCCTGTTTCTGGAACTGTTGACATGCAAACATGGAACATTTCATGGAAAATGTTTTTTCTGTGATTTTCAGGCCCAAACCAGTTCCGATCCAGAAGTTAATATTTGATTTAAATAAATACTAAAACTGTCAGCATGAATAATGAAGAGATTTGAATAGATTTCTGATTGTTTTCATGTATCTTCTCCTGGAATTTTCAGCTATTACTCTGCAGTTACTTTTTGTAAAGGTTGATCCAAATCAGCGATAATCTTAGACTATAAAAACAAAAAGATTTTTGGTCCGAGGGTCAAAATTAGGCAATTGACCAGACAGGAAGTTGTTCAATATGGGAAAAATACTTATGAAACTTCCGGTCTTGGCAGTTTCCTAACCTTGACCGGTATGGATAATTGTCAGAGGTGGGAGATGTGGAATCAACAGTCATCTCTATGCCATGTGTTTGTTCTGCTAAGCCACTGCAATTCACCTGATACCTGACTGGTATGATTATTTCTCTGCAAACTGATTTATTTTATATGTAATTAAGAAGTTTTTATCAGTGTTTCCTGATTTGAGGTTAAAAACTAACCCTAGTTTATTATTTTTTTTAAGGTCACTTTCAATTTAGACTTTAGAAAGAGGGCAAATACTGTAGGATTTATTACATAAGAAATAAACGACCAGGAATGGTTCATTTCACAGTTTTAATGCACTTCATCATATATTAAAATGTGAAATGCACAGTTTCAAATTGTTCAATCCGCTTGATTCCAGCGAGTAAACATTTTATCAGCATATTTTATTTACTGAACTCCCTTATTATGTTTCAATATAGAAGCTATTATTGCTGGCTTTTATTTATTTTTAAGCTTACTGATTATTTACAAGATTAACAAAATGTGAAACGTATTGTTTATTACTCCAGTAGAAGTATAAATTCTACTGTTTAAAAACAGTAATAGAAGTTAGAGAATCAACTTGAGCTTTTTACTCAAGAAAAAGTATAAAAGTACCATTTTTTTAAAACTACTTGGAGCATAAAGTAAACATAATGCTGGAAAAAATGTTAAGCTTTACTGAAGTTTTACTGCTCTACCCTACTGAAGGAACATTTTCTACATGATATCTACATTTATCTAGATGATAACTTCCTTAGACTTCATTTTCTTAGTTTTATAACTAATGATAAAAGTGTCAAGTTTAACTTTGCATCATTTTGAAAAACTGTTTATTTTGGTTTGTGGTGAGCAACAGGTTGGGGCAGCACCGAGTCCAACCACAAAGAAATGAATTGTCTGGATGAAACTAATTATTTTTAATGGTTTTAATTTTTTTAATACCAACAGGCCAAAATGAAAAACGAGCTTAAATGAAAAAAAAAGTCTATTTTTAAAAATCTAAGGAGTAGAAGTTAAAAAAAAATAAACAAATTACTCCATTAAAGTGTAGATGGTGAAAATTTCTACTTAAGTAGCAAAGTATTTGTACTTTGTAACTTGACACCTCTGAAAATGCGCAATTATTCTATTAAATTTTGTTTACATTAGCTAACACATGCATATACAGTATGTCATTTTAATATTCACATTTTAACAATGGAGGCAAATGTATTTATTTTTGTTGTAATATATTTGTAACATTCATAAAAGTGTTTTGTTTTGCCCAAAACTGTTAGAATTCACCTAAAGATCCACGCTAGCACTGGTTTGCACGTTGCTATGGTGACACCTGTAGCAGAGTGATGTGGCAGTGATTTATCTAGCTGAACTAAAGGCTGATTTATACTTCGAAACTAGGCCGTCTGCGTAGGTGTCGCAGTGAACAAAAAGTAGTCTCCACTAGGGATGGGGATTGAAACCCGGTTCTGTCAAGGACCCGGTTCCACTTTTTTCAAAACCCGAAAATCAATAACGTTTGGGCTTATCGATACCACTATCGAGTCTGGTCTGTTATTTGGTGGAAAGACGATGCAACAATATGTTTTTAA
>NW_015150560.1:1200294-1210272 GCF_000732505.1 Cyprinodon variegatus
TTAAAAACATATTGTTGCATCGTCTTTCCACCAAATAACAGAAAAGTATAGATAGTGGTATCGATAAAGACTCGGATCGATAAGCAGTATCGGTAAAGGTATCAATATCAATAAATATTAACGATCCCCATCCCTAGTCTCCGCCCCCTCCGCAGACACTCTGCTGCACCTCTCCCAAATTGTAGCTGACCACAGACAGGAGGCCGGCTTGTTTTGTTTTTATGACCGCAGTTGCAGAAAACAACTGGTGAAGATGGACCAGCTAGAAGATCGAGGTGCAGGAGAACGCTGGGACCCTTTTTCCACCTTAATCCCCGCTCTTCTTTGCCCTCATGTCCCTCCGTTGTCCGACTAAACTCGCCCCCACTTCCTCTCCGCCTTGGCCGTATCTAGACCAAGAGTAGTAGCGCAGACCACGCTTCAATACTGGGCATAAATCAAAAATGTCTGCATCAAGCTCACTGCGACACACTGCTGCAGGAGTATAACCAGCCCCTAAGCGTGCAGATGCATGCTCACTGACCATGGCATAAATAAAAACACCACAGGTGTATCTTGTCCTTATTAAAGGAAACTGAAGGTCCTGCACTGATTCCAGCCTTTTCATGTTTGTGTTCCTCTTGTCCCAGAAGCAGAGACCGAAGCGGGTGAAAGCCATGTACAACTGCGTAGCCGACAACCCAGACGAGCTGACGTTCTCTGAGGGGGATGTGATCGTGGTGGATGGAGAGGAGGACCAGGAGTGGTGGGTTAGTATCGTTCAAACTGAAGCGGTCCATGTAACTCACACTGACTCCTGTTTGAAACCCTATTATCAGAAAGCTGACCTCGTTCTAGCTGAACAGAACCCAACAGCCCGGTCCTGCTGCTTCCTCTGCGGAGCGGCGGCCAGCTGCAGCTTGTTTTCCTCTGTGCCATCCCTGCACATATGACCGTATTTAGTCAGTCTCCCTTTCTGTCCCTGCATGAAGCCCAGCTCTCCTGAGGTTCCCTACTTTGCCTCTGCTCCCGTCTATCCTCTAATCACCACGTTTATTTCAGACATACTGCAGCGCCTCTCTTCAGACCGGCAGGTTTTTGTAATTAGAAAATAAGGGAATCTGATTTAGCTGGATGTTTCCGTAAAGGCAGACCTTGTTCACTTGATTTGTTGCTTTAAATTGTAAACATTATGGAATCAGAACATGTCCCAGTTTGTTTTTATTTTCAGGTCTAGCCGCTGTTTAAAATGACTTGCATGGACATATTAAGTACTTCCTTCTTTCTCAGCCCAGGTAATATAAAAAAAAGAATCTCCTTTTGAATCCAGTAGTGGAGTGAGTCTGTTGTGATGTAGTCTGTTGAGATTTAATTAGATTTCTGTTCATTAAACTCCTGACATCAGTTCAGGCTGATGGATTATTTCTTGGCATCCAAAGGTTTTCACACCCTTTGAACTTTCCCACATTAGAAACACAATTTCTTTTAAATTTTTGCAGGAAAGGAGTCAAAGACTTTCAGATCCTGACTTGGACCAGGCCACATTGACACATAGGCACTTTGATCTAAACCTGTCCGTGGTTGCTATGGTTACCGGCCTACAGGAGTTTATCCTTCTAGGCTTTTCCATCCTTCTTCGTTCCTCCTTCATCCCCCTGTACAACCGTTTCACCACAGCATGATGCCGCCTCCACCATGTTTAACAGCAGGGGTGGCGTTTATAGGGGGGCGTCTTCTGCTATATGTTGGTGCCAGACGGGCCTCATGATGGCGGTTTGACAAAGATCAGATGGTGAACTGTGGATCTCACCATGAGCCTTTTGGCTGCTCCTCAGATCGACGCTCTCCTCTTCCAGCCTCCCAGCTCAGCTGGAAATCCACCGACGATTATCTTCTCAATCATTGTCATCATGAACAAAGTTCCGCCATCAAAGGAATAATTATCAATCATAATAATAAAATAAAATAAATTATGTTTGAAAGAACAAATAAACAATACTCTAAAGCTAGCTCAGCTTTGAACGAACCTGAACGTCCTCCCTGAGCTGTTTGCTGGGCTTCCATGGTCTTCATGATGCTGGATGTTCTCAAAAATAAGAACCTCTGAGGCAAAAAGTAGAAGAGCTGCAGGTGAAGCCATAATAAATCAAACTACTGATCGACGGATGCTCTTTGTTTTTTATGTTCTTACAGAAATCTAACCTATAGAATCAATTTTCTTAGACAGTATTACTTTTTTTTCTCATTTACATGATAAAAATGACAGAAAGATTTTACACAAGAGTACATTTAACCCTTTAAAGCCCGATCCAAGAATAAAACAAAACAGAAAATAACTTTTTTTTGGTTTGAATTCCTTATTTGAAAAAACAGAAATACATTTTTGATCTTAATAATTTATTACTGCGATAAGTCAAGATAATTTTTTGTGTAGTCTTCTGTCCTCTGTTATCAGGTATATCTGATTGTGTACAATAGGATTTTGAGCAAAGTTTTTACCATTAAATTATGCAAAAGGTGTAAGATGCAAAACATTTCAGAAACCGTATGTATCAAATATGATACATTTGGCATTATAGGGTTAAGGCAACACAAAGATTAAGACTTTACGATGTCATACGTGTGTCTACTATATTACATTTCTGTCAGTAAATCCTCCAGTTATTAAAAACTGTAGCTTTAAACAAATGAAACATTTATGAACCGTTCAGAAAAGTTGAACATTTTTTTAGCAGATGAAGGGAGCAGCAATGCAGCGCCTCAGCTGATCTCGATGCATGGCTGCTGAATGCACTAATGGATCAGCGAACGCATGCAGATATGGATCAATGCAATGACAGATCCATCTATCTCTAAATCAGACACCGACTGATTCGGGTTAGGAGGCTTCTGAAGTTACGCCGGGCTTTATAAACTAAAAAGTTTTTTTTACTTATGTTTAAAAAAAAAAAAAAATCTAAAATCCCTCCATTATTATCATCATCAAAGTCGCGTTTTGCTCCGTTTTTCCTTTGCGAAAAATCTTGAAAGAAAACCTGAAGTTTTCGGTTGTGTTGGACATTTGGTGTGAGTATTTTTGAACGCGTGAACGGAGAAACTTTAAGGCAAACTGATCTGATCTCCTGAAGGTTTAGGCACCTGAACCGGATGGACAACCATCTGTTAAAGGCAGGTAGTCTTTATTAGCTGTTAAATTAGAAGAACTTTAATTGGGAAGAATAAAAGCTAGAAAAAACAGCGATAAAGATGGTTGTAGTTTTAGTAACAGCCGTGATGGGATGGAGTCTTTTTTTATAAGACATTTAATACTTTTGGGTATCAGATCATTTTATTTCCATCCAGTAGGTTTAATCCTTTATTGCGGTTTATTCTGTTGATTTGGGATCAAATCTGAGAAAGATGTGTAAGAATAGAGGATCTTCTGTTGCAGCTGTATGACTTCACACCGAACACATTTGATCAAACACTCAGGTGGAAGAGTCTAAGCTCAGTCCTGATGCTCTGATCTCCTGGTTCCTCTGATTGTCTCAGGCTCAGCTGACAGGTTTTCTCTATCATTTGGGTCTAGAAGCTAAGAAGGCTGATTCGTCCTGATATTTCATGGGGATCCATGCACGCCACTCTACGTCCCATTAACAGCCCCTCAGCATCACAGATCCTCCACCAAACTAGGAGGAAAATAGCTTTTTCCCCTCTCTTGCTTTTTCTGGTTACTAGTATCTAATGGTTGCTATGGAGACTGGGCAACCCCTCATTTAGGACTTTTTCTTTTTCCCCTTCTTTAAAATCGCTGTTTTCACGTAGATGAACTATCCATGGGAGACGGTGGCGTCAGGTGCAGGAGTTCCCTGTGTGAGATCAGAGGGTTGACGGTTTAAGCCCCGGCTTTGACTTTCAGTGTCGTGTTCTTGGGCAAGACACTTCACCTGCATTGGCTACTGATGGTGGTCAGAGGGAGGATGGCAGCGTACGGCAGCCCCGCTTCTGTCAGTGAGCCCCAGGGCAGCTGTGGCTACAGTTAAGCTCACCACCATCAGGGTGAATGGATGAATCAATGCAGTATATTTATAAGTAAAGGCCGCTGACCGTCTGTGTGGTTCTTTTAGCCTAGCGGCCTCCGTGTCACATCTTACTTGTTCCCCAGGGAAACCAAAACTGTGCATAATAAATGATTTAGATGTAAATCATTCCTTAAAATGTTTTTTTTTCTGCCACCAACTATATTTTCAATCTTCCCTGTGTGACATCATGCTGCTGTAAATGGAAAGTTATCTATTTTTATTTATTTCACATCTTTACTAAAACATGCGTACTTTACCGTGTTGGTTTAGTGCTTTTTATGGTTTAGTCCCTATGTTTTAATTTAGTGCTTTTTGGGGGGGGTTAGTCTTTTTTTGTTTTTTGAGTTTAACACGTTTTTCTTTTCTGTTTTGTTTCGTTTTTTTGTCCATTTTTTNTTTTTTGTCTTTTGGTTTGCATTAGTCTACTAATTGTTTTTTGGTTTAGTCCCTTTTCTTTCTCCCCCTCTGACCTCTGCTTTGTCTGTAACGTTCCTTCCGTCTTTCTTCTGCACAGCTGGGCCACATCGAAGGAGATCCGATGAGACGAGGCGCCTTCCCCGTCACATTCGTTCACTTCATCACCGAATGACGAAGCACTGCGGTTCTCTGGAAGGCGTCGTGAGATTCTTCTCGCCATCTTCACTGCAGCAGTGCTGCCTTCCACAGAGGACCCATGGGGGGGGGGTGTTCAGCTCCTAAAACTAAAGAAAACAACGATTTGGCACTAAATCGACTGCTCTTGTCGTAAACCGTGTTCCAACATAATGAAGGTCACATAAACAGTGTTTGTTTCATCTGTTTTAACAAACCTCCAGCTCTAAATGTGAACTTAGAAAATATGCTTACATTCCACGTATGTGCATGAGCTCTGTTCTGTAGATACAGTTTTTGTAGATGTTTAGGGTTCCTCCTGAGTGGAGGAGGTGCTAACGGTGCTAAATGAACCTCAGAGGAGCAGAAGCCTCCATCCCATCGCAGCAGGAGGACCAAACCTTTAATCTGATGTTTGGGATGAATTTATGCTGCTCCTTCTTCTCTAAACACTTTTCCAGAACTCATTGGTTTTAGTTTAGTGTAGGGAGTCTAGTAGACATTGGGCTGGTCGCACTGAAACTTATCAGAACCATCGAACCAGAAAACAGAAAAGCAATAATTAAACCAACTGCTGTGAAGTTGATTATTAGGCTCCTCATCACACCATCTGATCAATATGTTTATTTTCCTTTATACAGAAACAGCAGCATGTCGTTTTAATCTAAACTAGATGTTTTTTTTCCTCAGAGTAAAGGATAAACAAATTGAAGCCATCTTTAAATTAAAAAAACAAACTTTAATCAAATTCCATCTTTAGTTTGGATTTGGCCCATTTCACTTTTCTTTCTAACCAAATTAATTCCAATTTCTTAATTATTATTATTTTTTTTTTGAATAAGGAAAAGTTTTTTTCTTTAATCTTATAACTGAGTTTTAAAGTTTAGAGCAATCAGGCTGAGTCTGCTTTATTTTAGCTTCTGATTGACAGATAATCGACCAAAGGAAGGATTCCTTTAAATAAACAGAACCTCCTGTTAGTCTCATACCAGCAACGTTAGCTAGTCAAAGTGTTTAACGCTCTGCTAAATGTAAGTTAGGGCAGTAATAGGAAAATCATTCTGGTTAAATAACGCTTCTTTTAATCTGTGCTCATGCTGCCCGCTGGTTAAACGGCGCCCTGGGAGGAGAGCCGTACTGCTATCCCCCACTGTTAGCTGGTTTTCGTCGACATTTTTATCACCCTTAGCGACACCATTTTAAATTAACATCGGGCTGTTTGTGTTTTTCACTACTAGAACGGTCCAGTAGCCTTCTCCGAGCCAGCTGAGCAGCAGTAGGCAGCAATAGGTGGGGGAGGGACCAAGCTAAACTACTTCCTGCTTCACACAGATGGTGCTTCTCATTTAAAGGACTTAAAACTGTAGAATTGTGATTGAAAATCTGAGCCGTTTTGAACATTAACCCAGCCCATCATCCATCCACGCCTGTTGCTAGGCAACGCTCCGTCTTCAGGTCTGACTCTCAGTCAAGCTGCTCGTTACGATCTCAGCGAGTTTCTGATGTTTGCATCGGTGCTGAGGCGACATCTGCACAGAATAAGCTGCAAGTGAAAAGAATTTAGAGATTTAGAGAAAATGTGAAGAAAGTTGCAGTAACTGCCGCGTTTGGGAAGCTGAGAGGTAGAAAGATGCTTTTAATAATCCAGCTTAATTAACTTCATTGCAGTTACAGAGAATCTGTGTTTATATTGAGGTGAAATGGGAGCATTTCATGGATTTGTTGAAGACAAGAAGAGAAGCTGCCTCTTGTGTAAAACTCACTGGAAACAGGATGTCGTCGCCTATTTATGTAAATACATATGGAGTTTTTGTTTGTATTTAAAAAGGTCAGAGCACGAAATGTGATTAAAGTGAACTGAGGTGATGAGCAGCTGGAAATGCAGACGCTCATGAACCTGACTCCTGAAGTGTGGAAGGGAAAGAGAAAATACAACTGGAAGAAAAATAAATTATGAGATGATGTCTCTGTGGTTTTTCTCTCACTGTTCGGTTTTCAAAGAACTAACTCACAGGGTAAGAAGTGGATTTTATCAGCTGTATAAGCAGGCAAAAAAGGAAAAACTTTTAAATAATGCAAGGGCTCCCTCTACTGGTGAGTATTCAAACATTCACATTTCACTATCGGAGGGGAAAAGAACAGGAACATTTAAGCACAAAATTCTGAACTGAGCTAAAAGGCTGAGCATTTAACCCCCAATAGATGCCCCCAAAATGCTTTGCTAAAGTATTCACACCCCTAGAAGGCTGGTGCATCACAAATTTGCACATATTTAAAGCTTAAAATATTTATGGCCCTTTTAGACTTCGTCTAAATATGATCTTTGAAAAAATAGAAATACTAACTAATGCTGGTTGGCATTTCCTCCTTTGACTAAAGTATATTTTACTTCAAAGAAAATGACTAAATTGAACAGAAATATATTTTTTGATATTTTTTTTAAGTGGAGAAAAATTTAACAGATATGTATAAAAATTTCAGCAACCCTGTAAAAATTAATTTAGCTTTTATGTTTTTTTCTTTTCTTGATTTATATCTTTTTTCAATGTTTGCAGCTCTAAACAAGTTTTATTAGCTGGTCTGAATATAAAAAAGGCTTTTTGGATTGAAAAAAATGTTGCAGTATCTTGTTAGACCATCGGAAAGTGTTGAGTTACTATATAGTTGAGGCAACGCTTTCTTAAAGACGGTTTAAGACATCAAAAAAAATGTGTCGTGTACCTTTAGTTGGGCTCAGACACCCCTAAACAATGCTGTAGGATTGCTTTTTTGTTTTTGTTTTTTGAGAAATAACCCAGAGTGGAAGTTTTCTATGATTGGATCACAGCATATTTAAGTCTAAGAACGGCCTAGTCATAGTAAGAATCTAAAGTACAGTGCTTAAAATAGAAATTCTAGTCATTTTTCCTTAAAATAAGTGCATTTTTTTCTAGAATTGAGGTGAGTGAGACACTTTGCCAATGAAGACAAGACAATTTACATTTAAAATAAGAAAAAAAAACAATTATATAGTCTTATTTTAAGTGCATCTTATCTAATTCTCTTATTTTAAGAGTAAGAATGCTCATTCCATTGATATCCTCTTAGTTACCAACTCAAATTAAGGGTAAATACACTTATCTTACGACATTTTTTCTTATTTCCAATTTGTTTTTGTAGTGATTAATCAATCAATGGAAATGTAGGGTTGATGCTGACAGACACCCTCCATCCATCTGAGTGAGCTGCAGCTGTTTTTCTAAAGACGAAGGCGTTCTGATGTTCTGCTACAGATGGATTGTTTTGCTTAACTTTTTCTTTTTATTAAATTCTTTTTTTGGTTAACTTTTAATTTTCCGATATTTCTAATTCGTTTGTGTTTAATACCTTTTGTTGTTGGAGGTTTTGTGCTTTTTTTCCCCCATCAGTATAATTTGTTTTTTTTGTTAGGTTATTTTATTGCTCAGTGATTATTTCTATTTTTGGTTTATAGTGCTTTTATCTTTTGGGGTCTATAACTCTTCTCCACCTTGTTAAGTGTTTTTGTTTTGCTTTAGCGTGTTTCCTTAAGCGGCTTCTGCATCATGATTACAGATACTTCAATAATAAGTCAAAACATAGAGCATCACATCAAATGATTTATTGTTTTTCTCACATTTGGAACAGAAGCAAAGAGGATTCCGGTTTATTGTACAACATGAGGTTTGAAACCGTAAACATCAATCAAAACCAGTCAGAATATTTCCACATATAATCACTGCAACAAAACAAAAACTAAAGATTTGGTACCAAAAAGTTTCCCTACATAACGGCTGAATTAAAAACAGAGCAAAGTGACTTCCTGTACCAATACTGTCGTGATCTCAGTAAAACACGTCGTAGTACCGTTTGGTGCCGGCGCCCATTAATGCCTACGTCACCGTTAGTTAAAGACGTACAGATGGGCTGGAGCTTTTTGTACCTTTTAGTAAATTCATTTAAATTAAACAAAAGGGTTCATTCATCTTTTAGAAATGCTACAATCTGCCTGCTTCCAATTCTTTTTGGTGTTTGTTTTGAAATTAAAAGATAAAATAAATACATTTAATGGGAAATAAAAAGAAAAACCTCACAGTAGCTCCGCCTTCGGAGGCGATGCGCTGCCTACTGATTGGTTAGAACACTGATTGGTGATGCACCAGGCTGGACGCCGTGGATCTTCCTCTAATGCATCAGAGGGGGAAGGCGAGGCGGCACGGACTCAGGGTTTGTTTGACGACAGGGCGCAGTCGAATGACGCCGACAGGACCTTGCAGATGGACTGGGCCTGCTCCTGTTCAGACAGACGGAGGCGGGTCAGGTGGCTGAACATCAGTCGGTGTGTCTGATTGGTGAACACCTACCGAGCTGCTGCACTGGTACACCCAGATGCTGCACTCCTCTTGTTTGGTGTCGGTGGTTTTCAGAGCCAGCAGGTTCTTCCCCGCCCCCAGGCCGTCGTCGTAACACAGCATGCGTACGATCAGGTAGAGAGGGTGTCGATGCAGGACGTCCTGTCCAGACGGGACAACCAATCAGATTAAAACTCACCTTCAGTCTGCGTCAATGCGTGTAGAAGTGGTCTACTCACACTCTGGTCCACTGAAGCCACTTTGACCCCGTACTTGGACACTCCCAGGACCATCTCCTCGTCTCCAGGAACAAAGGGCAGTTTTCCATCTTGCTGTACAAGAAATGCAGCAAATTTAAAACAAAAGGGATAAAAAATAATCCTTATTATATTGATCTTTACACACATTTTGAATATTTGTTTTGCTTACAGCAAATTATCATTCTTAATTTAGATTTAATTTGATTCCATTAGAGCATTTTTTTTGAGTTTTTTACAGCACTAGTGGCTCATTTTTTCAACAGTAGACTGACAGGGAAGGAGGTTTGAGAGAGGGGGAGAGACATGCGGCAAAGGACCACAGGTCGGATTCGAACCCGGGTCGGACGAGTGGAGGACTGAGGACTGGGTAAATGGGTTGTGTGCGCTAACCGCTGCGCCACCTGCACGCCTCCAGCAGAGCTTTTAATGTTCTGTAAATCATCTCTATTCTGTGTGAGTCTGAGAGCAGCTACAGTTTTATAATTCAAAGGAGACTAAAGTCTGGGGGAACATTAGTTTTTCATCACCTAATGTAAGTTAGTCAATGAAAAACTAAAGTTTGGAAACTTCCCAATTTATTGGTTTGAAACGGAAGGCGGCAAAAAGTTAAAGGTTAGAACAAGCTGTTGGAATTCCTGTTAAACAGGTTGTCTGTTTCTCTTTGGTATCTAAGATGTTTGAGGAAACTAAAGGGTTCAAATCTGACCAGTTTATTTTAGTTTTTCAACAAAAAAAAAA
>NW_015150560.1:1211911-1213131 GCF_000732505.1 Cyprinodon variegatus
TTGTTCAGCATGGGGGTGAGTAGAAAATGAAGGCTTATCATGTTTTGGGTGTACTATTCCTTTAAGCCACCTGTCTTCTTTGTAGGAAACTTGCTTCAGATTATTGGAAGTTATTAATTTTGACCATAATATGCTAACATAGGAATCTCTAAACAGCCAACATCTGCTTTAGCAATCATAACTAGTAGCTGTGCCTTCTTGTAGAGACTCCAAATTATATATTTCAGCCTGTAAAATAAATACTTTTTTTGTAAAATTACAATTACACAAATTGTATTTGATTAAAATAAATTTTTTTATTAAATACATTTAGATTTGTTTAAAATAAAAATTGTTTTTTTTTTACGAATCAATATTTTAGTTGTTTAATTGGTGCATTTTACAGTTTATTGGTAGATTTAAAGCTGTAGTGAAGGATGTGGTTTTTCCTGGTGGATCATCTCAATAAGTGGTCCTCCTAACTGTCAATCATTCTGGTGATATGTTTACGTTCAGGCCGTCCTACGTGCTCTTTTCACTTACCGGTGGTGAGACATAGAGGAAAAATTGCGAATCTTCTTTTGGAAACTAAGCGTGTATGAGCGACGCAAACAGAAACTTTTAATCGCACACATTTAATAGGCGTTCCCTCTCGGGAGTGGGTACAGGTGTTAAATCATGTAATAGATCAATAAATAAACATCTCTTTATATGATGGTGCATTTTAACATTTCATATTAGATTCTGTACGCTACATTTATCTCCAGGAACAATGTCACAATAATTATAATTTGGGAACCCCAGGTCTAAATCTCACGTCATAAATAATTTAAAAATGATGCTGTGAGGTTCTGAGGATCCATTTGTTCAGCAGCACCTGTCGTCTAACCTGAGCAGCATCGATGTAGCTGATGAGCTCCAACGGTTCCTGGAGGGTTCTGCTCATCTCAAACTGCAGGTTCTGGATGGATCCAACATATTTCACACGGAACTCGGCGCATGTTTCAGACGTGTTGTTTCCTACAGGGAATCACACCTTCGGTCAGACTGCGCCCAGGTTCGGTGCGTTTTGACCCCCCACCCCCTCTGACCTGAACTCTTGTTGGAGTCGGTATCGAGGCTGGCGACGGTGCTGGATCTGGACAGGCCTCCCAAACTGGAGTCAACAGACTGTGAAGGAGGAGAAGCTGGATTAGAACAGTGTGTGGGGGGTGGGGGGGGTGTTATAGATATGCCCTGCC
>NW_015150560.1:1213657-1218917 GCF_000732505.1 Cyprinodon variegatus
AGCTGCTGCTGCTGTGTCGTTTCTTGACTTTCCGAAACATCCTTCACCATGACGACCGCATCCGGAGCCTCAGGCCCGCTGACCTGGATCAGATTAAATGGCAGATTAGGGGGGGGGGGGGGGGCAAAATTCAGACTGAGGCGACAAAAAAGTTGGTTTGAGAAGATTGATAATAATGCTTTCTGAAATATGGAGAGCAATGTGTTCCTGTATTAATATAAGCAAAAAATGTTTCAAAAATTTAACTATTCAGCCATTTTTAAGTGATATTTTTTTTGTTTTTATTTTCTAAATTTCCAATGGGCTGCTCAGGTTCTGGGTTTGATTCCCGGCTCCGGGTCTTTCTGCATGTTTTCCCTGAGCATGCGTGGGTTCTCTCCGGGTACTCTGGCTTCCTCCCACAGTCCAAAAACATGACTGCTAGGTTAATTAGCTTCTCTAAATTCTCCTTAGGTGTGAGTGTGAATGGTTGCGTGTCTCTGTGTTTCCCTGCGATGGACTGGAGACCTGTCCAGGGTGGAACCCGCCTCTCGCCCACTGACAGCTGGAGATAGGGACCAGCACCCCTCGCCACAGCTGGGATAACAGTTTCCAAATTTTATTAATTTTCCATTCAGAAATATAAATGTAAATCCCTTTATTGTTTCACAAATGAGGAAATTCACTCTCTGCATTTAACCCATCCCCTTTGGGAAGCAGTGGGCTGCCATTGTGTGGTGCCCAGGGAGCAGTGACTGATCAGTAGCTTAGCAGTGAAATGAACATTTCCATTCTGTAAAGTGCAGCAGTGATTAAAATATAAACAATGTGGTAGAAAAAAAACATGGTGCCAAACATATTGATCAGGAATTTCAGAGAATTTCAAGACAAATGTATACGGTGCAAATATGTTTGGTCTTATCAGTGTGATGCAGAGTCTGTGACTTGATTATTTAAAAAAAAAAAATATATATATATATATTTCCTTTTTTTTTCTGTTTAAGGGCTAAAAACTAGTGATGTTACGAGATGAGCCGAGGCCTCAAGGTGTGCGTAGAGTACTGGAGGGGGCGTTGTCGCGAGGCGCATATCGAGGCTTGCTTCATTTGGGGGAGGAGCCAAAATAGCTAACATCTGAAACCTCGCTACCCCGCCGTACCATGTGATGCTTCAGGAAGTGGTTCAGCTCGCCCGGAGCTTCAGCAGGCATTTAAACAGCCTCAGTATTCAGTCAAGATGTTGGAGTTTGTAGAAGAGTTCCTGTCAGTTGGATAAAGTTTGGATAGATTTTAAGAATAGATTGGTTGTATTTCCAACCAATCTAGTTGGTTAAAACTAGTTTGATTAGATTAAACAATGTAATGATCAAAATCTGAGCAAACCGCTGGTGACGTCATCCACGCGCCAGACTGGAGTTGCGACAGGCAGCCCGGGCCACAGGCGGCTACGCTCTACCCCTTCTAGAAGAGAGTGAGATCATGTGGTAGCAGCAGTAGACATCTTCCAGGCATGTGAGGAAAACTAGCAGCAGTTCAGCGGACAGGAAGAATGAACGGTAGCCGGCGCGCGCGGATGATGTCATACCAGCGCCACTTTGTTTTTGAAAGAGATAAATATAACAAATATAACGGCGGATGTCTGGGGGACAGTGATTGGCCTACATGTTATGAATGCTGGCGTACCATAAAGAATAAATGATGAACAGTTTAGTTAGTGCCTTCAAGTCATTGCCCATAGGAAGACGCTACTGGATATAACGGAATATCTTCAGAACGGCTCCAAATGACACAAAACTCATATGGGTGAGTAGAGCATGATGGAATAACGTAAAATCAAGGGTCCAATGTAAAAAAAAAACAAAAAAAAAAAACGACATTCCCCTTTAAATGGGGAAAAAAATCACAGATTATTTTACTAACTGTAGTTCTGCACTCCACCAGTAGGTGGTGACATGTTCACATGAAGCTTCATGAACTGCGGGGATCGTTGAAGCAATAAGCCCAAACCGTTAACTGGAGCGGTTCCCAGCAGAGTGTGAAGCAGCCGGGATGAGGATCAGTGCCTCCAAATCCCAGACCATGGATGGAAGATGAAGATGGAGCGGGAGATCGATAGGTGGAATGGTGCGGCGTCTGCTGTGAGGCGTGCACTGTACTGGTCTGTGGTGGTTCAGAGACCAGTACAAAAAGCAAAGCTCTCGATTTACTGGTCGATCTACGTTCCTACCCTCATCTATGGTCAGGAGCTTTGGGTCATGACCGAAAGAATGAGTTCCCGGATCCAAGTGGCTGAAATGAGTTTTCTCCATAGTGTGTCTGGGCTCCCCCTTAGAGATAGGGGGAGGAGCTCAGTCATCAGGGGAGGACTCAGAGTAGAGCCGCTGCTCCTCCACATCGAGAGGAGCCAGTTGAGGTGGCTTGGGCATCTGGTTAGGATGCCTCCTGGACGCCTCCCTGGTGAGGTGTTCCAGGCACGTCCCTCCGGGAGGAGGCCCAGGGGAAGACCCAGGACACCCCCATGACCGGACCCCGGATAAGAGGAAGGAAGGAAGGAAGGAAGAGGATGGATGGGAGGGAGTTAGTAAGGAAGGATGGATGGATGGAAGAAAGTGAGGGAGTTAGAATGGATGGATGGATGGATGGATGGATGGATGGATGGATGGATGGATGGATGGATGGATGGATGGATGGATGGATGGAAGGAAGGAAGGAAGGAAGGAAGGAAGGCAGGATGGATGGATGGATGGATGGATGGATGGATGGATGGAAGGAAGGAAGGAAGGAAGGAAGGAAGGAAGGAAGGAAGGAAGGAAGGAAGGAAGGAAGGTTGGTTTAAATGCCTCATGAGGCTCCATCTCACCATNGGTTTAAATGCCTCATGAGGCTCCATCTCACCATCACTACTAAAAGCTGAGGACACCAACCCCACACATTCAGATCAAAGTCTATTCATGGCCTAGTCAAAGTTCAGGCCTAAAGCCACAGACTTTCTGTGGGTCGTCTTTTGGGTCGTTTCTCTGAGTAAATCCTGGAGACAAGTTGGTATCTGGATGTTCATCTAAGGCTTTTAAATAGAGAACCATAAAATAGATCAATATTTCCTTCTTCTCCCTCAGTCTGCAGCTCTGACGGTTTTAACAGAAGCCTGGAATCTGATATTATCTAAACACCTGAATGCAACATGTGTCACCAGCAGAGGAACATCAATATTAACCAGAAGACTGAGAGCGACCTGGACCAGGACCAGGACCAGAACCAGAACCAGAGCCGCGGCTCTCTGCTGTAACACGGAAACTGATCCCACAGAAACACCTTCCTGTTTCTGACTTCCTCACAGCAACAGAGACAAACAGATCATTTCACCTGGACCGGGTCAGAACCGCCTCACCTGTCCGAACCGCCAAACTTTAAAAGTTTGCTTTGCAGAGTTTCCTTCTTCTTGTTTCTCCGGTTTCTCTTTGAGCCGACACCCAACGCGCCTTAAAGGGGCCGCAGCCGACCACAAGGTTAAAAAAAATAAAGAAAAATACAAAAACATTAAAATGATTACAGTCTCACCCAGCACGTTATTTATGCACCAAAATAATCATTTTTAACCAGCTTAACTTAATTTACTAATAAAAAATACGAAAACAATATTTATCCGGAACGTTTATGCAACAGTTGCTGTTTCCACACGGACCATCCGCCACCGTCTCCTTCATACAGACAGTAGAATGAACGATTTTATTTTTATAATTCCACATATTTAACCTGCTAAATTAAATATTATGGCTACGAAACGAAAAGTAGACCTGATAGTTCCGGCTGAGGAGAGTGACCAGCTCCTCATCCGTCCTCTGTAAGATTATATTTATTAATGCGTTTATTTTTAACCAGCTTCCCTCAGAAACCAAAACGCACATAATATATATATCTTTTTTTGTTATTTAATTTTGTATTTCTGTTGCAGTGGAGCTGGTCAGGAGGTCGGGAGGTCCTGTATCATCCTGGAGTTCAAAGGGAGGAAAATAATGGTAAATATTATTAAGATTAGAGGAGCTGCAGGTTCATTCAGAAAATTTTTTTAAATAAAATAATTATTTTCAAATGCAATATTTACACTGATTCATGATAACTTATTAATGATTTATTTATTTGTTACTATAGCCCTTTAACAAAGAAGAAGCGTTTTAAAATAAAATAATAATAATAAAATAAAAAATAGATTTAAAAAATAGATTAAAAATGTAAATATATATCTTACATTTCTGAAATAAAATGACTTCCCGTAGAAAGTGTCTCAGGTTTGTATTTAAAAAGGGCCACCATGAGGAGCGTTTGAAACAGACAGAGTTTAAAATCTAATTATAACGGAACAGGCAGAAGGGGAGGTCATTTTTACATCTCTTTAAATGTTTATTTTCCCGTTTCGTTTCAAATGCATGTTTTGTTTTTTGTTTTTTAAGAAAAAAAAATAAAGCCTTAACTATTTTTATTTATTTATTTATTTTTTTTTATAAAAATTAATAAGCTTCCATCTAATATTTTTTCCAAAGCCCCCTGCTCCGGTTTCCCCGCCACTGGCCCCGCCCCCTTTGACGTTCATCATGTTTGTGATGCTGCCCTCTAGTGGCCACCGGTCCTCATTGCATTGCCGTCCTGCAGCTTCTCTGCAGCACAGCTTTATGGAGGACCAGGAGAGTCAGTGAAAGAAAAAAAATTCAATCATTTAAAATTGAACTTTTAAATACTTTATCCAAAAAAACAATTTGAAACTTGCTGTGAATATTCTGAATTGATCTGAAGAGGAGTTGTAATTATTAATCTATCACTGTTTAGATCTGTGGAGCAGCTGCAATTTGTCTATTCTTTTTATTGTTTTCCTTTTACTTGGGGGGGCTTAAGAAGAAAATAATGGAAATGCTAAATAGGGTAAAGTAAAAGTAAATGCATTTGTAAAACAATATTTGACAATGTGAGTGATCATGGAAAAAAGAATTATGTTTTGTCCTCGATGTTGCTGTTGTGGGTTCGACTTTTACTACACGTTTCTCCCCTCTTTATCAGTTCCATTTCCTCTGTTATCATTTAAAAATATAAATTATATAAAAATATTATTTATTATAAAAGAGTAAACCCATTTGAGCAATAAGTTAAATGATTATCTGATCTATCAAAGTGATTTAAATTTGAAATAAGAAAAATCCCCTCCATTATCTTCTTTAAAGTGCAAAATTGTCTTATTTTAAAGCTACAGTGTGTAATAATCACAGGGATATACAGTCAGAAATGTAATATAT
>NW_015150560.1:1219208-1221224 GCF_000732505.1 Cyprinodon variegatus
ATATATTACATTTCTGACTGTATATCCCTGTGATTATTACACACTGTAGCTGTAAAAGCAGACAGACTCTTTCCATTGGCTGATTATCTTATTTTCTTGCTCTTATTGAGGTCAGATGCATTTATTTTAAGAAAATTCTACATATTTTGATCAGTTTTTTAAGTTTATTTAACAGATTTATGAATTATGGTTTTAAATTTATAAACATGATTTAAGAAATGCATTTCCAAACCACAGTATTTAATAATGAATTAGTTTACAGTTCTTATTTAATCGTTAAAATGTGCAACACTTTTCAAATTGGATTTCTAAGTGTAAGATTCACATGTTAAATTATCAACGGTTGAATTTCTTATTCTCTGACTGATCTATACTTTTTCCTTGAATAATCGGTAGATTAGTGGGATTCTGCAGTCATTTCCAGCTGGTTTTCTGGAGGACATGAAGATGCAGCCTATCTGTGACAGTGTCACTTTTTATTTCCTGCAATTAAACTTAAACACTCCCACATTAAAAGAAGCCCGGTAATTAGCAGAATTCTGCAGAACTTGACTGCATGGGAACTGGATCAGAACCATCCTGCCCTCTGCTGCTGGAGTCTCTGGGGCAGATTAGAGCGTATTAAAATGGGGAGGCCCTGTATTTATCTGATCTATGCTATGATCTTAGGTTTATCCAGCTGAAAATGACTGAAATCCTCAAACTCTGACAGAAAATTGAAAAAATCAAAATCTAGATAAGTCATTTTCTTAAAATAAGTGCATTTATTCTTGTATTGAGGAGGTAAAAAGACATTTTGCAAATGGAACGAGACAATTAAGTTTAAAATAAGAAAGCACAATTGCATTGTTTTATTTCAAGTGCATTTTATCTAATTATCTTATTTCAAGAATAAAAAAATACTCATCCCATTGGCAAACTACCTAATTTACTTTCTCAAATTAAGGGTATATACTGTACACTTAATTTCGGACATTTTTACTTATTTCTCGACTGTTTCACCCATGAACCTAAAGCGAACTGTTTGTTTTTATCAGCTGGACTGCGGCATTCATCCGGGTTTAGAAGGAATGGACGCTCTTCCCTACATAGACCTGATCGATCCTGCTGAGATTGACCTCCTCCTCATCAGCCAGTGAGTCTTTCCAACCTGTTAGACTAGATATTCTAAGGAAACCAGACTTCAGCCGTCTAAGGTTGATGCTCATGTCTCTGTTATCAGTTTTCACCTGGATCACTGCGGCGCTCTGCCCTGGTTCCTCCAGAAGACCAGCTTTAAGGGGCGGACCTTCATGACGCACGCCACCAAGGCTATCTACCGCTGGCTGCTGTCGGACTACGTAAAAGTCAGGTAGCTGCAGATCTTCACCAGCCTCTTCCATAGCTGAGCGATAGGTTTTCTCCCAGGATTATTCTTGATATTATTTAGTTCCTGCTAGAGAATAGCATCCCCCTGCATGATGCTGCCACCACCATGTTTCACTGTGGGGATGGTGTGTTTAGGGTTTCTGCAAACATTTGTCTTTTTGCATTAAAAAATTAAGTAAAATTTTATTAAATGAGTGTATTTTCCATTAATTCAAGCAGTTAAATAAGAAGATCTGGCAAATGAAGGCCTCAATATAAGATTACTACCGTAGAAAATCCCTTTACTCTGGGGAAATTTAGTTTGAACAGCAGCAAAGCCAATTTAAAAGGTCACACAGTTATACACATTAAAATGCATCTATATATAAATATATATAAAAAATTAAATAACAGAATAAGAAGAAAAAAGGTTAAAAATAACAGTACTAATACTGAATAGTGAGAGCAAAAAGATGTTTGGAATATAAAAAAGTGTAGTCAGTAAAGGAAGGATAAGTAAACTATAAATTTAGTATAGAAATAGCAGCACCAGAAAAGACTTGCATTGAATTTGGAGAAACTTCTTTAAGTTTTATTCAGAGCACATTTCTAAACAGAAGATTTGAAGAAAACAGATTTCAGTTTTGAAAAACCTCTCAATCCAAAAAT
>NW_015150560.1:1222515-1225708 GCF_000732505.1 Cyprinodon variegatus
CCTGAAAACTGAAAAAGCATGCAAAATAACCAGCTGTAGAAATATTGGTTAACCATTTGCCTGCATATTTTCAATTAATAAGTTACATTTTTTTAGAAATGCATTTCCTTTAAGTTTCTTTTTTATAAATCGCCTTGTTTTCTTTGTTATATGGGAACAAATTCATCTCCATAGTTTTCATAAACCAGCAGTCTGCAGGTCGAACGTGATTTCATGAAGATGGCTCACCTAAGTATGGACGACCAACTCTGCCATATTTAAAAATAAACACAGAAATAAATAAATGCTCAATAAATAAATAAGCATACAATTAATTGCCCCAAAAAATACAATAAACAAATAAATGTATGTAGAAAATAAATTATACAGTGAGACATAAATGTATGAATCTCTTTTAATTAACTTCTTTATTTATTTATTTGCCTTTGTAATAATTACCTTAATTATTTATTGTCCATTATAATATTGAATTTTATTTATTTATTACTTTTTTTTTATTGAGCATTTATTTATTTCTGTATTTATTTTTTTAAATATGGCAGAGTTGGTCCTCCATACATAAAGGCTTGTGGTGAATGCTGGACGTCTGCGTCTTGGTCGGTCCGTCCCTCCATGAGGATCAGAGCTCTGGAAGATGCTCAAAGCTTTTTAAAAGCTAATTATCTTGTTCTAGAGCTCCACTGGTTCTAATAGGTTTTATTTTTGGGGAATGATGGTAAAAAAAAAAGGCTTGATATAAAATTACATTCTAGTTTATCGTCTTTTTCATGTGTGAGAAAATTAAAGCCATGTATTTATTTATTGTTTTGCAGCAACATCTCTGCTGATGACATGCTTTACACTGAAACCGACCTGGAGGACAGCATGGACAAGATCGAGACCATAAACTTCCATGAGGTTAAGGAGGTGGCTGGGATCAAGTTCTGGTGCTACCATGCTGGGCATGTGCTGGGGGCGGCCATGTTCATGATCGAAATAGCTGGAGTTAAGGTAAAAAATGTAAAATAAAAATCATTCTGCCTGGAAATGCTGTCATAAAGGAATGAGTTAATTTTTGATTTGTGTTTTGGAAGCTGCTGTACACGGGCGACTTCTCCAGACAGGAGGACAGACATCTGATGGCGGCTGAGATCCCGAGTGTCAAACCTGACATCTTAATCATAGTAGGACTAATGAACAGCATCTCTTTCATTATGATAAATAATCCATTTATTAAACATTTTGATGGAGGAGAGAATTTTGTTTTGATATTGGAAAAAAAAAAACATATTTCAGTTAATGACATTCGGAGAGAACACGTTTCAGAAATGTAACTTTAAAAAACTTAAAGGAAAGATTCCCCCCCAAAATTAAAAACAAACTTTTTTAATAGAAAAAGTTTCCTGGATGAGAAGCGAAACGTCTTCAAACTTGGTCATACTCATTTTTTAAATGAGTATGACCTGGATGATGAGAATCTTCACCTGCAACTTCAAGGAAAAAGCTTTTGGAGTAATTAATAATATGTGTAAAAGGTCAAACACAACTTTTACAGTTAGCTTTTTATAGGATTTCATTTTCCAGATTAAATTGTTTTAAAAATATTTTTTCAGATTTTAATTATATTCTATTAAAATCCACTTTTGCAGATTTCTTGCTCTATTTCCAGGTGATCAGTGCACGGACCAATAGAAATCCTGTTGCTATTGCCCACTTAGAGCAGATTGATTTCTATTGGTCAGCAAACGGACCAATAGAAATGCTTTTTTAACCTGAAGGGTAAAATCTGTACAAGAGGATTTAAAAATAATACAGTTTGTAAAATTCAGTTTACCCCGCTTGATTGAATAGAAAATATAAAATCATAAAAAAATATATTTAAAATAAAAAGAAAACAGAACCTAATAAACAGCAGAAAAAATATTGGCGAAAATTTTAGTTAAACTTCAGCGTCGCAAAATGTTTATTGTTTTTTATTGTACATTTTTTTTAAAAGCTTAATTTTTTTCTTCAAAGGTGTTTTTTTTTTTCAAATGTCCTTTTTTGAAACTGTTCTTTACCTTTAATAATATTGGCACAAATTTCTCTCCATATTCTGAAGCGTTTAAATAAGCCCCGTTGGAGGGTTTCACAAAGTTTTTCAGTTAGATCCAGGTTAGTTTAGACAGATAATTTTTCTGCTTAAATAGATAAAATCATTTGAAACTTAATATTTTAATTACTCCATACATTTTTTTTATTCATTTAGTTTGATGCGTTGAAGTTTTAACCAAAAGCTAAACCGGCGCTGAGGCGTTTCTCCCGTTGCAGGAATCGACCTACGGCACTCACATCCATGAGAAGAGGGAGGAGCGCGAGGCTCGCTTCTGTAACACGGTCCATGACGTTGTGAACAGAGAGGGCCGCTGTCTGATCCCCGTGTTCGCTTTGGGCCGGGCCCAGGAGCTGCTGCTCATCTTGGGTCGGTTAGAAAGCCCTTCTGGCTCCATCGGGGCTTTTATCCCTGATCTTCATCCGTTTGTGGGATTTAGAAGATCATACCAATTATATTTAGCAGATCTTCCTCAATCACAGTTTTTGTTTTATATCCTAGATGAATACTGGCAGAATCATCCAGAACTCCATGACATCCCCATCTACTACGCCTCCTCTCTGGCCAAGAAGTGCATGGCGGTGTATCAGACCTACGTCAACGCCATGAACGACAAAATCCGCAAAGCCATCAACATCAACAACCCGTTTGTGTTCAAGCACATCAGCAACCTAAAGGTAGCCTCCTGAGGACGCCTTCCCTGCTCCGCCTCCGGTTCTGATCCGATCTCTGTTCGTCTCTAACCAGAGTATGGACCACTTTGATGACATCGGCCCCAGTGTGGTGATGGCGTCTCCGGGTATGATGCAGAGCGGCCTCTCCAGGGAGCTCTTTGAGAGTTGGTGCACGGACAAGAGGAACGGAGTCATCATCGCTGGGTACTGTGTGGAGGGCACCCTGGCTAAGGTAACGGGAGAAATCTGAATGGTGCGGAGTGCCTCTTTATCTACAGACACTTCACTCATTCCGTTTTCCACAGTAGCTCAGATTGAATGGCGAACTTCCAAATGTTACTTTGACTAGGCCGCTTTAACCTCCAGCTCTGTTTGTTTGGCTTGTTTTCCTGCTGGATGGTGAACCTCTGCCGCCTCTGGAGGGTTTTTGTTTTTCTCCGGGTTGTTT
>NW_015150560.1:1228924-1230540 GCF_000732505.1 Cyprinodon variegatus
AATGCAACACTGGATGGAAATAAATCTTTTGACATTGCAGAAGCTTATCAAAACAATGCCACAGCGAATGTGAGCCGTAATCAAAGCTAAAGGCGGTCCAACAAAGCATTAGAGTGAGTGACCTTTTTTTTTTGGCCAGGCAGTGTACCAATGATCAGTGATTGGCTACCCTCTCTTGACCAAGAATACTTCTTCCTCTTTTTGTTTTGTTTTTTCTTACTCATTACAAAGTAATTTATTTTGTGAAAGTTATTCCATTTTGTCGCCTTTTAACCTTCCATATCCCCAAGTACCGAAAAGAAATGTTTAAATCAAAATCTGTGTTTTTCATAGAACTTTTGGGCTGAATTTAAACCAGAGCTATGAAGCTAATTAAATAATTTCCTTAATTATAGAAGAAAGGCGATACTTTCTTCTACCTTTTATCTACCTCTGCAAAGATCTGAAAATCACCCCTTTCAATGCCTGATGGGCAGTTAAGGATTCTATGAGTAGTTTCAATGGGATTGTTCAATGGTTTTAAGCAGAATAAGATTGAAATATTTAAAGTTTCTTATGATCTTATGATAACTCAAAATCGGAATCTGGCTTTTTAATGATGGGTTATAAATCTGCGAGCTTGAGCCCTTTGTTTGCTCTGCAGCACATCATGTCTGAGCCGGAGGAGATCACCACCATGTCTGGGCAGAAGCTGCCACTGAAGATGTCCGTGGACTACATCTCCTTCTCCGCCCACACCGACTACCAGCAGACCAGCGAGTTCATCAGGGCCCTCAAACCGCCGCATGTGGTAGGTCTGCGTGATAACCCGCCTGCGGGCGTCGTTCCACTGAGACCGAGCGTGACCGCCGTGCACCTTTGCTCTCAGATCCTGGTTCACGGGGAACAGAACGAGATGGCCCGACTGAAGGCGGCTCTGATCAGGGAGTACGAGGACAACGACCAGGTTCACATTGAAGTGCACAACCCTCGCAACACGGAGGCCGTCACGCTGAACTTCAGAGGAGAGAAGCTGGCAAAGGTTCAGGCTTTGTTTTCAGCAGAACCTAAAGGCATCTTTATTTAAATCCTCAAAATAACAACCTTTCCTCCCAGGTGATGGGATCCCTGGCTGATAAGAAATGTGCTCAGGGTCAGAGGGTGTCTGGAATCCTGGTCAAGAAGAACTTTAATTACCACATCCTGAATCCCTCTGACCTCTCAAGTAAGTAAATAGTTATTAAAAACATCAATTAAACTATCATTTAAAAAGTTTATTAAATCATTTAAAATTAAATAAATAATTTAGAATTAAACAATTCAAAGTCATTAAGCAGCATCGTTTACTCAGTTTTTTCTTCCACTCAACTTTCTTTTGCCCGCGCACGTGACTCTGTGCTGTTAGCTTCTTTAGCAGTGACCTTGTCCTCGTTGTGGAGGGTCTGTTAAAGGTCGTCCAGAAAATATTTCCATATTTCACACAGATTGTAGCACTGCTGTCTTGAGGTAAGAAGGTTCCGGGTTCGATTCCCGGCCCGGGGTCTTTCTGCATTGAGTTTGCATGTTCTCCCTGTTCATGCATGAGTTCTCTCCAGCAGAGATGGGAAGTAACAAAGTACAAATACTTCGTTACTGTA
>NW_015150560.1:1233453-1235650 GCF_000732505.1 Cyprinodon variegatus
TAAAAAGAAAATATACTATATATATCTAGAAATTTTTACACATTTTAATTGGCTGTTATGACATTTATCAGATCGATTAAAAATATATTTATGATATCTGAAAAACATTTTTTCATAGTTAAAATAATACAAATGCTGAGGTGTTTCTGCATGTTGGATGTATTTCTTCCTGCGGATGTAATTGTCACTTTGCAATGATTGCAAAGCTCCTTGTTGCCATCTTTCTCTTCCTTAAAACTAAGACGAGTTTTCGATCGCTTTGACCGCTTTTGTTTTGCTTTTCTAAACTTACGCCTGGCCATGTCATACTTGAATGCCGTGTGCGTAACTTGCTTAAAAAAACGAAGTCGTAAGTCGTCCTGCCCAGCGCCTTTGGTCACCTACAATGTGGGAGAGAGGAGCACCAGAGTGTCACATTTGTGGCACATTTGGATTCACTGTGACACACGCAGACGACCTGGTTTCTGAGTATAAATCAGCCTTTAGGCTGAACGTGTGAGAACGTCCTCACCCTTTGGGTGTGCTCTGTCCACAGCGTACACAGAACTCGCCATGAGCACCGTCAAACAGAGCCAGGCCATCCCCTTCACCGGGCCGTACTCCCTGCTCGTCTGCCATCTAAGAAACCTCACAGGTGAGCCTCCAGCTTCTCCTCGCCGTTCTGCGGATGCCGACTAAAAGGTTTCGCTCTGTCTTCGCCGTCTGTCTCAGGGGATGTGGAGGAGCTGGACGGGACCGAGAAGAAGACCTTAAAGATCTTTAAAAACATCACCCTGATCCACGAGGTGGGCATGGTGGTGCTGGAGGTGAGCGGCCGCCTTCCTGGGTCACCGTCTGCAGACACCATGAAATAAAAGCTGAGTTATTTTCCGCTGCCTTCTGCTTGGTCTCAGTGGGCAGCCAACCCTCTCAACGACATGTTTGCTGACGCCGTCACCACGGTGGTGCTGGAAGTGCAGTCCAACCCAAAAGCTCAGAAAGGTGAGTCCTTCAATGAGAAGCCTTTAGCTGCATGTAAAGAATGTGGACGAATGGAGAGTTTCTGTTTCATGAGCAGTGATGGAGACGCAGAGCTCCATCATGGACATGGACGTCTTCCAGAGCCGGTTAGAGGTCATGCTGCAGTGAGTGATCCCTTAAACTCTGACAATCCATCACGTTTGATAAAAAAACAACAGAAAGATCAGTTCATTTTGTAAAACCCGGTTCCTCCGCCCTGCGTCTGCATCCAGGGACATGTTTGGAGAGGAGTGTGTGGACTTCAGCGACGGGAAAACCATTTCTGTGACGGTGGACGGACAGACGGTCCACATCAGCCTGGAGACGCGGGTGAGAGGCTTTCAGCTGGTCGCTTTGAACCGCAGGACGCTGCCCAAGTGTCACGGCTTAACTAGCATCTGCTTTTACTCCCTGCAGTCTGTTTACTGCGAGGAAGAGCTGGCGGAGGACGAGTCCCTCAGAGAGATGGTGGAGCTGGCGGTGCAGCGGCTCTACGACGCCCTGAACCCCGTCATCTGAGGCCAGCGGACAAGCTCCACCCACAAAACTACAACTGTGTGAACAGAACTATAAGCTAGTTGAACAGTTCCGATTTTAAGGCACTTTAAGCGTGATTCCGAGTAGATTTAGTGTATTCCAAAAAAAGTTAAACAACAATCCACTGGACTTTGTCTCTAAGTTTGAAGACGTTTCGCTTTATCAATTCAAAATGTCAAAAATGGCGTTGCGTCCGTGGTTTTATACAGTTGCCCATCAAAACCTTGTTTTTGTTTTGAAAACATGCGAATTGAAACAGACAAATTGGTTCAACCCCTTTGGAATGGGGGTCGTTTTGGCTTCTTCTGTTAGCCTGCAATGCCCCATACCTCTCTATGTCTCTGAAAGGGGGGGGTTGTTAAAGTCGTAGGGAAGTCTTATTTAAATGTCAAATCATTCTGGCTTAAACATGTATATAAATGTTCTCTTTATCAGACAATATTGGCCCAAAATGTCTTAAAATCTGTGGGGGGTTTTTTCGTTATCTTCTGCAGGCCAGTTAGTTCTACGTCATCCTGAACGCCTAAATTCGCCCAAACATCAACGCTCATCTGTCAATCAAATTTTTTCGGTCATAGCATCTTGCTTAGTATTTTCCAGCTAATATACGCAATGATTGAAATCAGAATGTCCTTTCCCATTGAGTTGTGTCCCAGTGTTC
>NW_015150560.1:1236000-1239717 GCF_000732505.1 Cyprinodon variegatus
CCTCCTGTTGCATCTTTCCGCTGTCCATAGCATTCCTTGAGTGTCGTTGATTAGTGCTACTTGGTCCCAATGGAATTTCCCATTGGGAACCTACTAGCACTAAGTTGCTAACTGGTTAGCAAGATGCTTCCGACAAACCGACCACAACCAAACTTGCTTGCAAACCTTCCGCCACAACAATCCCGCCCCCTTGATAAACGACCAATCACATTCACTTTATTCACTCAACTGTAAAGTCGGGCACCACTCAGGAGAATTGGGAAATGCAACCATTGGAACATGCGCTTCCCTACGACTTTAAATGGAATTGTTGGCCTGGCTGAACAGGCAAGGTCTTCTGTTCCCTGTAAAGGGTTTGCGGTTGCCATGATAGCAGGAAGGGATCAACTCATTTGCTGCATTGATGCCTCTGTTTAAAGTTGTTTTTTCTTTCTCTTACAAAGATGGCTTCCTCTACGCTTCTCTCAAACCAATAATTTTCTTTGTCCAAAATGTGAACATTCTGGTCCTCAAAAAAATTTGTTTTATTGTAGTTTTTATCCATTTCTTATGTGTGACTTACAAAGCAGGCATTAGCATGAAGGGTCTTACCTACGGACCCACACTGGCAGCTCATTCCCCCCCCCCCAACTCTGTGCAGGTCAGGTGACTTCCCACTTGGGTTGGCAAAATCTGCACTAATTTAACCCATTTGTTTGTGAATATTTAACTGAACTTAATGTTTGTGTTCATTGCAATGTTGAAATAAAAAAAGCAGTTTAACTCAACGTTGTGAGGTTGGTAACACCCCCTCTGACCTCTTAAATCTGATGTCCAATGTTTGTCTAGAAAAGAGTCTTGTCTGTGCTGCTAGTTATAAAGATGTTAATAAAACAAACCAGAGATAACCAAAGGTTTTGCTAATTGGAATAAGAATTACATCCAGAAATTAACATTTCAAAGAAGTCTTTATCAGAAAAAAGTCTAGAGGTTTTCAAAAAATTATTTTTTTTAAAATACATGATTTTTTTCCAAAACTGGTTATTTTGTTTACTGAAAGCTATAGTGCAGGATGTTCTTTTTCCAGGTGGATCATCAAAATAAATGGTCTATCTAAATATCAATCAATCTGGTGATATGTTTACGTAAGGCCGTCATAGATGCTAGTTTCACTAACCGGTGGTGAGTCTGGCGTAGTGGAAAAATTGCAAAACTAAGCTCGTATGAGCTATGAGAATAGCAAGTGTTAAACAGGACACATTATTCGGACACATTTAATAGTTGTCCCTCTCGGGAGAGAGTACAGGGTTGTGCATGTGCATTTTTTTTTTAAAGTGGAGAGGGCGGGTCTCCAAAATGCTCCACTATACCTTGAACTTTTCCATCATACATTTTTTTTCTTTTTAAATTTTATGATTTCAAATGTTCTTTTTTCAGATGGAGTTTTATGAACTTTATTCTTTTAAATCGCGTTTTTCACATCACATTATTTTAGGGCTATAAACAATATTATTAATTCACTTCTATGGGCGGGGCTTTCCTCTGGCGGGAGCAGCAAAGACGCGTTTCTATTGGTCTGCTGGATGTTAGCAACATTTTATTAGTCAAAGGAGCGTCTGGATTGCAGCTCAATCCAGACGCAATGATTAAACACACATAATCATAAAACGAATATGAACAAAATTTCAAAAATATTAAATGTTTAAAAATGTTTATCTGATCTGAGAAATAACCCAAGTCCTCTCAAAACCCTTTTCCGATTAAGATTTTCAGTGCATCATTTCTATTTTTTTTCCTCCATTTGCAAAATGTTTTCTTTGATTGCAGCAATTATGGAAAAAATTAACTTCGCAAAATTGTTGTCAATCAATTAGGGCTGCAACTAACCATTTTGCAAATCGAATTTCTTTTTTTTATTAATTGATTAATATTCCGATAGCCAAAGGTTCCTTAAATATTTTTTACAAAATCAAACCAGGTGAAACTAAAAATTTCCCATTAGAAGAATTCTGGATAGAGCATTTTGACAGACAAAAACATTTTTTTATCTTAAATACAAAATGTTTATATTTTTTATTTTTTTTTGCAATTTTGGTATAATTCCTGCTCTAAGCGGGTCACTCTGTCAGCTAAAGGCATGTTTTAAAGTCTATGTACTCCAGTAATGATAACTTGATTTCTACATTAGTTGACGATTATTTCAATAATCAATCAATCAGATTAAGCCCTACGATCAATTCAGCTGTTTTCAGAAAAATGTTGATCATTTCGGCTTTTCTGTCTAAGTTATTAAGCAAAGTTAAAAAGGTCACGTCTTGCAGGACTTCATCCATCAATCAATATTTAGATATTTTGGACCTGTCAAAATTATAAAAAAAACACAAAATTTATGCACTTTTTTTTTCCAATTTCATTCTGTACAAATTTAGACATTCTATTTATTTATTATTTTTTAATCTTAATCATTTCCATACTAAGTTATAGCAATGAACTTTAACTTTTTAGACAGTGCAGATATATATATATATTCCCTTCATTTTTTTATTTTTACAAAAAATGTGCAAAAAAAAAAAAAGTCTTCACCCTAAATATACAATTTTAGTACATTTATTAAGTTATTTTTTTTGGGCTTGTGCTATTTTAGTAAACAACTGATCTACATTTTTTTTTCTATTAATCTAAAAAGAGATACTTTTAGTAAATGAATATTTCTGAATAAACATTAGAAATTTAGGGGGAAAAAACAAGCACATTTTAAATGAATGTTCAACAGTAAAAACATGTTAGAATAGATGGATGGATATAAAATCTTCATTTTTTTTATAGCGTTTAAGTTTTTACTGCTGTTTACTCTAAAGGTAACGATTCGATTCAAGACTAAACATGTTTCCTCCATTTCAGTTGTTTTTTTCTTTCCATTTTTTACTTCCAGTATTTTAAACACATTAGTGTTAGTTAACAGGAATAAGATCAAAGACACCAGAAATGCTTTTCTTGGTTGATTTCTTTTATATTTGGCGCAAACATAACCTTAACTTTTACAGTAAGCATCAAAGGCACATACCTTAGAACAACTTGATCATAACCCTGCACTCAGTGCAGAGGCCCTGCTTACAGGAGTCATAACAAAACATTCATTTCATAAATAATTATTAACTGAACCACAATAAATCTGGAAGCCCAAGAAATATCTGTAAGGACACACGACTTTATGAAAGCCAAAAACAGGTTAAAATAATCCATCTAATGGCTTTGAATTAAGCCCCAAGGACTTCATCAGTAGAGAAATACAGAATCCCAACAGCTTTAAATGTTAATGATGCATCGGTGAAAAACAGAAAACCCAACAGTTTTCTACAAATGTACCAAGTTAGAACTGAATATTTCATTTATTTTTTACCCTTTTGCCCATTTTTTTTAAATCTTTCATTGATTCTGGTTATTTCATTATTTTCCCATTTGCTGTCCTTACAGTTTTCCACCACGGGACATTCTGTACCCGCTTTAACCGCACTATGAAAACCTTTCTCTTTTAAGATCAAGTCAAAAAGTACGTAGGAGTATTAAGGCCAGGCTAGATATTTTCTTTATTTCGAGAATAAAGTCATTAAATTAGGAGAATAAAGTCGTAATATTATGAGAATAGAGTTGAAAAATAACGAGAATGAATTCATCATTCAACAACCGATTTCAGAAAGAAAGCTTCAAGCTCCGCCCAGCAGATGACGGCCGACCAGC
>NW_015150560.1:1240095-1244825 GCF_000732505.1 Cyprinodon variegatus
GCTGGTCGGCCGTCATCTGCTGGGCGGAGCTTGAAGCTTTCTTTCTGAAATCGGTTGTTGAATGATGAATTCATTCTCGTTATTTTTCAACTCTATTCTCATAATATTACGACTTTATTCTCCTAATTTTACTTTATTCTCCCAATTTTACGACTTTATTCTTGTAATTTTACGACTTTATTTTCCTAATTTTACGACTTTATTCTAGTAATTTTACGACTTTATTCTCGTAATTTTACGACTTTATTCTCGTCATTTTACGACTTTATTCTCGTCATTTTACGAAGTAATTCTCGTAATTTTACGACGTAATTCTCGTAATTTTATGACCTAATTCTCAAAAAAATCTAAAAAAATATATAAAAAATCTCTAGCTTGGCCCTAATACTCTGTCAAAGATAATAAATGTTTTACCTTCAGTAAATAAAATCGACCAGGAGGGGCTCATTCTGTAATTTTGGTTCGATCAGGGTTCATATTCTGTCAAACAGGAATCAGAACCAGAATGAATAGAAATGGGGTGGTATGCAAAGTGGAAATAAATTATGGGTGTAAATTTTATGATAAATTATGTCTGAAATATATACGAGATAAGTAGCTGTAGGAGCGTTAGTTTGTTTACTGACAGTAAAACAGAAGGCTATGGTGGAGGTATGGAGGCATCATGACCTCTGATCAAATCACACTGCATCTAAGCGAGCTCAGAGGATTGACACCTGCTGAAATCATAAAGCATATTTTATTTTATGTCCTTAATGCATCGGTTTTAGGAGAGTAGAAGAAGTTCTAAACGTCCAGCACCATGTGGCTCCGGGTCGTTTCTCTGCGCTGACGTAGGAAACAAGCAGCAGTCGATTTGAGCTTATCCCTCCACCAAACTTTCCTCAAGTCTTCAAGCTTAGTAAAATGCCCACAGCGAACACCAGCAGCATCCCCACTCCGATCTCCGTCATCCTGCCCAGCTGCTTGTCCCCCACGTTCTCCTGCGTCCTCTTCAGCATCTCCTCCTTCCGGACCCGGATGTCCCTCTGTCTCTGCAGCTGCCCTTCGTAGTGAGCTTTGTAGAACTTATCAAAGTCGAAGATCCTTTCTCTCAAGTCTGCCCCCATCACCGCCCGCCTGCCCCCGGCCTGCTGCTCGACTGATCCCCCGGTGGAGGGCCTGGCTCTGGTCGTGAGGTCCGACAGGCTCAGGAGACCCCTGTCGTATTTCTTCCGGAGCCCCTTGTTGCCCAGAACCATGTAGGCCTCGCTGATCTCGGAGAAGCGCACCGTGGCCTCCTCGCTGCCCGAGTTCCTGTCCGGATGGTAGGTGAAGGACTGTTTGTAGTAGGCGGTTTTGATCTGGGCTTGGGTGGCGGTGGGAGAGACCTCCAGGATGTCATAGTAGCCGGTTTTGGTTCTGTACAGGGGCTCAGATCTGGACCCGTTCCCGCTGTAGTTCCTGACGGTAATAAAGTGAGGAGATCCAGGATCCAGATGGAGGCTGCTGGGACCCTGGATGAGGGCAAAGGGGGATAAAGCAGAGGCATAGCCAGAACATTTTAATAGGGGTGTCCAGGCAGTAACCAATGTAGACTGAGAGGGTGGCTGAAAGCGGATCAGCACCAGAACCTCAGAGTCAGTCTCCTCTGTTCCAACAGGAATGAGCAAAATTAACTCTACTTTCCTACAGCCTTTGATAACAAATAGACGTATATATTTAAACAACCATGAAAAATAATTTCAAAATCTCATCTTTTCCATTGTCATCATTTACCTACTTTTATCAAAAACTGTTCTGCATAAAACTATTATTTACTTGTACTAATATCTGGATTATTAAGTTATCACTGAAGTAGTTATTCATCTCTGATTTTACTGAAGACTCCTAGATGACTTACAGAGACACAGAATTTTCTCTTCTCCCCACATGACACAAAATCTAGTTCTGAAAAGAGCAGAAATTCTGTACTCACCATCTTTAACGTTAGTTTTTTATGTGCACGATTAACAACAGTGTTTTAGTTGTAAAGTAATTGTTAATGTATAAAAAATTTAAGTTTAAATATTCCCCTTGAGCATGGGCAGTTCTAGACAGGGGCCAACAGGGGTCTGTGCCCCTGTAGCTCATGTCCTGGCCCCTATTATTGCCCCTGTACCAAAGACATAATACTGGATGTGCGCTGGAACAGACATGGTTACTGATAGGTAGTTCAGTTGGATCTATTTCTTTTTTTTCTATTTTACTAATTATTTAAAATCAACAAGGCCTTAGCTTCAGTGGTATTGAAATAGAATCCCAGTTTTCATCTGCTAAATGATTTATTCAAAACAAAAAACAAAACTCATTTTTGCAGCTGAATTTATCCGTTTTTCAGATTTGACAGAAAACGTCATTTTTACTTAAATTAAGTCAAAAATATGTAAAATTCCTAAATTATGAATATATACTGACCAAATAATAATTGAATAAAAAAAATTTCTCTTCATGCAGCCCTCTTAATATATTTGAATCCCTTGCCCTGTTTTTAATTTCATGCTTTTCTGGGCCCCCATGAAAACAATGCTGGCCCCCTCCTGGCCCCCTGGTACATTTGGTCTAGAACCGCCACTGCCCTTGAGTATTACTGCTGTCATCTTCTGTATTAGGGGGGAAAATGGTAATGATGGCCACCCCTTGCCCCCCATCTAGCTTCGCCCCTGCGATCACAGCTTCCATACAGAGGAACAACCTTTATAAAATAGTCCTATTTGAACCTAATTCCCTCTTAGTTCTGGTATAATGTTGCTGTTCAGACCAGCTTCTCCATACCGGCTTCAGCTCCACCCGGCGGCTGCTCACCTTTGCATAACCGTCCCGGTGGCCTCCAGCAGCAGGAGAAGCTGACCGCTCCGCCTTCCGCCGCCGGTTTTTAATGTCATCAAACAGAAACCCGGCGGATAGGGAGCCAGGAGGTACCGCCCTGGTTCGGTTCGGGATTCGGTTCCCCAGGAGGTAGCTTTTAAACATTTTTAGTCCAGTTTCACACGCTCCCCTTCCCGCACAGTGCCTGACCTCCGCCATGTTTCCGGGGAGGTTTTTAAACCACAGCGCCCCCAGCGGCCAGCGGGGGAACACGTCACCCAAGAAAGGCTGGCAAAACATTATGACCGCTGGCAGAGGATTCACTGAGCCTGTTTCTTCTTTATTATAAGGTTCGTTAGCGGTATGCATTGAACAAATCTAATATTTACATTTTCTCATTGTGTTTAAATGATAAAAATAGTGGCCTATTTTTTAGTGTAGTCCTGTTTCTCTGACTGTGACTAACTGGATGTGCTCTCTTCATCCTCTGACATGGGAACTGGCTCGGAGCTCGTCTGCCTGGCTGATTGTTTCCTGGACGGGGCCGCCTTTTACAGCTGCTTTTTGTGTCTCTGCTTCCGTCTCCTTGAACCCCAGTTGGCCTCGGCAGATGGCCGCTCACACTGAGCCTGGTTCTGCTGGAGGTTTTTATTCCAGTTAAAAGGGATTTTTTCCTCTCCACTGTCGCTACAAGCATGCTTAGTGTGAGTTGTAACCAGTTGTATGCAATCAGCTGGTTTTCCGTAGATAGAAAACTTTGAATCAATCTGACTGGATGATCTGGTGAACCGTAAAGTGACCTGAGATGACTTGTGTTGTGAATTGGTTCTATAGAAATAAACTGAATTGCTTGAATCAAGCTTCCTAACAATAATTAGTATACTCTAATCCATACACCAACATCAATGTGAGAAAAACGACTGAAATATGACTGTGTCATCTGCAATAAAAGACGGAAATTGTTACATTTAATATAAAATAAAGTCAACATTTTAATTCTTTACTACCACTAATCATCTTTACTGTTATTTTATTGTTATGTTTGTAGCAAATGTTGTTATTTTAAGCATATAATGATTATGAAAGGAAAGGCATTTTTAATGATATTGATTATATAATTTTTGTTGTGATACAGAAGAATATAAAAATTTGAATGTATTTATATACATATTGAATGGCACATATTGCATATATCTATGCAACTGACCTATTTTATTCGGAGTACAATTTACCTAGAAGAAGCTAGGTAACTTTTTTTACATACAATTTCCTTTAAAGTTTCATTCAGTCTAAATTCATTTTAGTTACTTAGAAGAGTTGATTTAACAAACCAACTCAAGTAAATTTTACAACCAAATGTCCTTTATTAACAAAAGATAGACTCAGATTCAACTTTATTTATCCCTTGGGATTACTCCTTCAGGGAAATTCTGGTTCCGGTAGCTTATACAGAGTATGAAGAGTGAAAGCCAGATGCCATTAAAGATTTTTTTTAAAAAATATGACAGACAATATAAAAAGAGTGTGTATAGTACAAAAAAGCATAAAAAAGTTGTAATGTCCTTGAATATGTTTCCCTTAGATATAATAATATCTGCACAGTAGAGACCTAAGGTACACAGTAGTTCACCTGGATTATTGCACTTGCACTGCAGAGATATACTGACCTTATAAATAAGGAAAGAACTACACAGACTACACAGTAGTTGTCATGTGTTGATGTACAGTGAGAGAGTAGAATATTGCACATGAGTGACAATAGGTAATGTTTTGCACAAGATGTCCAAGGAGGGGGAGTGCTGAACCTTGTCCCTCTTCCCGTCACCTCCTCCTTCCCCCAAGTGAGGAGTTGTACAGCTTGATGGCTTTTGGGAACAAAGGAGTTCAGTTATATTACACAGAGA
>NW_015150560.1:1246160-1251529 GCF_000732505.1 Cyprinodon variegatus
GTGTAAAAAAAGTAATTTCCCTCTGGGATTATTAAAGTATTTCTGATTCTGATCTGATTCTGATTCTATTAATATTATGTTATTGATAAAAATCCTTTCAATAAAATGCCATCAGAATGCTTATAATATTAATTGTATCTTATTATTAATATTAAAATATGCCATTCTGATGTAAAGGCACTTACATGGCCATTTGTAAAAAAATAAATAAATAAATAAATAAGACCGAGGTAATATTAACAGGACCAAAAAGTATTTTTTTTTCAGTGTGTGTGAGCTTTTATTTTGAAGTAGCAACCATATTTTTGTTAGTTTAACCGGAAGTCAGTTCTTCTGAGCAGCATGGATGGTTTCGTTTCTGGCACCAACCCGGTTCGGAGAGCCTGTCCTGCTGATTGGTGCGCCTCCTCATTGGACCGCATCCTGCTTCATCATGGTGAACCTGTGCTGCCTCTGCTGCGGTGAACTCCCGGCGGAACCCCGCCCCCCTCCGCCCCGCCAGCCAGGAGCACAGAGGGACCCCCCCTCTGCACAGCAGCAGCAGCAGCAGCAGTCTGCGGGATCAGAGCCTGATGATGGGGGACTGAGGGAGGCTGGGACAGGGCATGCAGACAGGAGGATCCCTGCAGGGAAGCAAGCAGATCGGACTGCATGAGCTTCTGACTTCCCTCTGACATGCAAAGAGAAGCAGGATGCTCTCCTCTGACCAGGACCGCACAGAGGAAGCGGCGCCCAGGGGCCCCGATGCCGCTGAGGAGGAGGAGGAACTGGAGGAGGACTCACCTGCAGAGAGCGATGCTCCAGAGGCGGTAGGTGGAGGGAGGGGTCAGCTAAAGACCTCTGCTGGGTCAACCCATCATCTAACGGTTTAATGGGAAAAGTTTTTTACATAAAGTCCTTTTATTACTCTCCATAAAAGTCCAACATAATGATCGCCCAGGACTGAATAAATAGAATTTCAAAATAAATCAATAAATAGAAAGCCAAGCATAGAATAGCCAGAATATTTCCTCAGCTCTATATCTTAAAATTCTTCTTCTTTTACATTTTATTTTTTATGAATTAGTGTTAGGGCCAGGCTAGAGACTGTTTTCCCTCTATTTCTAAAAATAAAGTCGTAAAATTACGAGAATAAAGTAACATTACGAGAATAAAGTCGTAATATTACAAGAATAAAGTCGAAAAACTACGAGAATAAAGTTTTAATATTACAAGAATAAAGTCGTAACATTACGAGAATAAAGTCGTTATATTAAAAGAATAAAGTCAAAAAATTACGAGAATAAAGACGTAAAATTACGAGAATAAAGTTTTAATATTATGAGAATATAGTCGAAAAATTACGAGAATAAAGTGTTAATACTATGAGAATAAAGTCGTAATATTACAAGAATAAAGTTTTAATATTATGAGAATAAAGTCGTAATATTACGAGAATAAAGTAATATTACTAGAATAAAGTAATATTACAAGAATAAAGTTTTAATATTATGAGAATAAAGTCGTAACATTACGAGAATAAAGTAATATTACTAGAATAAAGTAATATTACAAGAATAAAGTTTTAATATTATGAGAATAAAGTCGAAAAATTATGAGAATATAGTCGAAAAATTACGAGAATAAAGTGTTAATATTAGAAAAAAGTCGTAATATTTCGAGAATAAAGTCAAAAAATTACGAGAATAAATTTATTTATTTATTATTACGTTTACGACTTCATTTTCTTAATGTTACAGCATCATTCTCGAAATAGAAGAAAAAAAATGTCTAGCCTGTCCCTAATACTCTGTCGTAGTTTTTGTTTTTTTGTTTATTAGGTTCTATTTTTAAAATCTTAGATAAATTCACATTTAAGTTGTTTTTAAAAAAAAATATTTTGAGCCGGATAAACTCTACCTTTTTTCAGTAGATTATGGTTTAAAGCAATATTTTAATTGTTTCCTGGTTCGGTCCAGAGTTCTGCCTTGAATGTGGTACAGAATCTCAGGAGGGAGCTGAAAATTAGGGTGATGGCAAGGAGGACGTTCTAACTGGGAGAGGGAGTCACGTTTATCCGGCTTAATTTAGAGGCTACTACACATACCTCGCTATAATCCACTGAAAAAATCAAACACTAAGAAAAGATTAAACCTGTAGCATCAGATTGTTACAATGTTACCCAGGGGCGGATTTAGGAAATCTGGGACCCTAGGCAAAGACAGGCAGGGGGCCTTCTCAATGGAGAAGACAACACATAAAACAGACCTATTATACAGATACAGAGATTTTAATTGAATAGACATCCAGTATTTGTTCTTCATTTTATTTCTCTCTTAGTATCCCTATTCTTGCTGTTTTCCTCCTACAGCAGACAAGATAGAGGAGAGCAGGAGGCGGGGTTACCAATCTACTTGCTCTGGAGAGCAGAGTTCGCTGCTTTTAGATGTTGTTGCCAAATTTTGACTTTAATGGTGGACACGGAATGGGGGGCTTCATAAAAGCATTCTGATGTCATTTTAAAGAAGGGATTTTTATCAAAAGCATAACTAATCTGCACAAATAAGTTATAGCTGTAATAACCATACATGTAAACAGAGTTTTATGGGGCCCCCAGAAGCTTGGGGCCCTAGGCAACTGCCTAGTTTTGCCTAATGGTAAATCCCCACTGATGCTACCACAATAATTCATCAATCTAGAAAATAGTTTAAACCATAATCAAATGTAGAGGCTATAAATTGCAAAATTTTGAAATTCAAGCCAGAATGGTCAACTTCCTGAACGTTGTTACCTATGATGTTAATAGACTTTTTCATAGGTCTGAGAATGCCTTACAAGTTTACCGAATTTCATGTCTCTATAGAAAAAAAAAAGAAAAAAAGAAGCGATGTATAGACATTTTTAATGCAACTATTGTAACACAA
Organism: Cyprinodon variegatus; assembly: GCF_000732505.1. Classification (NCBI taxonomy): domain Eukaryota; kingdom Metazoa; phylum Chordata; class Actinopteri; order Cyprinodontiformes; family Cyprinodontidae; genus Cyprinodon; species Cyprinodon variegatus. The sequence continues at coordinate 1,249,064 of NW_015150560.1, forward strand.
TTGAAATAGGTAAATTAACGTGACTCATGATGCATTTACAAAATTTGGTGAGTTTTTGAATATGATGAAGCCCTCAAATAAGCACTTACTTTATGAGAAAAGTAAACATAAGCATTCAAATTACAATAGGCGCTTCGCTGCGAAGGCCTATTAATAAAATTTCTAAGTGCATTCAGACTTCAGCTTTTAATAACTTAAAACCTTTAACTTTTCTATGCTAAACCATTAAAATAAGTTGATCTGTATTCTAATTCACTCTCATTTACTTATGGGCTTGCTTTAAATGTTTTACATTCTATTAAAATAAATGTTTTTTTTTCTAGGGGGTTATAATTCAAAAATCTTTTTCCCCCAGAAAGATCTCAAACATGTGCCTCTATTTTAAGGTAAACCAGTTTATTTGCAGGTCCTGGACTGAATTCAATCCTTGCTAGTTCCTTAAATGACTGACGTGGGAGCTGCAGAGTGTGACATCCCCTACAGTCCAAGAGCGCAGTAATGGATGGCTGGTTGTCACCATAAATCCTCTCACTCCAAAACGCACCACAGGCAGTCAACAACAATACACTTCATGCAGACGAACATCTCCACAGGAGGCATGCAGAGCCTAATAGATAGATAGTACAGTGGTGGACAGCTCTAAATGATGGAGATAAACGTCGCTATCTTTAGTTTGGCTCCAGCCTCTTACTGATTAAATAGGCTGTTGCCAAAGTCTTTGCTGAATGAGACCATTTCAGCGCTCAACATTATTACAAATGTGGCACTTTGTGCTTCTGGTCTCACTGAAAGTTACTCTCTGCAGCTAAAGCAGAAAGATGTTGATGGAGCTTTAATACAGAGAAGAGGGCATCCAGTGCAAACCCATAAACAGCCTCTAGCACAGTTTTCTACAACCACTTTAACCTGCTCATGCTTTGCTATGTTGCAACCAAAGATTAAATGGCTGATTTAAGGATGGGGGATGAAAGTGGAAGGAAAAAGAAATGCAGATAAAAATATTTTTATAAATGTATAAACAAGCACCCGATTCAGTACCTTACTGAGCCTCTCTGACCTGCATTTCCAGCTTCAAGTCCGTCAGAAAAAGTCTTCATTAAGGTCTGAGCCACTAAAGGCTTGCATATTTAAAGGTGCACAGTCATGTTATAGTTATCTATAAAAGAAATCATTAGATTGTAATAAAAGGAGGTTTTATACATAAAGCATTTGTCCTGATTGATATATTTACATTAAACAAATAAAAAACTAATAGATTAAAACCTTTTCATTGGAATAAACACAAATTAAACTCATTGAAATGCTATCCTCCTCCTAAATGCATTGATAATTAGCACTAAACTGAATTTATGTTGAGTATTCAGTTGGACTCCAGCAGATGTGATAGATTTCTTTGCTAACCCAGGTTTAGCATTAGCAAGTATTTAACTTTAAATTTAACTCGCTACAGTTAGGGTTTAACAAAAGGTTAGCATTAGCAACTGAAGAAAACGATGTTGTTATGTCCGTTAATTAGCAACCTGTTATCTTTTGACATAGGTAACTCATAAACACACCTACAAGTTGCATGTGAATTGGGGTTTTCCGGAAGTATGTTTGCTTTTCTTATTTTGAATTTGAAGACAAGGCCAATAAAACTCATCAAACTTTCTGATTTTTATTCCTTAAAAACAAAACTGTTAAATGTGGAAATTATGTCCCCTAAAAAAGCAGTTGCGCCTCGGGGCTTCCCCACCGGTTCTTTTCCTGGGAGCAAGTTATTTACTACTCTTAACTCAAACTGGGTAAAAACCATATAAAGAAGGACTATAAAAACAGGAGTAAAAGTTTATTCCAGATCAGGTCGTTACAGGACAGAGAAAATGCTTGGATCTTGCACAGCTGTGGACTCAAAAATCACGTCCGCGAGTGACCGGCAAAGATTGAGCCCCGAACAAGGTCATCTCCTGCTTCTTATAGCTCATGAGTCTATGTGTTGCATCATGTGGATGTTTAGCTTCATGCATCTTGCCTGTATGCCCAAGAATTACAGATAGCTCCCTTTTATCAGACCAGCTCCAAGATGTGCCCATATCCTGTGTATCTTTAAAAGACAAGAAGGCTGTCCTGATTAGATGACCTCTGTACACACAGTGACATCCACAATGTGAAGGAAGGCCATCTACTCTCTCTTATCTGGCTAACAAAGTAACAAAGCACAGGATGTATAAAACATAAACCTAACAAAACATTTTATTATTTGAGATGGTCAAAATATCCTTAGACCTATAGGCTCTGTGTATGCACCCTGATGCTTAGACAACGTGTCATTTAGTATACACAGATTGCTTGCATACATACAGCTCTCATGACATTTCCATTTCTTAAAGGAATAGTACACCCAAAACATGATTAGCCTTCATTTTCTACTCACCCCCATGCTGAACAACACTCTGGAGTACTTTTTTGATATCTCAAATGCATCTG
>NW_015150560.1:1252290-1257311 GCF_000732505.1 Cyprinodon variegatus
CAGATGCATTTGAGATATCAAAAAAGTACTCCAGAGTGTTGTTCAGCATGGGGGTGAGTAGAAAATGAAGGCTAATCATGTTTTGGGTGTACTATTCCTTTAAAGTGCAACAGGGGTCAAATGTAAACAGAGTGGGAGAAAAAAACTTGGTGCAAAAAAAAAATCATTAATATGGAAGTTCAGAGCATTAAATATGGATGGTGCAGTCTGTTTCTTACATCTTTTATTTGTAAAAATGTAACCTCTATCTACCTCTTCAAGCAGAATTCCTCCGTACCTCGCTGGGTTCTTGTTATCCTCTTGTAACAAACTTGCACATCACAGCTGAGTTTGCTGTGTGGAACCACCTGAACGATATTCCTCTGTCGGCTGTTATTATGCAGAGTCTCAGAGGGACGACAGGAGCTTTAACTCAGTTTCTTCAGTCTGATTTATGTTGTGCTGGGTTTGGAGCTGTGCTGCAATTTATGGTTTAGCTGGAGTCATTTGCATTTCTGCTGCATGCCGTTGATTCCCTGGCATGTTTACAGGCTTCATTGCCTTGAGTGCTTTTTTCTCATTACTCCTTTTTGTTTTTGCTTATTTATGCAGCAGCGTCCGGTCCAGCAGTCCCTTAGTGCCTGCGTCTGCAGAGAGTCCCACTGGCGCTGCCTGCTGCTCTCCTTCCTCATGTATAGCTGTCTGGGTGCGGTGGCTTGGTGTCGGGTGACCCGGGTCACTAAGATCAGCTTCAACTCGGCCCTCACCTCGTCCTTCCCCTCCTCGCTGCGTGGCCCTTCTGGGATGGGGATCGGAGGGCACTCTATGATCTACCACGACAGCCCGTGCTCCGACGGGTACATCTACATCCCGCTGGCTTTCCTGCTCCTGCTCTACGGGTTGTACATGGTGGAGTGCTGGCACTGCATGGCCCTGAACGAGCTACAGTCCAAAGCAGACGTGGACAGCGTGTATGAGCGAGTGTTACGGATGCAGCAGGCCCAGCCTTGCATATGGTGGAAGGCTATTAGCTACCACTTTGTCAGGAGGACTCGACAGGTCACCAGATACCGCAACGGAGACGCCTACACCACCACTCAGGTCTACCACGAGCGGGTCAACACCCACGTGGCTGAGGGAGAGTTTGACTACAGCCGCTGTGGAATGAAAGACATCTCGCGTGAACTCACAGGCCTGGAGGGACATCCGACGACTCGCCTGCGCTTCACCAAGTGTTTCAGTTTCACGGAGGCGGGCCCAGAAAACGACTACCTCAACCAGAGATCCAGGTTCTTCTCTGAAATCGAAGGTCTGGATGATTACATGGAGGCCCGGGAGGGCATGCAGCTGAGGAACGTGGACTTCAGGGAGAACGTGGTAGTCTGCGTGGATCCGGATAGAATGCCATGGTACACGTCTCAGGCGGCCTTCTGGCTGGCTGCTCTGCTCATGCTCTCCTGGCCTCTGAGAGTCTTCATCGAGTACCGCACTGCGTACGTGCATTACAGAGTAGAGAAACTGTTTGGGTTGGAGTACATCTGCAGCAGCCCCTCCCCTCTGGATGACGCCGGGCCTGCTGGGAGTAACACCGGCTGTGTCATCCCTAGAGTGGACACCCTGGACAGCACTGAGATGGAGTGGCACATACGCTGCAACCGCCAGTTGATTCCCAGCTACTCAGAGGCAATGCTCATTAGCACCAACACAGAGACCTCTAACTCTGCACCAAACACATCCGCCTCCACCTGCCTTCTGTTGCACAGCAATGCTCAGAGCTCCAGGGCGCTCAGGAACCAGGACGACCTCACCTGTTGCAGTGAGCTGAATGGACAGACTGCAGCAGGAGGCCGGAGGAGGACCATCACCAGCTCCAGCTGCTCCTCAGGCTTCTCCTGCCATGGAGCTCTGCTGCTGTCCCACCTTTCTTCCGACACGTCTCATGTCTCTCTGTGCCGCATGTACGGCTCCCGTCGGACCGTCACTCCATGGAGGAGCCGGAGCAGCAGCCTGTCGGACGCCTGCTGCCTGGACGAGCACTGCTGCAGGTCCGACTCCAGCCAGCTGGCACTCAGCGACAGTCCTCCAACTTATAGAGACGCCCACTTCTTCCCTGCTCTCATTGTGCACTGGTCAGAGTCTGGTGAGGACAGAAGGCGCTACTTTATAAGGAGGGGGTCATCGTGTGTGGAGACGGTGTTGTAAAGAAACTTGAATCTAAAGGACTCAAAAGACACATCTAGAACTACAGCTGGTTTAAATCTGAGCTGGTCTATGTGTCAGAATGTCCTAGTCAAAGTAAAGAACTTAATCTGATTAAGAATCTGTGTTAAGGCTTTAAAAACCTATCCTCACAGATGTTCTCCACCCCATCAGACTGAGCCATTGCTGTTTTACCAAAAGCAGACCTGCAGCTGGATCTGCAGAGAAATGAGGCTATGCAAAGTTCTGACTCAGTGGCCCGTTAGGAATGGACACAAACAAATAACAAAACCATGTGTCCCTTTTTCCTCAATTACTTTGTGTCTGTCATATAAAATACACGAAAATGTGTGGTGTAAATTCAAGAGGTCTGAATACTTTTGTGAATGAATGTAGACTGAAGCATTGCTATGGTAACAAAGGGTCATAGTCTTTAATTTCCCTGAATGTGTAATTTGCTCGATGAAATGTCTGCAGATGGGAGAACAATTCTTGTCATGTTAATGTGTCCTCGCTGCACGATCCTGCTTAATCTGTTAGAAAAGCATGAATCAATTTTAAAATCCTCATTATGTCATTTTCCTTTTCCTGCAGATAAAATGAAGGAAACTGTTAAACAGTCTTGTGCTAATTTAGAGGTTATTGTTTTGAACTGTCAAGGTTTCAATCCGAAAGATGGGACTAAAAACTGATTAAGAGCTGTTAAATGGGTCATTACCTGTTAGTCACATGATGGTGAAGATTCCCAGTCATCCAGGTCATAGTCATTCCAAAAAAATGAAAAAAAACAAAAAACAATGGACTTGGTTTCCAAGTTTGAAGACATTTCTCTTCCCAACCAGGAAGCTTTTTCTATTCAAAATGTCAGAAATGCTTCATACAGCAGCCCAACAAAGCCTTGTTTTTGCTTAGACAAAACAGAAAGACAAACCATCCTTAAACAGAGGGGGTGGACTCTGATTTCAGCTTTTCAAAAACCTACATTTCAGGAATTGAGTTAATCCCTTAATCGCAACCCCAAGGGGAACAGAAGACCCCGCCTAATTAGCCAGGCCAACAATTCCGTTTAACAACCTCCCTTTCAGAGTGTTTGAAATATTTTATTTATACTCTGTTTGTGTTTCACGGGTTGTGTTCTAATGAACATTATATACATATTATGATGTATAATTATTAATGTGTGATTCATCTTTTATTAACTCTTGCTTAAGATCGTTCCAGATAAAGGTCATGCAACGGACGGGTTGTGAAAGAGGCCTGAACATCCTCTATCACATGTTTCTTCTAAACATGTGTTCTGGGAACGATTCAATTGTAAAACAAACACATGCTTTGTCTTAACATATGTGCTGAGGTTTAAGAGTAAGATCCTTTTGTTTCCCTTCCCTTTAGTTAAACCTCGGCTGGTGTAATTAGGGACATCCCCTTTTCTTCAATAAATAGCAAGGAGAAAGCTGAAGACTGCAGAGTGGGGTGGAGATTGTCAACTCCGCAGTCTCTTCCTACTCTCCTCGCGAGTAAACTAAATTAATTGTCTCTGTGCCTTCTTTCTTTCCCTGTATGTATGTTTGTATGATGTTTTAGGTGCTTAGACCTGACACAGAGACATAGACAGGTATGGGGCATTGCAGGCTACCAAAAGAAGCCAAACGACCCCCATTCGGAAGGGGGGGACCTGTTTGTTTGTTTTAATTTGCATGTTTTCTAAACAAAAACAAGGCTTTTTTGGGCTACCGCATAAAGCAACTCAAAGCTACTTCTGACATTTTAAATTGAAAAATCTTCCTGGATGGGAAGTGAAATGTCTTCAAACTTGGGAACAAAGTCCAGTTCCACTTTTTTGGAATTACCTTAAACCTGTGTGATTGTTCTCGTGGGAAAAAAAGTTTTCAACTATTCATCCTAGTTAAATAAACAGAGATCAATGGATTTCACTCAGTCGGCACATTTATTCATATCTTTGCAAAGAGAGAACAGTTCATCATACAGCCCTTAAGGCACGGTAATCAGCCCTGTTCTGATCTGGGCAGCGTTCGTTTCCCCTTACTTACAACAATGGAAAGTAGTCAGTCAAAACAAATTACAGACACATTGGTTAAACAGTAACATGTTATGAATAAACTGGTTTGTTATGGGAAGAAGCTATGTCTGGTCTACAAACACCATCCTGCAGAGAATTGTGTGGCCTTCAAGGTGAAACAGACTGAGTGAGAACTTTTATAGTGAGTTAATAGGATAAATTAATATATAGTAGAAGAGAAATCAAAATTTTCTGACAGCATTGTTTTTGGGCTTCAAATAAAATCAGTTAAATTTAAAAGTGGCTTTTTTTTTTTTCATTCGGGCATATTGCACGAAACAACAACGCCCAAAGGTCAAAGCCCTGTTGTGGTTCACCTATGTTGACGTCAATCATGGAACAATGCTAATATTAGCCTGCTATGCTATCACCACGCCCATCTCTATTCCACCAAAAGGGGCGACTCCAACAATCAGACTCACCTGTAGGCAGTCAGTAGGTAAGTGATGCTGCTTGAGTAAATGTGACCTTTTTTGTAAAATAGCGAGAAACCATGGTAAATGGGCCATGGCTAAGTGCTATCCCTTACTGGAAAAAAGGTATGGAAATAAAAAGATTAATTTAAAGTCAATATCACAAGGACTGTATGGTTAAATAACAGGTTTATAGTTGGTTTAAAGGAAAAGTCCGGTCAGCAAGGAATAATGGATCATTATTTATACCTAAAATGAATACGTTCGCGGTGATTTCATGAATTTAGCTTTAATCAGTAAAAAAATATTTATATAATATTTTTCGTCACGATCAATGAGTCCGGGGGTGG
>NW_015150560.1:1257811-1264519 GCF_000732505.1 Cyprinodon variegatus
CCACCCCCGGACTCATTGATCGTGACGAAAAATATTATATAAATATTTTTTTACTGATTAAAGCTAAATTCATGAAATCACCGCGAACGTATTCATTTTAGGTATAAATAATGATCCATTATTCCTTGCTGACCGGACTTTTCCTTTAAGCATCTTTTTGGACTGATATCAGTTTATAAGGTTCATTTGAAATGCATAAACTGCTGGTAAAGCAGAAGGTTTCATAACTGCTGACCTAAACATCAACTTGAAATGTGTTAATAGGACTCAGGGGACATTTTCATGCAAGACAAAGAAATAAAACAACCATGGTGATGGAGAGTAATATCAATCACTATTGTTTCTACATCATGCCACCGTGAATTATAAACCCCTTAATGCAACCTAATGAAAACCACAAACGTGGTTGACCTCCGTCAAATACCAGAAAGGCTGTCTAACGGTCAGACATCCTTGGGGTGTATGGCTCCTCAGTCACTGGATGTGAATGGATGTTGGTTTCTCCTGCTTCTGCCAGATAAAATAATTGCTCCCCTCTTGATACCACCTCCCTTTCTCCATAGTTCCAGCTCTTTGTAGACCAGGTCAACTAGATCTGATCTATATTAAATACCAATCATAGATCTGCATGCATGCTCTATTCTCTCCAAATCAAACTACTCTTACTGATCTTTGCCATTACAAGTTTTAAAACAGCATATAGACACGTGAATGTATGCATTAAAGAAGTCCAACTTCTAACCAACCTTTGTACCACTTAAACACCTATAGAAGGTAGAAAATATGACAACCCAAATGCTACATGTTGAATTCAAGGAAGCCAGCAAACCTCAAGTTCATTTTTATTTAATACCTAAAAGTCTGAATCATGATTTGCTGAACCCAGACAGGAGGCAAATAGGATCATGTACTCTATGGATTTGAAATACCTGAACCAAAAATTGACAATTTACAGAGTGCAGCTCTGTTACAATGGGAGCAGGCAGGAAAATCCAGCATCAGGGGGACAAAACTAAGAACAAAAAAACATAAAGTTCACTGGATCATGCCAGCCTGCTGAAGTCACAGTTAATGGCTAAGAAACAGAACCAGCATAACTCCAGAGGGGGCTGCAGAGATCCAGGGTTCAAGCTGAAGAGTTAAACCAACCTGGAACCAAGAATCAAGCACTCCATAAATATGACCTTTAAAATAAGAAGGTGAGGAAAATCAAGCGGAAATGTTTCCTGATCTTAATCTAAGTCTGAATAGCTGGAACTATTTTAAACTAACAAAATCATTTATTACATTCATTTTCCGTCTGAAGGTAAGATATATAAAAGTTCCTTTGTTTTAGTCATTTGAGGGATTGCAGTAGAGTCAACGGTTAAACTCAAAGTTTTATTCAAAAATACCTAATTCACCCCAAATGGAAATTAAAGGTTAAGATTTAGACCTGGACAGAGTTTGTTGTCATTTTGTCGTAGTGTCCTATATATATACATATATATATATATATATATATGCTTCACTTTTAGCACCATTGGTAAGCGTTGAAGGACATATAGAGCTGGCAGGAAGCACAGAAGAAGAAACATAATGGTGGTTTGTTACAGAATGGATGCATGTGTGTCACATTTGCTACAATGCAGCAAGAAATAGACTCCTAGGTTATTACACATAGCTATAACATAAACATAATGCTTTTGCATTATCCATCTTAATCCTATGTGATTGTACGATTTCATGAGATTATATCCCCTTCTGCTAGGTTGTTTCAGATGAAAAGTAATGCATTATAGCCACAAGAGGGAAGCATATACTCTACTTTAAACAGCAAATTGAGTATGGGAATATTTTCATCCAGGCTGTATGTAGGGATTCTTTCTTAGTGAACTGCGTGAACCACCTCGTTCCCTGCTTTCCCCTCCTGTGGTGAACGTTTAATTCCAGCTTCTATGTACAAGTTCACGAAACAGCACATCCTCCACTCCCTGGTGCCACAGTATAATTCCTGGATTAAGGTTAACGAGCCTCCCCAACCTTATTGCTGTTATTATGGCTTGGCAGTGGAACATGACAGCAGAGCCTTTTGGCGGTTGTGTGCCCTGCACCGTTGCCAGATACGCTGCAGTGTAACTGGGCAGACGGGCTTGAACGTTAACAGTTTTTTCACATGCAACTCATGGTTTGGGTGTGGATTTGAGGCATTCCTCTATAAGTCGCAGAGATTTGTCTTGGTCATGAAATGGAGAGTAGATAATGTGAGATGTGGTTTGGTGGAAAGCTCTGCACTGGGCATGTGTTGTTTCTGAGCATACATTAGCCTGCATGGGCTTTTTTCTGTGGGAAGTTTGCATGTTGCTCCTGCTGCCCTCAGGGGTTCTTGTTTCTCCTTTGCTCCAGACATGGAACTTCCTCTAAAGATAAGCAAGTTTAACAGCCAATTAGGAATATGGGGATAATCTTCTAAAATTGACCCAAGAACACCTTTAAAAAATGTCTTTTTTTTTCTATTTCATACAAGACAAAAGCTGAGTATTTTGAGTCAATTTTACTGCTTTAAGAGGGAGACCAAAATATCTATAACTAAATAAAACAGTTTTTAAATTTAAGTGAATTTTATCTAAGATTCCTGCGTGACAGAGCAAGAGAAAGTAGTATATTTAGTGCATTTCCGCTCCGTCCATTTGTTAACCATTGTTAATGCTTTGTTTGATTTGCTAATAAATGTCTCTTTTTCAATGAAAGCGGAAAAAGCAATGAATCGGACCCAAAAATATCATCAGCACACATCAAGAATTAGTTAATCTAATTTAAAGAAAGAAAGACAAAAAGTGGAAGAAGGTGTAAAATAATCAACATTCACCTTAAAGAAAAGATTAGCTGATCTCTAGTGTGGCACGCATTAAAATTGAAAAAGTTCAAGTTGTGAACTTGTGAAGCTGTGAACATATTTTCAAGTATATGGGCTTTGACTAGGCCATTCTAGCAGGTTGTTAGAATGGTTGGTATTTACCACCTGATTCAATAATAAATTGCTCACAGGGATGAAGAATGTTTATTTCTGCCATGTCAACCAGATAGTTGAATTTAAATGTCATTGAACTAGAATACCTCCTCCCACATGTTTTCTGTTTGCTCTGGATGCCTTCCTCTGCCCTAAACAAGACTTCTTTTGTCTCCTGCTTACTATTATTCAATAAAGTTCCGATTTATGGAGAACACAATATTAATGCGCTGCTTTCCAAGCCTGTCCATGTTTTTATGTCTGCAGCTGGTCCATCGTCTCCCAGTGTTTAGATGATGGATTGATCAGAGGTTTGGGAGATTTTCAAAGCTTGGGATACTGTTTTAGAACCTAACCCTACTTTAAACTGAACTAGAAATTCCTCCCTGACCTGTTTGCTGGGTTCCCAGGTTTTCATGATGCTGGTTCTTCTCTCTTTATTTAGAAATTATCAATTGTTTTCCTTCTACGTTCCAATTATGCAATTAATCTTTGTTGTTTTTTCATATATAATGCCAATAAAACATGCTGTAGTTTATATTATAAGATCATTAGTACTAACATTTGTAATATCAGACAAATAAATTAAGGTTAGACTGCTTCCGAATTCTGCAAATTGTTTAGAATTCCTAAGCTAAAGGGGTAGTGCTGTCTGAATAGTTCTGGCAGTAAGGAAGGGCATAGGAAAAGGAAGCAGGATGTTCTCTGTCATAGGTCATTTACCAAATGAATGTTCTTGGTTTTTCTGGCTGCCACTAGGAGCTATACAGTCACCCACAATCCATTTGGTGACATGAGGCACAACGACAGCACATCTAATAGATTTATTTCTTTAGGTGTACTCTGTTTGACACATGTTACTTTACACACCTTCATATAATTTGGGTTATATAATGGAGCTTTAGCTGTTAGCATCATTTCTGTAGCTTTGGTTTTCATAGTTCTTTGCTATAGTCACAAGCACCATCTATGTGTGTTTCCATCACATAGTATAATCACATAGTATTCAACCCCTTTACAGGGGAACAGAAGACCTCACCTGTTCAGCCAGGCCAACAATTCCCTTTAACAAACCCCCTTTAAGAGACATAGAGAGGTATGGAGCATTGCAGGCTAACAAAAAAAGCCAAACAACCCTCATTCCAAAGGGGTGGACCAGTTTGTCCGCTTCAATTTGCATGTTGTCTTAACAAACACCAGGTTTTGTTGGGCTACTGTAAAAAAACTCGAAGTCAACGCCATTTCTGACATTTTGAATTGAAAAAGCTTCCTGGATGGGAGGCAAAACATCTCCAAACTCGGAAACAAAGTTACTTTTTTGGAGTCAGATAGTATCACCCGTAAGGCTGAAAGCTGTCCAGATTAAGCCTGCCCTGTTTGGGGTTACTTCCATGGCGTGGATAGAGTTCTTGATGTTGACCTCGCAAAAGGTTACACGCTACACCTGCATTGCCTACTGATGGTGGTCAGAGGGCCCGTAGGCGCCAGTGTACAGCAGCCTTGCTTCTGTCAGTGAGCCCCAGGCAGGTGTGGCTACGATGTAGCTTACCACCATCAGTGTGTGAGTGAATGGGTAAATGACCAACTGTAGTGTAAGGTGCTTTGGTCAAGTCCTCTGACTTGGAAAAGAACTATATAAGTATAGGCCATCTACATTTAATTTGAGACCAAGGCTCAAGAACTTGACCCACGTTTGCCCTCCTTTTAGTTCTTTGTTTTTTGTTTTCCTTGCCTAAAATGTTGCACTTAGAAAAAGGCATTTTTCAGCTCTATCTCTAGAACCTAGCATCGCTGAAGCTCTGTTTCATGTGACTTCCACCTACTATTCCAATTGGTGCTGAATCTTTTAATTGTAGCCATAAGTATATATAAATAATTAGTGTTGCGCCAATGCCATTGTGTATATATGAAGAATGGATGTAAAATAATTGCCATCATGGCTTTGTCAAGCTGCTGTCTATCTTTGTGAAGCAGGAAAATACAAAGTGAATCCAGTAGAACTTTTTATTGCCTACCTGGAATGGGTGACAATAGTTGAAGAAACTTTTGGCCCTCAAAATGGTATCGGTGCCTTATTTGTTGGTACTCAGCGATACCGATACCACCATTTTAGTGCTGGATCGGGGCCCCGCCTGATACTGGTATTGGTGTCGATGCAACACTATTAATAATATATTAATATACTTTCTAGCTGATAAATTTATAAAACAACTAAAGCTAAACCCCCAAGCACTGTAGGAAAACCAGACAGAAACTGATCTCAGCAGTTTCTTTGCATCTAGCTGCAAGGCTCCATTCCTTTTAGAATAGGAGAATCTCCATAAGACCTATAAAAAAGCACTGATTAAAAAAAAAAGCTAAGGTAGCATAATAATCACATGCAGGTTAATGTAGGTGTTCTGCAATGCAGCAAAAAAAAAACTTTGGGGTCCAGGTGTGCAAAGCAAAAAGCAAGGAAGGCTGCCAAGAGCTCCAAAGGTATGTGGATACAGGAAGGGAGCGAAGCTGAGTGGTGCTGAGTGGAGCTTGTCTCATTAACACCTTTTTACAGTTGCACCTTCACCTCAGCTCAACCCTGGGGCACGCCACTCTCTGCCGACTCCCATGCAGGATATAAGGCTCTATGCCTAAAGCCGCTACGGGGAGCTGAAAGGAAACAGGAGGTTTTGAATTGAGGGAAAGCTTCATGTCCTGCTTGGCAGACTATTTCTGTCAGACTGGAGAGTGTAGGTCTCTTTCACAGCGGATTTACCGCATGGCAGAGGCTGAGGACTGAGGAATGTCCCCCTGCAGTGAGAACTAGAGGGCCATGGGAGGGTGAACCAGACAGGCCGAAGCATCTGTACTTGGAGATGATATAGGACTTGACAGTGAGTCGGGATTTTCAAAGCAGCTCTGCTCTCTCTCATGGGACGTTTGGGGTATTTTTGAGTTAAAACGTACTACCTCAAATATAAGAACTCTTTAATAGGGTGGAAGACATCTTTATTTAACTGTAAAACAGGAGATACTACAGGAGATGCTGGTTTTAAACCCGCTCCCTGCAAACATGGCGTGTTCTGTCGACGTTGGATAATCGCATGTTTCCTCACATAACAAGCTGCCCCACATTTTGATCCAGCGGAGTTACATCTGTTTAAATACTGGCCACAACCTACCCTGAAAGGACATGTTAATCCTCATCCTCAGTGTGGGGATGTAAAGGAAAAAGCTTTAACATAAGCCATATTGTGGCTCAAAACACTTCCACTACGGCCCAATTTTATTCATACATACTCATTATGAGGCCAAAGGAAAATATCTTGTGCACTAGTCTGGATGCTTGTAATTATGGTGATCTATGAGTGATGGAGATCACTGCAGCTGCAACCACTGGAAGCCGCTCCTGATATTAAATACAGAATATATTATGAACAGAATATATGTTAGTCAGTTTTGTTAGGAGCTAAGATCCCTTACTGAAACTGGAAGAAAGCAGGATAGTGGATGGATGGATGGATGGATGGATGGATGGATGGATGGATGGATGGATGGATGGATGGATGGATGGATGGATGGATGGATAATTGATGGATGGATGGATGGATGGATGGATGGATAATTGATGGATGGATGGATAATTGATGGATGGATGGATGGATGGATGGATGGATGGATGGATGGATGGATGGATGGATGGATGGATGGATGGATGGATAATAGATGGTCTGATGGAAAAA
>NW_015150560.1:1267574-1279481 GCF_000732505.1 Cyprinodon variegatus
AGATCCACATCATCCAGATCTTCGGGGCCAAGTTGTTGATGGCAGCAGCACATCTGATATTTCTCTCCAGGATGGAGTCACAGCCAAACAGGAACAGACCAGATGAAGCTACTATGAGAAAAAGCAGAGAGAGCAGAACGTTAGAGATTGAACTAATAGATTCTGCAGAGTGGGAGAATAGAGATAGAATGAAGCAGGATGATGTCAAAAATAAAAAAATAAAAAACAATCCACTGGAATTTGTTTCCAAGTTTGAAGACATTTCGGTTTCCATCCAGGAAGCTGATGGGAAGGAATAGTGTTGAGTTTGAGGTTTTATACAGTAGCCCAACAAAGACTTTTTTTTTGTTTTGAAGACATGCAAATTGAAACAGACGAAGGGGAAGCAAAACGTCTTCAAACTTGGAAATAAAGTCCAGTGGATGGTTTTTAAATTTCTTTTTTTTGGAATGACTATGACCTGGATGACTGAGAATCTTCACCAGCGTGAAGCAGAATGATGAAATAGTGGTCCCTATAATTTTTGTAGCTTCCATATTTAAAGTCATAGGGAATCTGCTGTTCCAACCATTGCATTTCCGAATTCTCCCGATTGGTGCACGACTTTACACGAGTGAATAAAGTGAGTCAATTATCAAGGGGGCGGAAGGTTCGCAAGCAAGTTTGGTTGTGGCCGGTTTCTCTGAAGCATCTTGCTAACCAGTTAGCAACTTAGTGCTAGTAGGTTCCCAATGGGAAATTCCATTGGGACCAAGTAGCACTAAATTGGTGCCTTACAAACGACACTGTCAAGGAACGCTATGGACAGAGGAAACATGCAAGAGGAGGAGAGTTTAGTGTCGGAGGTCGTGGATGAGTCTCCTCCGTCATCCATTTTTTATTTNCGCAACGCTGCCAGTTCTGTTAGCTCTACGCCTGCTGAAGACACAGACGTCCATCCCCGTGAACACTGGGACGCAACTCAATGGGAAAGGAAATTATTCTTATTTTAATCGTTGCGTTTAATAGCTGCGACATATGAATCAAGATGCTATGACTAAAAAAATTTGATTGACAGATGACCGCTGATATATGATTGGCTGAATTTAGGTGTTCAGGCTGACATATAACTAACTGGCCTGCAGAAGATAACGAAAAACATGGATTAAAAAAAAATTATTACATTTTGGGACAATATGGTCTGATAGAGATTACATTTATATACATGTTTAAGCCAGAATGATTTGACATTTAAATATGATTCCTCTACAACTTTAAGGTGTGACTTGGTTCTTATTTTATAATTCAGCTTAATTAAACTCAGTGGAAATGTGGGATTATAGTGAAACATGCAGGATCTGAGTGGGTCCCAGGGAGGGGCGGGGCCTCTCAGGGCGGCCTCTGTGCGGTCAGGCCGGGGAAAAGTCATCCCGAGGGGTGGGTCCTCCTTCTCCTCCTCCCTCCCGGCAGCAGAAAAGGAAAGCCCACCTTTTTTCATTGTTAAGGACGCGGTGGAATGTGATGGTTTGATCTCCAACGGACCAGGGAGGGGAAGAACCAGAGCGAAGCAGCGAAACAGCGGGTTGAACCCCCCTGTCCTCCCCCCTCCTCCGGTCCGGGCTGGGAATGTTTGGAGGACCTTGTCCCGGGCTCAGTCCTACCGCCGGGGGGAAGTTTGTGGATTAATTCGAGCTTTTTCTGCTTGGACCCCGGAGACGGAGCCGTTCAGGTAAATCTGAGTCTGTTTGGGTTTTTGTCTGATTATTTTGAAGCGGAAATGTTTGCTGGGCTTCCCGAGGGTGACCCAGTCAGTTCGGACTGCAGGAGTCTGAACTGCGGCAAGTTTTCAGCACCACCTCCTCCTTCACCTCCTCCTCCTTCTCCTCCGCTGAAGGGAAAACCATCCAGGTTTGCGGAGAAAAAGCCCGGGTTGCTAAAAATCTAATCTCCTGTAGGCTGACTATCTGTTGGATTCCGCTGCTTTTCTCACGGTTTGATGTTTTTATTTCATGTTGACTTTTGTTGGACGTCATCACTACGTCACCACAGGCTGCTGCTGCTGCAGCATTAGATGTTAGAGGAGGAAAAAAAAACCCATAATGAAGCACAGGCTGCTTGGTAGGGAAAAGGATTAGGGCCACTGAAAAAATAAAAAAGTTAACTGATGATTACATTTTATTTCAGTTTAATATGAGAAAACAGTCAGAATTCTGACTCTAACTCAGCATTCTGACTTTTTTTCATAATTCTGACTTTTTTTCATAATTCTGACTTTAATCTCAGAATTCTGACCTTTTTTCCTCCAGAATTCTGACTCTTATCTCAGAATTCTGACCTTTTTTTCTCTTCCAAAATTCTGACTCTAATCTCAGAATTCTGACTTTTTTCTTTTCCAAAATTGTGACTTTAATCTCAGAATTCTGACTCTAATCTCAGAATTTTGACCTTTTTTCTCTTCCAAAATTGTGACTTTAATCTCAGAATTCTGACTCTAATCTCAGAATTCTGACCTTTTTTTTTCTTTTCCAGAATTCTGACTCTTCTCTCAGAATTCTGACCTTTTTTCTTTTCCAGAATTGTGACTTTAATCTCAGAATTCTGACTCTAATCTCAGAATTCTGACCTTTTTTCTTTTCCAAAATTGTGACTTTAATCTCAGAATTCTGACTCTAATCTCAGAATTCTGACCTTTTTTCTTTTCCAAAATTGTGACTTTAATCTCAGAATTCTGACGGTTTACAAACATGTTAGCATCAAGCCGTAGCCATGTCTAGAGACTAAACTAGCTGTCTTGTTTTAATTAATTAATAGAATAGCATCAAAGGGGACCCCTCAGGCACATATAAAGTCGCCTAATTCCGTCATTTTCCACCAATGTGTTACTGGCCCTCTCAATCAACTCACATCTTTGTCTTCCTTCATGGTGCCCATCTACATTAAGATCTAAAATTCTGAGATTAAAGGCAGAATTCTGTGAAAAAAGACAGAATTCTGACTTGTTTCCCATATTAAACTGAAATAAAATATAAAAATCAGCTAATTTATTTTTTTTTTTTCAGTGTCCCTAATCCTCTTCCGTAGCTTGGTGTTCTGGAAGCTGATGTTTTGGTGTCTGTTAAATTTGGATGCACTGATTCTGGAGTATTTCCCTCTGTTTTGATCACCATGGGGAGATTTGGGACTTTCCTTTTAGTTTCTGAACTGTGGAACTAAAGTAAGATTTCAGGTACTTCCTTATCCAAAATGTCCCCTTAAAGCTGCAGGCTTTTCTGTAGCAACAAACTTAGTTTCATTGTAGCTTTTAATAATTTTGAACAACATAAATCTGCGTTGGGCATTTATCACATCATTTATGATGAAAATTATCTCAACATAAGATTTTGATTTATCATTTTATCAATAAATTAGAATTAATGTTGAAAATTTTCAAAAGAAAATTGGTGAATTGCCAAATAATGTATTTTTACTTTCTTCTTCTGTTTCTTTCTCTTTTGTTTTCTATTGAGAGATTTGACAAATTCAAAGCATATGATTTAATGTGATCACCGTGGGATGTTTAGTGACATTAATCACTCTTCTTTATACATAAAGGCTTCCTAAAGAAAGCTTTTAAATGTGTATAGTTTGCAGCAGCAGTATTTGTGGAGCTATGATTGCTTTGACATGCAGCTGAGAAAGACTTGTATAAATATGTTTTATATAATATCATATCGAAATAAGATTTTAAATCTATTCCCTTGCCCAATTAGTGACACCACATAGATTATAACTCAATAGATCAGTTTGTTTCCGTACATCCACTGGTGTTTTTTCCTCTGTGTTTGTTCTAATTACTCCAAGCTCTCAGGATATTGAGCTTTCCAGTGTCTCTCTTTTAGAGGTTTTCTTCAGAACTGGGTTATCAGCAGTATTGTGTCCCTGGTCCTACTCTGTGTCTGCATCTTCACTACACACTATACCATCATCATCATTCCAGTAAACCCAGGAGGGCAGAATTTAGATAAAATCACTCTCTTCTGTTTATAGGAGAGCAGATGATAAGGAAGATAAAGTGGTATGTCAGCATGCAATGTCACTGTACTGGAAAACCCCTTAAACTGTAGATGTGAAGGCAAGCAAAATAAAATGCTATTTATACATTTTGCAAGTGGTGGAAATGGAAAGGAAGAACTAAGATTGAACATAGACTTTTTTTAAAAATCAATTGAAAACAATAATGTTTGCGTAATCTACAGCAGTAGATTAATCCAAAGCCAGACTCTGGGTCCAGCTTGCTTGCAATAAAGTCAATACTAGTTTTTCTGTTTGAATATTGTGTGTCCATAAAAAAACAAAAACAAAAAACAATTTATTTCTCACAAGATTTTCTGGGTTCAAAAGTTTGCAAGTCATTCGGATTCCCATAACATCGCTATACGATTCACTAAGTATAAATCCCATGTATATTGACAATAAAACAAAAAAACCTAAAAGTATATGTAGTATTTATAGCTTATCTTAGAGATCGTCAATATCTAAATTGGTCTTTTAATTAGTATTATCTAACATCAAATATCTGTCTTAGAGGTTATAACTACAGCCTCTCCTTTAAATGATTCATTCAGAGAACGTTTAGCGAGATGTAAATTAAAAGGATTAATTTTACTTAAAAATATATATATATAAATCATTGTTTTATACATTTTGATCAGTCCAAAATCTGTTAATATTTGTGTACGTTTATGATCCCACCGTTAACAGGAAAGGATTCTGCATCAGCGGGGTTATTAGGGTGCAGTCTAGTGAACAGAGCTCAGGTGTTTCCAGGTCTTGGTAGCGTGATAAAGCTGAGAAATGGCTTCATCTGCATGTTACATTTCTCAGATTTCTCAAATTCTTGAAACATCTGCTGGTCCAGAGTGAAAATGTTCTGCTAGCAGATTACAAAACACAGAGGCAGACTGTTTAATTTTGCAACAGTGCAGCATTGCTAGGGCTGTCCCGATACAGCTTTTTCATTTTCCGATAAAATCCTGACCGATACCTATATTGACCCAATGCGATATCATCAGCACATATCATTCATGCTTTTATTTCTAACTTTGTACTGTAGAATGCTAATAAAGATTATCAGTCATCCAGATTATAGTCATTGAAAAAGCTAGTTGGAGAACAATCCACTGGACTTTGCTTTCCAAGTTTGAAGACGTTACGCTTCCCATCCAGGAAGCTTTCTCAATTCAAAATGTCTGGATTAGCGTTGAGTTTCAGGGTTTTATAGACTGGACAAACATGAGCCTTGTAATGGCTTAAATACCATGAAAATGAGACAGTCTCAATGTGTTAATGCTCATTGTCGTTAATGCTCATTGTTGTCCTGGCTGACCTGGTGCACATGCACTGTAGAAAGTTAAAAATGGCTTGATCAAGTGTCAAGGTCAACTATCAGTCAACGGGTTACAGAAACTTTAAATAGAGGCATGTGTTTCTAGCACCTTGACAATATTGGAGATTTTAGATGCAGCCTAATATTATCCGATAATAGTTTTTTACCTAATAAGATTGGGACCCCTACGGTTGCCAGTTGCTTTCATGAATGCTAAACCTGGAAGTTACAGGTCTAGCACCCCTAGTGGCATAAAATGTACACAGTGTTGCTTTAAGAATTTTAAAGGAGAAGTCTGGTCTGCAAGGAATAATCAATGCATTATTTATACTAAAACTAATACGTTTGAGGTTATTTAATGAATTTTGCATTAATCAGTAAAAAAATAAAATTATAATTTTCATCACGATCACTTATTCGGGAGCGGCCATTTTTGCCCAAATATAGTAACGCCTCCCTCCTGCCATCTTCCGGCAGTGACGTCACGGTGCGGTAAGCCTAGCGCCATTCTACCCGCTTTACAAGCTAAATCAATGGGAACTACTAGACACATCTGCAATCAACAACAATTATTGAAGATTTCCAGAGGACTTCACCATTGAAATTCACCAGAGCTATAGTGAAACTGACAATGCCCACGTGCATGGCAGCTGGATGCTGGAATGCATTGTGGAAACGTGAAAAAAAAGAGTTATTCCACCTTTCTGATTCCTGATCCTCCACGGACGGGTTGGTCGTTGGATCGCCAACTTGAAGAGGGAGGATTTGCCATCGAACTTCTGGCCAGAGAAAAAACCCGTAATATGTAGCCAACATTTGGAAGAAGAATGTTTTCAAGATGACTTGGATAATAGCGCGTTGTGACAAACACCAGATACAGCACTGGGACTTGATCAACAGCCGATAGCGCACCGTGACGTCACAAACCAGTAGGTGGCAGTAGTGTTCGTTGACAAACATGGATGCCTCCAGTAAAGCACATTCAAATGAAAATTACTCTGAATTAAAAACACTTATCATTTATTTAACAGTATGTGATAACTTCATATTTGAAGAACTTTCAGAAGTTTGAGTTTTGAATATGACCAGACTGGAGATGGATTATGAATTCAATCACATACTGAGACCTAGACTGACTTATTTTTTTGTCCATAGCTTGAAAGATCATAAAACCAATTTGGAAATCCATGGATAAACATTGAAGTGGAATTAGAGGTCGGCTACACGTCTGATCCACAATACAAAGGCACCCTGGAAAAACTTGAGGATTAAACGGCTCGTTAATTGCTTTTATTTAAAAAGAAAGGCAGTGTGTTGAATTATGCCTTCTGACCTAAAAATCTGCTGGGTACAAAAGGCAAGGAGATAGACACACCTCAGCCTGATGCCTGTTATTTCTTGTCCATATAACTGAAATTCTCTGGCAGCCATTTTTTCGCTGCCTGGTTGAGCATATATCACGGGATAATTAAAACTGACTCATCAGGTCGGAAGTTGTAAATACTTAGTGAAGTGAACTTTCTGTTTGAGTATCTGTGTTTGCCTTTTGCTCCCGTGTGATTGAAAGTGCTCTGCTCTGTTGTCTACATGCCTGAAAAACGTGGTTGCAGAGTCTGAACAGTACATGTCCTGTGCTTCTTTCTCCAGAACAGTAAGACATGAATGCTTGTGCATGTAGAAGCAGCAGACAAGCTGGTTGTGGTGGTGGAGAGCTAATGTGCCAGGTGGGGCTCGTAAAGAGCAGCACAAGGGAGGGAATGGAGACGGAGGGGACCTGCCTTGACCTGTTTCAGACACGAAGGAGACAAAAAAAAGGGGGGGGGAAATATCCCTGATGACTTTTCAGTGCGGCTTGCCTTCCCAGCCTGCTGCAGATTATGCCAGCCTGCTGTGAACCCACTTTCCTCTGGACTGGGCACAGGCTCCTGCATGGAAGCTCACCAGGAGGGTAGATGTGTGAAAAGAATTTCCTTTGGTATTTTATTTTACCACTTGTGTGGCGAAGGGCAGGACTTTGTTGGGGAAAAACCAAAAGGAAAACATCTGAAAGTCTTAACTAAAGTCAAGAGTGAAATGCCTAAGTTTCCCCTGATTACAGCTTCAGCCTTGCCTTTTCAGTCCTGGGAAATTATACCCAGTTTGGTTTGGTTAAGTTGGCTTAAAGGAGGTTTGATTCCCAGCAAAATGCCCTCTTATTTCCAGAAACATTTTACACAGCGATGCGATACATTTTCAATAGTTGAAACCACCACCTGTTTTAAACAGTTAAATGACGCCTTTAATGCCAAGAAATAACGTTTGGAGGAGATTTTCTGTCCAGGAGTTGTCACTTAAATTAATAACCTTATTTCTCTTCTCTCTTAAAACACATGATTGGTTTTCCATTCAGCAGAACGCTGCGACCGCCCTGTGAAGCTGCCCGCTCTGCTTTGGGTGAAACCAAAAACTAATCATTATGGGTGTCCAATAAGGGTCATTATCAGCCTAAGCACTGGACCTGGGGATTACTGAGTGGCAAAATAACTGCTCTGGGGATTACATTAAAATATTGAGGTTTTCTGCCTGGGAGAATCAGACCACTGGGAATGTCAAAGCTGGCCTGTCGTTGCTAATGTTACTGCCTCTCCCCTAATAGCCCTGCTGTCGGTGTTGCACATATGTGTGAAATACAGAACATGGCTACTGGTGTCTCAAGTGTAGGGAACTGAAAGTAGAATAACTGAAATGTGTAAAACCCTTTTGTTTTACCTATTTTATTATCAGGAGGGGGGAGGGGGGTACCTCCAACTGCTGTTAAATGTAATAAAATGTATCATAAGTTTTATCCTTTTAAGCGGAGGCAACTGATTGAAACCCATTCTGCAATTTTAGGACAATACAGTTTATTTTTAAAGCACCAATTTGTCAAACTACACAAAGATCAAATTTATCCTAGTTAGCAAATTATGTAGTTTAGTTTATTATTAAGATTTGGTTAAAGTTTTCTATCAAAGGAAGCAAATTGCATCCAACCGCTGATTTACGGCAGATATCAGCTGTTGATTTACGGCAGATTGCGTCCAGTTGTTGATTTACGGCAGATTGCGTCCCGTTGTTGATTTATGGCAGATTGCGTCCAGCCGTTGATTTACGGCAGATTGCGTCCAGCCGTTGATTTACGGCAGATTGCGTCCAGCCGTTGATTTACGGCAGATTGCGTCCAGCCGTTGATTTACGACAGATTCGAACTGTTGATTTACGGCAGATTGTGTCCAGTTGTTGATTTATGGCAGATTGCGTCTGGCCGTTGATATACGGCAGATTGCGTCTGGCCTTTGACATACAGCAGATTGCGTCTGGCCTTTGACATACGGCAGATTGCGTCCGGCCTTTGACATACGGCAGATTGCGTCCGGCCGTTGACATACGGCAGATTGCGTCCGGCCGTTGACATACGGCAGATTGCGTCCGGCCGTTGACATACGGCAGATTGCGTCCGGCCGTTGACTTACGGCAGATTGGGACCGGCCGTTGACTTGCAACGGATCGCGTCCGGCCGTTGACTTGCAGCAGATCGCGTCCGGCCGTTGACTTGCGGCGGATCGCGTCCGGCCATTGTCTTACAACGGATCGCGTCAGGCCGTTGACTTGCGGCGGATCGCGTCCGGCCGTTGTCTTACAACGGATCGCGTCCGGCCGTTGACTTGCAGCGGATCGCGTCCGGCCGTTGACTTGCGGCGGATCGCATCCGGCCGTTGTCTTACAACGGATCGCGTCCGGCCGTTGACTTGCGGCGGATCGCGTCCGGCCGTTGACTTGCGGCGGATTGCGTCCGGCCGTTGACATGCGGCAGATTCCGTCGTCTCGCAGAGGATTGTGTGCAGTTGCAGCCGATTGTGTTCTGGTTGTTGAATTTTAATAGAAGTCATCTGGCCATTTCTTTGCCACAGANCGATTGTGTTCTGGTTGTTGAATTTTAATAGAAGTCATCTGGCCATTTCTTTGCCACAGATTACATCCAGTCACTGGCATTATGGTTGGTTAAAAGCAGTCCCTTGTACAGAGCATGCACGTAGTGACAGGGGAGAGAAAAATGACCGATAACCAGAACCGGGCTTAGTGTACCCAGTCGTCTGCTATGACCGGCTTCATGTTTACAGTGGTATTAGATGGATTGGGATATCAGATAGAGCTTTCTTTATTTCAGTAACTCTTTTTTTCACTTATTGAAACAGAATAATTATACACATTTGATTATAATGATTATTGTCAGGTTGATTACAATGATCCATTCAAAACATGTGAAATATGACACTGTAGACTAGAATGTTAAATCAGACTAATAAAAACCCAAACGCTGGCTTTAAGGTTTTTATATTTCAAAAAGTGGTTTTAATTTGACAAAGACCCTCATAGAAAATGCATCCTCCACTTTCTGGACTAAAACTGTACATATGTGTTACAGCAGCTTTAAAGCTCCCAAGAAGCAAAGCGATACTGGGTCCAGCTATAGGTTAGCCTATAGACTAAATCAGGCTAATATAAACAACTTTATATATCCTCAATTCATCGCAAGACTAAGGTCAGACTCATTTCAAGATTTTAAAAATATACTTTCTTTACAAATAAATACGCAAAATCAGTTTTTCCATATATTCTATATTAGGTCTACATGATGCCAAAAACATTGTGAGATAATATAAAGGTAGAAAAGAAGTTATGAATGACCTGCTATGTAGAAAATGAATTCCATCTACCTTAATTGACTCAAGATTTCTTCATTTTGATAGTGTGTCCAGTCTTAAAAGTTTAATTTCCAAATGTGTTTGCAGACCTATTTACCAGGCGACTGTCCTGGCAGTTTGCTGGCTGTAGAACAAACCACATCGTTTATAAGTTATGAGAGGGAATTGTACCACAGTTAAGGACAAACTCTAGTGAAACTGCTTTCAGTTGTGCTTCTTGTTTGTAAAATATACATTTTTATTTTTGATAAATACTCCCTATTAATTTTAGTTTTCACTAATTAGATAGAATTTAATTTTAGAAGCAAAACAAACTCGGTCCTAGAGACCCATGAATACAAGTGTTGTTGCTTTATAACCTACATCCTGATTGGCTGTAATTGATACCTGGGTTAGATTTAGGAGCGGATGGTGTCAGTGTTGGCAGTTTGTTAGTGGTTGAATTTTTCTTCTTGCCTCAGTTACCCGTTGGTCCAGAAATAGCAGAGAAGAGGATGCAGAGTGATGTTGCAGGAGTTACAAACTTGGACCTCCTTGAAATAGCGCAGATGAATCATGATCTCTTCCATCAAGTCTTGTATAAAAGCCCACTCACATATCCTTTTATGAGTGTGTGTGTGTGGGAGGCAATATAACAGTAAAGTACAGTAGGGTGTAGTATCCTGGACAGAAGTTTGCATTGGCCAGCTGGAGCAGCGTCAGCCTGGTTCACAGAAGCTCGTTGGAAGGAAGTTTCGTGCCAGAAAGACAGCAAACTGTGATGTGTAAACGGCGTCTCTGCAGTGAACCTGAGGAAATAAACTTACGATCTACAGTAGCAGACATTCCCAGTCAAACGCCAGCTGAATGGCGGCCAACTTCCAGCCACTGGAGTGACCCCTTCCTTCTCCTGGGTGTGCATTTTAGTTTTTTACTAAACTGACTCCACCCTTTCACTGAATTACAGGGTCTGACCAGGAGAAGGCGCTTCTCTTTATCCTCTCTCTGCTTTTTCTCATAGTAGCTTCATCTGGTCTGATCCTGTTTGGCTGTGACTCCATCCTGGAGAGAAATATCAGCTGTGCTGCTTCCATCAACACCTTTGTTTCTAGATGTTGGAGATCGGCCTGTTTTTCAGTGTAGGCCTGTTTCTCTGACTGTGACTAACTGGATGTGCTCTCTTCATCCTCTGACATGGGAGCTGGCTCGGAGCTGTGTTTCCTGGATGGGGCCTCCTTTAATAGCTGATTTTTGTGTCTCTTGGGTTCAAGGAGACAGAAACAGTCGGCCTCAGCAGATGGCCGCTCACACTGAGTCTGGTTCTGCTGGAGGTTTGTTCCTGTTAAAAGGGAGTTTTTCCTCTCCACTGTCCCTACAAGCATGCTTAGTGTGAGGGATTGCTGAAGAGTTAATGAGTCGATGCAATCAGCTGGTTTTCCTTAGATAGAAAACTTTGAATGAATCTGACTGGATGATCTGGTGAACTGGAAAGTTCCTTGAGATGAGATGTGATATGAATTGGCGCTATAGAAATAAACTGAATTGAATTAAGGGAGTTTAGGGGTGAATGTTGGCATTGGTATTGCGATACGATACATGCCACGATACACAGTTCACGATTCAATATCAAGATTTTGCAATATAACTATATATTGCAATATTTTTTTTTCAGCATCAAAATTAAATGTGTAGATAAAAACTCAAGTGCTGTGTTTATGTGGTATTGGCTGTTGATCAAGTCCCAGTGCTGTATCTGGTGCACTGCAAAAACGATCTAGAAATAAGTAAAAAAATTCTTAAATTGAGTGTATTCACCCTTACTTTGAGCAGGCAAATGAGATAGTTTGCCAATGGAATGAG
>NW_015150560.1:1280965-1283064 GCF_000732505.1 Cyprinodon variegatus
ATCAAAAAAGTACTCCAGAGTGTTGTTCAGCATGGGGGTGAGTAGAAAATGAAGGCTAATCATGTTTTGGGTGTACTATTCCTTTAACTCTCCACATGATAATAGAATAAATCACTTTAGAAATTATGATGGCAGGAAAACAGCTGAACAGTGAAGTTCAAAAGTAGCCTTGACATAAAAAGAGTCAGAAACAGACTTGTCTGAGACCGATGCATTGTCAGGTGTTTAACTGTGTGCATCTATGCAGGTATTTCTACGTCTAGGGGCACTTTTGCTTGTTGCTGTTCCCATCCAGGTAGATCTGTCATCAGATACTAGAGGCTCGGCGGCATTCACTCAGTGAGCTGTAACTAAAAGTGCTTTTCAGCTCCGAGCGAACGCATGACTCACTGAGTCCCACCCGCTCACACTGATGCGCGCTCTCACTCTCCCCGTCATGTCAAAGCACCAACGGCCGCTCTTTAAGCAGTCTTTCTGCATCTATGGAGATGCTTGTATGATCTTTCTATTTGGAAGAAAGTTTATCAAAGGTTTAGACTTTTTTAAAATAGAAATGCAGAATGTTCCTGCTTCCTTTTATCTCCTGCTCTGTTGGGCTGCCTGACAAAGCAGCAGGAGGAATTTCCAAGTTTTATCTTAAAGTTCACTGAATGCCTTATGCAAGCGAAAAATCAGATGAAAGAAGTTACATGCAGAGAATCCTTTGATTGATCAAATCGGAATAGATTTAGTCTCCATTCTTTTCTGAAAGGTTGCATAACTGCCTTCCAAAGAAACCAGTTTCCAGAATGACATATCTCCTATTTACTGACCTGAGGAGGATTTGATTGAGTTACTGGGTAGTTATCAAACATGTTACATGAGCAGATGAATTGGGAATTGTTTTCGACTAACGGTCTCTGCTCTTGAACAAACCAAATTAAAACACAGCCTTGCAAAGGTTTTCACACTGCCAACTTTTCCCCATTATTATTAATTCTAGTGCGCTTTTATGTTGATTTTAATGCAATAGACCAACACAAAGTAGAATAGATCGTTCCCAAAACACTGGAACTGGAAGTAAGTGATTGAGAACCGCTGATAGGATACCAGTGGGTCGAGTGGAGTCATCGACGAGTCTTTTATTTTTGTCAGCTATGACTCTGTCGAGTGTGATCATTACAGAGACATGTTTTAATGATGGTTCATTAGAAAATATATGATGTAAAGATGGCTGTCATTGGTATAGATCCATGCCAGGTAGACAAATATGAAACACAGGGTAAGTAAACAGTGTATTTATTAGTCTTATATGTGTATATAGTCTTTATTTATTGTCTTAAAATTAAAATAAAAGTCCCTTCAATATGATGCATTGCAAAAACAGTCTATAAATGAGTAACATCTTCTTAAATTAAGTGTATTTACCCTTAATTTGAGTAGGTAAATAAAGATATTTGTCAATGGAATTAGTATTTTTACCCTTAATATAAGATAATCAGATAATATTAACTTGAAATATGACAATGGAATTGTTTTTTCATATTTTAAATGTTAATTGTCTTGTTCCATTGGCAAAATGTCTGACTTACCTCCACAATTCAAGAAAAAAAGTAGTTAATTTAGGAAAAAATGACATTTCTGCAGTGCAGAAATCTGTAGATTTAGAAGTAAAAATGAGCCGTTTACCCTCTTCTTTCCGTCAAAAAGGTAAATCCACTTTTTTGATGTGTTTTCTCTTTAGCCAGTCACACTTGTTGATGCTTTGTTGCAAAGTTTTCTCACTATCACTTCCTATGATATTCGGGATGTAGTGAAACTTGTCAGTGCTCTTTGTTTGTGTAAGAAAAAAAAAACAACGTAGCATGGTTAAGCCAAAAACTGTCTCAATGCTTTTTTTATAATGTGATGATGAAGCTGATATGGGAACTTTCTATGAAATAGAAAGTGAGACTCCTAAAGGTGTCATTAACAAGAAAAGAAAAGTTAATCATTCACAAATCTGCTAGAGCAGAGGAATAGAGCTACAGTGGGTTAGATTAAAACAAACTCATAAGTTAGAACGGCCTAGTCAAAGCCCACACTTAAATCCAGTTAAGTGTCTACAGAAAGATTTAAAG
>NW_015150560.1:1283400-1288296 GCF_000732505.1 Cyprinodon variegatus
AGAATCGGCCGGAAAAGGGCAAAAAAATCCATCTGTTCAGGTCCTGCTAATTCCAGTGACGTTACGCTACACCATTGGCTGAACGTTGCCGCGTGATGTAAAACATTGTGGTTGCCCAGACAACGATAATAACATCAAGAACCATCTGTGTGCCGAGTTAGGAGCATCTGTAGCGTTGATCGATAACTAAACTGAAAAAAATGTGTTTCTGGTGAACAAACCGTTAGACCATGGTATGAAGGGGGTAGCGCTGTGGCTAGCCGTGCTCAGTAGCTAACATGTTAGCCTCTTTTAACTCGGTCAGTTAGCCACATTAAGCTATGCTACTTTTAAATTTGTGTAAACCACAACAATTAGTTTTCTACAAGTAGAATAACTGTTTTATTTATCTAAAATCTCTACGAAAGTCATTTTTTAAGACGTCCCATTTGTCCTCCTCTGGCCTCAGATCTTAATAAAAGGACTAAAAATAAGCTGAGACTTTTTCTTGTCACCTTGGTAAATAGCAGAGCTCAGTCTGTCTTAGAACGCAGTACTTCCCTCCAAACTGACAACGATTGTTTTCTACTTTCAGCTACTTTAGATCGCCAATGAAATGTAAAATAATAGCAAATATAGGGAATCATTTTTTGAGACTCCAAAGGAGATTTGATCCTTAAGAAATGGGTGCAATGCAGTTTGTTCGAGTTGAGTTGGCACATGATGATGTCATAAGAAGGGACGGGGCCCCGAGCAGGTCTGGTACCTACACCGGCTTAACCCATTGCCTTGTGGAACAGTGGGCTGCCATTGTGGGGCGCCCAGGGAGCAATCAGGGGTTAAGGGTCTTGCTCAGAGACCCAGAGTAGCAGTCTTTGGGAATGCGTTTCGAACTCACAACCTCAGGATTCCAAGCTCTATGCTCTAATCGCTAGGCCATGAGCTGGTAGAGACGTAACCCACAAGTCTAGAAACACCAACAATCAACAATAAATTATGAGTCTGTTTGCAAGGTGCTGTGAGCCGCTGGGATTTTCACTGACATCTGATTGGTGTTGGTCGGTTTGAAACCTACTAAATGTTTGTTCCTTTTGTACTTTGGTCTGCCGGTTCATCAGCACTCTGTCGATCACAGATGCTATGATGGAAATCTGTTTATGATGAGCTATAAAAACAGTAAATGATCACTTATCTCCTGGTTGAACATATCTCACCAGTAGCATCAGTCCTTACTTACTGCTCCCATCCGGGTTTATTGATAAACCCGCTTCCTGAAACCAACCGCCAACCATCTGAAGGCGTTACGTGACTCACTGGTCTCATCGATTTTGCTAATAAAAAAAAATTAATTGATCATCTTTTCGCTGGAAAATGTTCCTGAAATGTGTCGCCGTTTCATCTGTTTTTTTCCCCCTTGTTTGGTAAATGAATAACTGCTCGATTTAACATTCAAAGAATTTGTTTCCCAAAGCTGCCCTGTGAACTCCTTCCTGCTGTGTTTTTGCCTTAAAGAAGAATGTGTTGGTGACAGATAGTTGCTGTGATAATGATTAAACGGCCTCACATGATTGGAGTTTGGACCATATTGACCAATAATGCGGGTCAGTCTGCTACAGTAGCCTTGCTGTTAACACCACCAGCTTAAACTGAATGAGATGATCATTTAAAAGGCAGGACACATCATTTTTTTTAAATCTTATAACTCTGTCCTGGCTTGAAGTCGACAATAGTTTAATTATTACTTCAGTCTTTTTAAAAACAAAACAAAAAAACAATGGAGCAACAGTCAGCTTAGAGTTACTAAAGACTGAATGACATTATCTCTGCAATCAATGCATATCACAATGGCCCACTCAAGACAAAAGCAGTAATAGCAAGTCAACATGAAGAGTGTGAGTTCATAAAATCCGGGTTTAGATGGTGATTTATCCAGAGAGTAGGGAAGGAAGTCTGGAGGGCGCTTATCTTAGAGAGGGTAGCAGGGAGAGCCAGCAGACCTAAGGAGGAGGAGCTAAAAAGTGGATTTAGTTTGTATTTAACCCAAAGAATGGTAGAGATTGTAAAGCTTGTAAACCTTGACAATTTAGACCAGCGTATGCCTGACGTACGAAGAATCTGGCAAAAACGCTGGCATACGTTAATTAAGCTATGTTTTGCATAAGTTATGAGCTTGTTGAAACACGCTGGCACATGTCGACGTACGTTGAGTATGTCCAGAAGTTTTGTGCATGCTCAAAAATTTCCTGACATACAGCGAATGCTCATAAGTTACAGGTAAGTGATCTTATTGTTGGCATACGTTAAAGCTACAGCGTGTAATAATTACAGGGATATACAGTCAGAAATGTAATATATTATACATAACTATGTTATTTAATTTATCATCATCTACGAGCTCAGCCTCTTAACCTTAATATTTGCGTTGCCTTAGAATTCGTTATTTATAATTACATAGGAGCGGGTCTCGCAGCCATGGAGGCAGACATCTTTGTGCTACGGCAGCGCAGAGCCAACAAACTAGCGATTGCGAGATCGCCAATTACGCTCGAAAGTAACTACGGCAAGTTGAGAGAGATGAACTGAGACGGTACTGAACAATAGATGGCAGTATTAAAATTATCTATGTAAACAAACCTCATCACTTGAGAAGGTAGGTGATGCGGACGTCGTGGAAGACATTTTGTCCCGTAACGCTCGCCGTACCGTTGGGGGGGAGAAGCGGTGGGGGGGAGATGTTCATGTTGCTGCGGTCTGCAGTCTGAACGTAGCCTGGGTGCCATTCCGAACTTAGTCCCGCCCACAAGGTTTGAGGTCGGGAAGTTCCGTCTGGCTCTGCTCCATAGTAGCGCGAGTATGATCGCCCACCCTCTGGCGATCCAATCAAATTGTCAGGGCGGGCTTTATACGATGATGGAAAGATGATCAACAGTAACGTAATCAACCACGTGACCAAAGCGCGCTTGGGTGACAACAATAATGGCTGCCGCTGGAGAGTTTGGGTGAGTAGATTCTGCTATTAGGTCTGTTCTAGAAGATATCGACAGCAAATTAATTTTAAAAGAGGAACAGAGAAACGCGATCAAGGCTCATCTTCTTATTCTAGGCGTGAAACTGCACGCTTTGATTTTTGTTGACAACGACTATGCGTGGCTTAACATACGTCACGCACTCTGTTGCTCTTATTGGTTGTAGGTCTATCCAATTGAGTGCAGAGACATTTTTTTTCCTGGTTCGTTCGAAACACGCCCCATAATCACAGCTCTATGGAGCAGCATCAGACTCATATTCTGACTAGAATTGAGTAGGACTACGTCAGGCTAGTCTGAACGTTAGATGTCGCTGAAAATTACAGACTGTAGCTTTAAGTGTGAGTTACTCATTAGTCGTGGTGTCTAGCTTATGCAAAACCTTTGAGTAATTTGTGCATAACTTATCAAGAACTTTTCAAGAACTTCTCTCCAACGCATATCAACGTATCTGACGTGTTCCAGACGAGCGCTGAACGTGTTTCTAACTTCCAACTACTGTATAATGCCGTATTGGCAGCGTTTTGGTATAAAGGTAGTTCACAGGAGGAAACCATCAGTTCTCCTCCACACTTCATCCCCATCATAGAGTGAGAGAGAAGGTGAGTCTGATGGATCCTTCCTGCGTTCACGCCCACCACCAACAAACTTCCTAACAGACATGACGCTCTGCTGCGACTGCAAACCTTCTGTCTTTCTTTTTTCTTTTATTTACTGTTTTTTTGGGGCGGACGGTAAACAACAGATAGGTTAATACCGCAAAGAAATCTTTTTATGCAGGCTCAGGACACTGACTTGTGACTTTTTGTGGGTGCCATGCGTTATGCACGTCAGGCTGTCGTTGGACATAATTTCTGTACTCGTTATGAATACTCTATGTCTACGCCCAAACTTGAAAAAATACATAGAAAGTTCAGCGTATGTCAGCGTTTTAGACGTCAGGCAAACGCTGGGTAAATCGTCAAGGTGTGACAATGCTCTAGATACTCAATAAATGAATTATTAATTCACTTTTTTATTCTTTTATGACTTTAATATAACAGGAACTGTATCTCAGCAACCAAACATAAACATCAGATGAGGGTATTTATTGCTAGTTATTTTTTTACAGGGTCTTTTAAAGCTGATTACTTTGAAATTACAGATCCTCGATATGTGCTGCACTGCAATAAAATGAAATACAAGTAAGTAAATTTAGCTTGAAGTGAGTGTATTTTCCTTTGTTTTGGGCAGGTAGGCAAGACACTTTTAAGACATTAAAAATCTAGTTTTTGGTGCATAATATCTAATTTTCTTATCTCAAGGACAAAAATAATAGTTTCTTTGGGAGATCATCTTATTTTCCTGCTCAAAATATAGGCAAATATACTGATTTTAAGAAATCACTACTTAATTTTAGATTTTTTTTTCACTGTGTTGATATTATTTCACTGGTTCTCAGAGCAGATGTTGCTTTTCCTTCCTCTATTGCATGTCACAGCAGTAATTTATTTTATATTTTCTGCTTCTAAGATCTGATCATCTTTAGCTGATGAAGTTTTTTGGTTAAGAAATATAAGTTTCTGCTAAACTTACCTGCAAGCTAATTTCTTGTGGGTTTTGTTGTTTCACAAACTTCCAAATCTCATCTTGTCCTGCTTCAACCGATTGGCCGATCCAAGACGGATCGGCCAATTACGTTGCAGTATTATGGTTTAAGGTGGAACAAACAGCTGTGGTGGAACCAGGAGCTATGTAGCCCCACAGCCGAACCAAAATAAAAATGGCAGCTACTGGAGGTACGGCAAACTGCTGCTATCACATCTGTTTGATCAGAATCCAAGATTTCATCTTTGAAAAACAAAGACAAAAAACATAAAAGATGTCTGCTTCTGTCTCCTTGAACCCCAGT
>NW_015150560.1:1289356-1291799 GCF_000732505.1 Cyprinodon variegatus
ATCACTGCCTTCCGACAACTCTTCTCTGTCAAACTCCTCCATGTTTGCTTGAAAAAAACTTCTTTCTTCTTGCTTGACTTATATGCTCTCCCGGCGTCAATGGTAGAATTAGGCAACAGCGCCCCCGGCTTGACTGGTAGAAATGCGGTAATGCTTTCCCGGCCTAAATGGGTTAAAACCAAACTTTACCAAACCTTAATTCAATATCAGTAGATATTGCGATATAATTTAATTCAATAACTGTGATATAACGATGATTACAGCATTTGTCACCGACCCATATTTTAGGTTTTATGTAGTTTTAATGCGTATTCTTTTTTAAAGCCCATATTTATAAAGCGTTATTAATTATTGTTGAACGTTTGTACAGGCACCTGTAGGGAGGATGCTTGGCAGTCCTTCTGAGACTTTTTTATTTTATTTGAATTGATATCAAAATGATATCATACTGACCTGAAATTGAGAAATATCTCTGTTAGGTTTATTCAGTGATGATTATAAAATTAATGTGTGCTTATAAAACATTTGTGCGAGGGGATGCTCCACTCCTGTGTCATGATTCAGTCAGGAGACCATCCTGCCTTGTCATTCTGATGGAGCGTTCTGTCTTCATGAACTGATCAATTGTTCTGTCAGAGCAATACTCTGTTTGTAACCATGCGTCATGTTCTGTTAATAAAGCGCTCTGCGGAGGAGGTCCAGTGGGAGACAGTGTGTTTGAGTCTGGGGTTCAACTGTCTCTCCTTTCTGCAGGAATTGTATCCATAAATTGTGTATTTCAGTTTTTCTTAAGCAAAAACCTACATTTTATGAACCCGACAATCTCGTTATATACGTTTTCGGGCAGTATATATGGCTTTGGCCAATCAGCTTGGAGGATTCTGCTAAATTTCCATCTTTTCTCTCCAATCGGAGCTGTCCTAGATTAATGATGTGTAGAACTGAACCGTAGTTTCTAGACATTATAAATTTCGGCTTCTCAGTTCAGTTTCTGCAGGTCATCCGTTGTTTGGTTTCTGCCTCGCTCTCACTGTTCTGTCAAAAATGGCTGCCATATTGGAAAAAAAAACCTAACCAGGGAAGAGGTGCAAAGGAAGCAGACTTCAAAAGCATGTGGGAGGAAGTGGAGGAAGGGAGCAAGGCGGTGCAGCGTTGCCTGTAAATTCCTTAGACTTTTTACTTTTTTCTTCCTAAAGTGCTTTCTTCATTAAGTGGCTCTGTGATTGTTATCGGGTCGTATTATCTCCTGGTCTTTCACCTCACTTCCCCCCTTCCCGCCCCATCCGTCTCTCTCTCCGACCACTCCAGGGGTATTTTTGGAACGTAATGAAAAGCGAAATCTGAACTCCTTCTCCTTAAAAGGCATGTCTGGGTCAGCTGGGTGGAAACTTGTTATTAATGCCTTCACGTTTTCTGTTTGAGTGGGTCATCTGTGTTTTTAAGTGCCTGTTGATGCTGTGAGGAATTCTTGGAGTTGGGGGGGCGGCGGGCTGGGAAGCGGGCCTTCATCTCCAGGAAGGGAGGGAGGGGGCATATTTGGCATTTTTCTGGAGGCATTTCAGTCCGTTTCGAGGTGTATTCTTCTGGCGTTGACATCTTCTATGCGATTTCCATGGGGCTCATATTGAGGTCAGTGGAAGGTCGTATGGCGGACCACACACAGGCACACCTTTCCTCCAGGGTGTTCTGACCCAAATATCAGCCGACATAAGCTGTAGAATCTGATAAGAAAAAAAAAAAAAGTCCTCACACTACAGCCACCAAGTTGACCTCAATAACGTCAATAAAAGCCTCCATGTTGACCCAGCGTCTCTCATCCAGCACCAGAGTTTGGCCCAACTGTTGATGTTTTTGAACTCTATGTGTCCTTTGGCTTCGCCTCTGTGGCTTTACAGTCACTTCTGCTTCAGAGTTTAAAATATTTGGCCCTGTTATTTGCAGTTAGACGGACCCTGACCGGCGCGTCGGCGGTTGGGAGTTCAGCGGTCTGTTGAGGTCGCTGCAAGGTTGTAGATGAAAAAGAAGGGAATGATTCATTTTACTGTGAACACAAACCTTGGCTGATTTGATCTCCCTCAAGGTAAAGTTCTGGTTCCAACAGTCCTGATGGTTTCATTGCAGGTTTGGGTCATTTTTAATCTTCAGTCATTCTCTGCCATCTACAGGTTTAGCTAAATTAATTGGAGTATTAACAACTAAGAAGTGAGTTTGAGTGTTTGTTCTTTCGGTGGTTGTTGGACATTATTCATTCTCATGTCCTCGTGAAACGTCATCAGCCTCAGCACTAGTACTGTTCCAATTCACAAGAACACGAAGACTGAGAACGGACAAAGTCCCCGGATGTTGTTCTCACCCCTCCCTCTTTACCCAGCATGCATCAGAGCAGATTTGTCTGTACTGAGACTGGCCGTTTCTCAATATGCGTTCTTGAGCGTTCTCGTGT
>NW_015150560.1:1293068-1294840 GCF_000732505.1 Cyprinodon variegatus
CTGTTTACAGAGTTAGTGTGAAATTTAAAAAAAAAGTCTGACATGAGCGGACCAGAGTGACCAGCAGACCTCCGAGGGTAACCGCAGCCAGGGCTAAATTGCGACCCCCCCATACAGTACCACCGTGGACCCCCTAGGGGTCGCAGACCCCTTTGAAGACCTCTGATCTAGAGACTATGAATAACAGGAGGTGAAATGCAGCTCCAGACTAGCTTTGAATGTGGTGATGTCATCAGTACGCGTCTGTTCAAATTGACCCATATTTATGCTGCGTGCTCCGTTCTCCCTGAGTCCAGACTTTCCTGTGTTCTTCTCAGGAACATTCTTGGCGAGGACACGATCCATACCCTTCTGAATTAAGAAATGATCAATCTTTTGGGTTCAGGTGGGTCTGTATGAACTCTTGGTTTCTTGATCTAGGCTCACTGAAGAGACACCTGGCGAGGTCTTCTCCTGCTGTACCTGCAATGTTCCTCATGTTGGACCTTTGATGAAGGTGTTCTACACACCTTGGTTGGAACCAGGGTTTGTTTTAAAGCTGCTGTTTTCCTGTTTATCGCTGGAACCGGTCTGTCCGTTCCCCTCTGAGGTCCACATGCGTTCTCCATCTCCACAGCGGCCGCTTACAGCACCTTTTGTTTTGTGGGTGAAGATCCAGCAGAGTCTGGAATCAACTGATCAGAAAAAGATCCTTTCCTTTTGATTCGTCTCATAGAAAACCAAGAAAGATGAGACCAGAGGCTCCCTAAATTGGAGAAAAACAACTTTAGACCATCAGGATTTGTTGCCCAGTCTCTTTTCTTCCCATCAGGCTGCATGATTCTGATGTTCTCCATGAACTGTAGAAGGAATTTCCTCTCTTATTCTCACACATTAGATTTCTTGTCCACATTGTGGCTAAATGAAAAAAAATCCTCTTGCAGCTTATTTTTCTTGTGATCATGAAAACATACATGTTCTCAGAGAGAGGAATGTTGGTGATCTGCAGCAGCAGAACCCTCATTCTCTCTAGTCCTGAAAATAAAATCATATGGTTTGTTTCTGTCCCAATGTCGATTGGCTGACTGAAGCAGGGCAAAGAAAATAGACTTAGTGAAGTGCTGCTTTTAAGTACAAAGATAAAAGGTATTAGTGTGAATTTTTTATTCAATAACTGAAGGAGATTCAGGTTTAAATAAGCATATTTGAGTATCCCTGACTTTCTTGAGCCTGATAGATGGCACCAAATGAGAAAAACAAGAAACACATGGTTCCTAAGGATTAAATGAGTCTTTGTCTCTTAACTGATATTATTTTAAAAGAAGGATTTGTTCAATCTAAACTAGTGCTATTAAACTTTAGTAAAACCTGACGTTATCCAATGAAAAGGGTCGCTATCTATTAAACTGTAACGTGAGCTGTGTGTGTCGCTCATTATTCTCAGAGTGAACGTTGCTGTCTTTCACGTTCCTTCTTCTAAGCTGATCTGCTCAGTTCACTGTTCACTAAAATTATGAACGTTTTCATTGAATTTTGGTTAATTCACAGCACTGGTTATACTTCCCCATTTTATTTCTTCTTGATGCTTCATTGGATATTTATTAAGGGATATCTGGATGAAAGGGACAGAAAGGTACAATGGAGCATTAGTGTCAGGCTAGAGGATTGGATTTTTTATATATTTTTTTAGAATAAAGTCATAATATTATGAGAATAAAGTTGAAAAATAACGAGAATGAAGTCATCAAACCACAACCTGTTTCAGAAAGAAAGCTTCAAGCTCCACCCAGCAG
>NW_015150560.1:1295624-1305844 GCF_000732505.1 Cyprinodon variegatus
GCTGATGAAGATTCTCAGTCAATCAGGTCAGAGTCATTCCAACAAAAGTTAAAAACAATCCACTGGACTTTGTTTCCGAGTTTGAAGACGTTTCTCTTCCATCCAGGAAGCTTTTTCTATTTAAAATGTCAGAAATAGCGTTGAGTTCCAGGTTTTACCCAGTTGCCCAACAAAGATTTGTTTTTATTTAGAAAACATGGAAATTGAACTAGACGAACGTGTCCCCCCCTTTGGAATGGGGCTCGTTTGGCTTCTTCGTTAGACTGCAATGCCCCACCTGTCAGTCACTGAAAGGGGGGGGGTCGTTAAAAGGAATTAATGGGTAGATTTTTGGCACCTATTAAAAAACCAAAGTTTCTGCTTTTCCCTGTCGATGATCCGTTGCTTGGATTTCCCTGAGGCGGGGGTGTACCTAGTTTCATCCTTATAACCGTGTGATTTTATATCTGTTGAGACAGATGTTCTCTGAAACAAAGGAAAAGCTTGATGCTTGTGGCATTTTCTCCTTCTGGTAATACTTTTTATTCATAGTTATGACTTCCTTAACGCCTCCCAGGCAGTTCAAATAAAGTATAAAAAAGGAAGGTTTTGAGCAATCACAGACATTCTTGGCTTCGAATCTTTCTTATCCTGTGTAACTTACAGATTTGTTCCCTTTCCAACTCTAGGTGTGGACCACAGAGGAATGTGCTTGAATGAGTGTTTTATCCCTCCTGCCAGCCGTTTGCATCTGTACTCCCAGCCATGCCAAGCATTAAAGTCACAGAAGCCCTTAAAAGGAAACAATAGCGGCCTATCAATTCTGCTCTGCCAGTCATGGAATGACTTCACTCCTGCATGGGCAGAGTCCAGCATGCACACAAAACAAGGAAGTGTTTGGTAATCGAACCTGGAGGCTCAATGCACATAAGAATAATAATTTAAAAAAAAGTTTTAATACAGTAGTTTTATACAATCAACCTTAGAAGAAAAATAGGAGGAAGGTTCACCAGTTTCACTTTTTATTGCTAAGGGGTTAAAGTAGCTCAAATTCAGAATACAAACTTCAGAAAGTACCCTGAATATGAAATTATTTCATACTGTTTAAAGTGTATCGGTGCGGTATGGGCTGTTGATCAAGTCCCAGTGCTGTATCTGGTGTTTATTATCCAAGTCATCTTGAATACATTCTTCTTCCAGATGTTGGCTACGTGTTTTTTCTCTGGCCAGAAGTTCGATGGCAAATCCTCCCTCTTCAAGTTGGTGATCCAACACGTAGGACGTCCTTACGTAAACATATCACCAGAATGATTGACGGTTAGGAGGACCACTTATTTAGATGATCCACCTGGAAATAAAAAGTCCTCTATACCTTTAAATCAAAATTTTGGTTTGAAAAAAAACAACAAAACAATAGATTTTTGGTGGAATCAGACAACCCTTTACAACAAGCTACCTAATCAGAAGGCGGTCTGTTCCTTTTTAAAGTCTGTTCAGATGCTATTAGATTAATTGTAGATTTGAAGTCGACTATAATCTCAAGGCTTTTGATATATTATAATTATTTTCTCATTTTATGATGAGCTTTCAATGAGCTTCAAACACCCTCTATCTTTTGTGGTGACTTTCTGGAAAAACTGAGAGCGATTGTTGTGATAACTTGTTGTCTTTCTGACGTGTTGTGGCATCTGATTCGGGGGGAAAAAATATTTTTTTTGATCTGTTTTTTCTATTAGATCAGCAGTCAGGACGGATCAGGATGAACGTCTGATCAGATCTGTCAGTTCAATATCTGGATGCGTCTAGATCAAGGGTTCCCAAGCTTTACAGCCTCTGACACAGAAAATCTCTATGCAACAAGAAGGAGAAGCCTAAAATGCACTTGATTTAAATGGTAGTTTTATTTAAATCAAATATAATAAGATATTTAATATTTGAATTATTTATTAGATAAATCCTATCTGATCTATAAAGAAAAGCCAATCTTAGGGCTTCACAGTAGAATACAGATATTATAAGTAAGGTTAGTGGCGGCCTAGTGGTTAGGGCTTGGAATTCTGAAGTTGTGAGGTCGAAAACCCACTCCCACCGACTGCTACTCTGGGTCTCTGAGCAAGACCTTTAAGGGCAGATTAGACCTCTGTTACTGCACACATTAAATGTTTGCTTGGGTCTGGTCGCGAACCAGTTTTGCTGTTATTCTTCTGCACCGTCGGTCTGGAATTTCTAGGGACGCACAGCAGTTTCCCGCCAAAGCGCCATGGGAAGCCTAATCGAGAACTTGAGAGAACTTCGACGGATTGTACCTCAGAACCTCCTCGATTAACCTTTCGTAGTAGTTGTCCAATGTAGTTGTTCCTCCTTTTTTTGAAAATGGCGCGCCCCCTGGCACTGAGTCGAGAAGGACGACCACACAGACAGCTGGAAAGGCAAACCAAGGACCAATCACAGCTGCTTTTTGTCTGCGCACCTCCGCTTGAGGACTGTGCCGGTTTGTGACCGCCAGACACGTAGTCAGGATTTTGCGTCAGAAGCATTAATTGGCCTTTACACTCCGATTGCCCCCGGGCCCACTGCTCCCCAATAAAAAAGTTCAATAAAGTTCAATTAATTGAACAATGCAGTAGGTATTAAAAACCAACAAAAATGAATAACTAAATAATAAAAAATAAATATACAATATTTATGAAATATTCTAATGTGTTTTATATC
Organism: Cyprinodon variegatus; assembly: GCF_000732505.1. Lineage (NCBI taxonomy): Eukaryota > Metazoa > Chordata > Actinopteri > Cyprinodontiformes > Cyprinodontidae > Cyprinodon > Cyprinodon variegatus. The sequence continues at coordinate 1,298,316 of NW_015150560.1, forward strand.
CTCCATTTACCTCTCTGGGGTCTTGACCCCCTAGCCTTGTCAGACCATCCTGATCTCGCGAGCTTTCAAGGTTTCACTCGCAGATCAGTCTGGAGACTCTCCGTTAAAGAAAATTTGGAGCCGTTCACCAAACCGAACGTCCAATCAGCGTTGGCTTTGAGGCGGGTTGAGGTGTGACGCAACCAGAAGCACGACAGTTCAGTCTAAAGAACATGGCGGCTTCAGCCGATGAAACTAGCGTTAGCGTGGCTATCGAGCAAGTTTTATCATAATTACAGAGTATTTCTTCACCGAAAGAAGAGCAAAACGCTGCTCTGGAGGCTTTTCTCAGAGGAAAAGATGTTTTTGCTCTTCTCCCGACTGGTTTCGGCAAGAGTAGCCTGGCTTGTGGTTGTGTTTTCGTCGTCGCTCTGTTAGTACGTCATATGCTTCGTTGATCTGATTGGTTTATTTGGCCCGTCTATCACCAACATAGGCCAATCAGTTAACCAGTATTTTCACCCCTTCCCAAAATTACTTCAACCGAAGGTTTCCAGATGGATTTGCGGAGATAATCCATCTGGCGGAGTCAGGTTCCTGACCTCCATGTTGGGAACCCCTGCTCTAGATAAGGCTGATATTTTCCCTGTAAGCTCGGCTAACCCCTATCAGGGCTGCTTTTCGTGTCTCCAGGCAAAACCTGAAAGTCCCAGACTCGCTTCAAGCTTTGATCTCTGATGCAATGACCTCGTTTGCATCCCTGAAAGGCTCGCAGAGAGCCTCATGAACATTCCTATGCTAAATGTTTGAAGGGAGTTGTCCTGATGAAGTGAACGCAGGCGATATCCGACACATGTTGCGTCTCCTAGACTGTGCTGAGTTGACGTGCTTGGCTGTCCCTCTGCAGCCCTGCTGTGTGACGAAGCCACCAAAGCTGTTCTGTGACATTGTTAGCTGTCACTGGCTCTGAATAATGAGGAGCTGCCTGTAAATCGATGGCAGCGTGGGAATGTCCCGGCCGTTTGTTTCTTTTAGAGCGAAGCTATTAAATATTAGGGCAGGTTCTTCAGGTTCATTGTGAAGTTGAGGAGGTAAATGGTTTTTCCATGCGACGGCTTCATCAGCTTGAAGGCAGAGTTTTTTCCTCACCTTGCTGCGCTGCTGGAATGCAAATGGCAGCAGGAGGAATGCTGTTTGCTGATCTCAGTAAGTGAAAACTATTTTCTGGTCCTCCATCTTTTTATAACCACTTCCATGATCTAAATAACCTTTATTCGGCTCTCTCTTCACAGTTTATCCATTTTTCTCCCATCTTTCGCTCTTTTCTGGGTCTCGCTCTGTGTTCTGTTCACTGTGTTTGATTTGGGCATTCCTTTCCTCTTTAGCAGACAAAACAACCACAGACCCTGCTGGACTGCAGCCCCTAGCACACACACACACACACACACACAGGCCTGCTCGCTCTCCCCTAATCACACACAGGAAATGGGCTCCCTTGCAAACGAGGCCCGCCTGGCCACTGAAAGCCAGGATGGGATTTAAGGCCATGAAATGTTCTCCACTGAAAGAAAATGGAACATGAGGTCTTTGCTTCCTCTTCCTTCATGCTCTCACTTGTTATCTGTCTGAAAGTGTTTTCCTTCCTGCACCCGGGTTAACGGTTCAGTCTGTCATGAGGTGGTTCTTTCTTTTCCAGGCTTACTCGCTCCATTGATCGTCTTTGCTGCGGTTGCAGCGTTGTTTTGGGCCTGAACACGCAGAGCGTGGTTGGTACATGTCAGGACTAGAAGTGGACAGAAACGTTTCTAAGGTGTGATAGCTGCTGTGGTTTAAGCAGGGATGGGAGGACAATGCGAGACGCCATTGGGGGGGTCTGGTTTACTTCAGGCGGGGGTTCTGTGGAGTAATGAGCCGTCGTCATCCTCACCTGCTGCAATTAGCACTCTGAGTGAGTCCAAGCCAAACACTGAGTTCATCGGGTTTAACAAACCTTCACGCTGAGCGGTGAGATTTCCTTTGGTTCCCGTTGTTACCAGGCTGAGGAAATATCCCTGAAGTCAGAACCAGGATCGGTGAGAATCCATCAATACTACTGCTTAACGATGCGCCTATTGACCCAGAATTTATTTATACTTTTAAAAGATGATATTGATCAAAGAAAAAAGGTAAAAAAAAAAGAGTAAAAATCGACCTATACAGGGTTTTAAAGGCCACACTGGAAAAACCATCAAGAAATAACTCAAAATGTCTTAAATAAAATGTATTTACTCTNCACACACACACACACACACAGGCCTGCTCGCTCTCCCCTAATCACACACAGGAAATGGGCTCCCTTGCAAACGAGGCCCGCCTGGCCACTGAAAGCCAGGATGGGATTTAAGGCCATGAAATGTTCTCCACTGAAAGAAAATGGAACATGAGGTCTTTGCTTCCTCTTCCTTCATGCTCTCACTTGTTATCTGTCTGAAAGTGTTTTCCTTCCTGCACCCGGGTTAACGGTTCAGTCTGTCATGAGGTGGTTCTTTCTTTTCCAGGCTTACTCGCTCCATTGATCGTCTTTGCTGCGGTTGCAGCGTTGTTTTGGGCCTGAACACGCAGAGCGTGGTTGGTACATGTCAGGACTAGAAGTGGACAGAAACGTTTCTAAGGTGTGATAGCTGCTGTGGTTTAAGCAGGGATGGGAGGACAATGCGAGACGCCATTGGGGGGGTCTGGTTTACTTCAGGCGGGGGTTCTGTGGAGTAATGAGCCGTCGTCATCCTCACCTGCTGCAATTAGCACTCTGAGTGAGTCCAAGCCAAACACTGAGTTCATCGGGTTTAACAAACCTTCACGCTGAGCGGTGAGATTTCCTTTGGTTCCCGTTGTTACCAGGCTGAGGAAATATCCCTGAAGTCAGAACCAGGATCGGTGAGAATCCATCAATACTACTGCTTAACGATGCGCCTATTGACCCAGAATTTATTTATACTTTTAAAAGATGATACTGATCAAAGAAAAAAGGTTAAAAAAAAAGAGTAAAAATCGACCTATACAGGGTTTTAAAGGCCACACTGGAAAAACCATCAAGAAATAACTCAAAATGTCTTAAATAAAATGTATTTACTCTAAATTTAAGTAGGTAAATTAGATAGTTTGCTAATGGAAATAGTATTTTTAGGCTTAAAATAAGATAATTATATAAAATGCACTTGACATAAGACAAATGCAATTGTTTTTTTCTTATTTTAAATGTAAATTGTCTTGTTCCGTTGGCAAAATGTCTCTTAACTCCTCAATCCAAGAACAAATGCACTTATTTTAAGAAAAAATTCCTTATAATTTTTTTTCCATACCGATTATTCGATAGCCTTTCAAATTCAAAGATCCATTTTAGCAGAAACTCGGCTTAGAGACGCAAATTTTAATAAGCTTTAAAAAAAACACAATCTATAATTTTAGTGAAATATCTGCAAGTTAAAATCTTTTTCCATTTTAAACAGCAAACCATTTTTATATATCATATTTCTAGTTTTAATAATAATAATAATAATAATAGTGAACAACATAGTAAACAAAAAAATCATAATAAATAGCATAAAAATACATGAGGTATCAGAAATCCATCCATCCATTATCTGACACGCTTGTCCCTATTGGGGTGGCGAGGGGTGCTGGTGTCTATCTCCAGCTGTCAACGGGTGAGAGGCGGGTCCACCCTGGACAGGTCGCCAGTCCATCGCAGGGCAACACACACACTGACACCTAAGGAAGATTTAGAGAAGCCAATTAACCTAACAGTCATGTTTTTGGACTGTGGGAGGAAGCCGGAGTGCCTGGAGAGAACCCACACATGCTCAGGGAGAACATGCAAACTCCATGCAGAAAGACCCCGGGCCAGGAATCGAACCCAGAACCTTCTTGCTGCAAGGCAGCAGTGCAACCAACTGCGCCTAATTTATCTAATTTAAATGATTGAAAATGTAGGTTTATTTTTTTTTTTTAATGTGCCAGTATTCAATGACAAATCTAGGTAAAAAATTATTGTTATTTAAACTATTACATTTTCTATCGTTTATTTCATGGTAACAGAGATTTTATTTTATAGGATACTATTTTAATGTCAGAACTAAGCGCATATATGCCATATATGAAGTGTCGACTGCTGGGCCGCTGACTGAACCGGACCTCAGCAGAGAACCGTCTGTCCTCAGCCAGAGGAGGTGGGCTGGGGGCCGGTAAGGCAGGTGGGGAGAAGCACGGGGCCTCCAGGCTACAGTCAGCGGGTCAGGTTCTGTCGCTCCGTCCCCCACTGGCTCCCTGGCTCTACTAAACTTTGTTTCCAAGTTTGAAGACGTTTCTCTTCCCATCCAGGAAGCTTTTTCAATTCTAAATGTCAGAAATAGCGTTGAGTTCCAGGCTTTATAGAGTAGCCCAACAGGCCAACAATTCCCTTTAACGACCCCCTTTCAGAGACATAGACGGGTATGGGGAATTGCAGGCTAACAAAGAAGCCAAATAACCCCCATTCCAAAGGGGTTTGACCCGTTCGTACTTTCTAATTTGCATATTTTCTAACAAAAAACAAGACTTTGTTGGACTACTGTATAAAGCTTCGAATTCAACGCTATTTTTGGCATTTTAAATTGAAAAAGCTTCCTGGATGGAAAGAGAAACATCTTCAAACTCGGAAACAAAGTTCAGTGGATTGTTTTTAACTTTTTTTGGAATGACTCTGACCTGGATGACTGAGAAACTTCCACAGCTTAATTCCAGAGAGGTTAAAGAGTGAAGTTTCCAAACTTTTTCAAAATTCAACAAGCATCAAAACTGGAAAAAATATTAATGAAGTTCTAAGAAATTAACCCAAAGTTCAGACTGTGCTAAAAACAGAAGAAAAACACTAAAATAAACCATTATCTCAATGAACCACAAGCCTGAGAGAACTTGAAGGTGAGGACAGTTTAAGTCCTCCCGACCAGTAGGTGGCGCACTAACGGTTATCATGTTGGCTCAGTTCACACATCCATTTTCTTTATTGTTTGAAAGTCATAAAATAACGATAATAATGTCATAAAATTACGATAATAGTGGTAATACGAGAATTAAGTCATAAAATTACGAGAATTAAGTCATAAAATTACGGGAATTAAGTCATAAAATTACGGGAATTAAGTCATAAAATTACGGGAATAAAGTCAAGAATAAAGTAATAAAATTACGAGAGTCTTCAAACTTGGAAACAAAAATGTTTTTTGTTTTTTTTTACTTATTTGCAAAAAAAGAAAGAAAAGAAATGCTTCAAACCATTTTATTATTTCCACTTAAGTTAGTGTGAATGCAGACAGCTGTGAATGAAGGTAATTAGGCCACTATAGCTGCTGACTGGTAGCTCTGTGACACAGAAGGAGGCTTTGGTTTGTCCTGTTGACTGATCTAAGAACTCCAGCTGATTTACTGTGTGGGAGTGAAGGTTGAGAAGAAGACGGATGTTTGTTGTTTGTTTCGGTTACATGTTTCTGCCTGGATGGGAGAGCATCCACCTCAAGGATGGCTTTACGTCCTTTGCCTACGAGGCTTCATCTGAGCTCCAAAATATGTGACAAGTCTCGCACACAAACACAGACACGCGTGTGTGTTCTGTTGCTTGGCTGGATCGCTTCGTGGCAGGATGGGCTTGTAGCGTGAGAACGGGGAATGATTCAGCAGATCCAGACTGCTGATGTTGTGGGTCTGACTAAAGTGATGTAGCTGAGAGCGGAGCGGGACAGCTGTCTCCGCCGCTGAGAAGCCGAGACGTGCAGACGCAAAGAGGATGACCCGTAAAGATGTGCTGAGACTGGCAGGAGGATCTACGAGCCTCATGTTTCATGTCCATCACTTGTAACGTGATGAGTTCCTCTGAGGACGTCGCCCGTCTCTCTGCTCTCTTAGGCAGTTTCCTGTAATCATTGCTCAATATTGCTGTTAATCCAATCCAACTTTATTTATAAAGCACTTTGAAGTTCTTCAATTACCAGAGGACTTAAATAAAAACAATATTAGCTTTGAATACATACATCAAAAATTAAAATAAGAGGTAAAAATGTCCATAATAAAAATTAACAATATTACAGGCTAACATCTCATGCAGTGTTATAAGCCGCGGCAAAGAGACTCTTGACTCTTTGATGCACAATGGAAGGTTGTTCCAGATTTTTGGAGCTGCCATAAAAAAGCAGGAAGTCCCTGATTCTTTAGATGCCTGAAGAAGCAGTTGATTGGCTGACCTGAGTGAAAGGGGGGTGCATGAAGGTGAATGAATTTCAAACATCTTGGTCGTGAGAGGCTAATCGTCCCTCATTACCCCGCGTTTATTCCACGATGCATGACTCATCATGGAATAAACACGGAAAGTCGGCCAGATTGAAAAATTCTCGCACAATGGGAAAATTGGGGAACGCTGTTTTTTTTTAGATTGGGCCCTTGATTTTACGTTATTCCATCATGTTCTACTCACCCATATGAGTTTTGTGTCATTTGGAGCCGTTCTGAAGATATTGTGTTAGGTTATATCTAGTAACGTCTTCCTATGGGCAACGACTTGAAGGCTCAAACTAAACTGTTCATTATTTATTCTTTATGGTACGCCAGCATTCATAACATGTAGGCCAATCACTGTCCCCCAGACATCCACGGTTATATTTGTTATATTTCTATTTTTTTTAAACAAAGCGGAGTGTGTATGACGTCATCTGCGAGCGCCAGCTACCATTCATTCTTTCTGTCCGCTGAACTGCTGCTAGTTTTCCTCACATTCCTGGAAGATGTCTAGTGCTGCTACCACAGATGATCTCGCTCTCCAATTGTAATTGAACGATTCAGATTAGCTAGAATGAATAGAAGGGGTAGAGCGTAGCCGCCTGTGACCCGGGCTGCCTGTCGCAACCCCAGTCCGGCGTACGGATGACGTCATACACGCGCCGCTTTGTTTTTAAAACGTATAAATATAAAAAATATAACAGCAAAAGCACAGCTCTATCTGCCAGAGTGGCGGTGCAGACGTAGCCCATCTTCCCTCATTGTTTTAGGTAAATTATTATTATTATTTTTTTTTAAATCAATATTGGGAAATAAAAAAATCGACCAAAAATCACAATATATCGCCAAATTGATTTTTCCCCACACCCCTAATGGAGTTCCCATCCTGCTTAGTGAAATGTAAATGAGTCTGTCATCAGCGTATCAATGGAAGTAAACGCATTATTATTGAGCTAAGGGGAGGAAGATAAAGGGCAAAAACAAGAGGGCCTTAGACTGAGCCCTGTGGCCCCCCACGGTATAAGGGAACAATTTGTGAATTCATCTTTTTTTCTGTTGCACAGAAGATTATGTAATTTATTATGACTTTTCTTTAACTGTTGTGAAGGCTGGTGATGAATACTTTACCAAAGGAGATCCCTCCATGAAATGTTTGGGAACCACAAACAGATGTTGTTGTTTAAAAACTTAGGCCCCGTCCACACGAAGTCAAACCCTGGCCTAAACGCACACATTTTTCACCAAACCAGCCTCTCATCCATACGAAG
>NW_015150560.1:1308789-1310288 GCF_000732505.1 Cyprinodon variegatus
AGTGCGCATGCCCAACATTTCGTCGCCTATTTTTGCCTGGCATACATTTTGCAGGGTTTTCAAGCATTCGTGTGAACGCTCACATTTATTTTACGTCTCCGTCTTTACGACAAACGTTCTGAAAAATATTAGCGTTTCGTGTTCGTTTTGACTTCGTGTGGATGGGGCCTTATTATTATTTTTTATGATTAAAAACAAGAAAAAAAGTTGGATTTAAAACATTTAAGTTTAACCAATAAAGTTAAAACAGAAGCTTTAAAAGCTGGCAGCTCTTTTTGAGCTCTGTATCTCAGTTTTGCAGCCGGGCACAGAAACCCCCCCCCTCTTCCTCCCTCATCCTTTAAATTCACTCCAGACTCCAGTCTGAATCTGGACTCTGTGCTAAACCAAACATATGGAAGGCTACTGTCGGGGAATGTTCAGTCGGGTTTGTTTTCCCGTTGCGTGCATGCGTGTGAGGGTTGCACATGTTTTTGAAGCAGATGAGAGCTTCTAGGATGTTGATGATGATTAAGATAATGGTTTTTGTGTGTGTGTGCGTATAGAAGTGCCTCTGCAGACCGCTGAATAGGGCCTTCTGTTGTCCTGGCCAAACATTGCCTGTCTGCTCATGCATGAGTGTATTGCAGAGCCTCTGAATGTGTCCCATATCTGAGCTGTTAGCTCATCCTTAGCCGGTTAGCTTGACGGTGAACAATCTCCCCTACAGTGCCTGCATTGTCAGCCCCGCCGCAGCCTCCAGCTCCTGCTAACTGCACCAGATGACATTGAGTGAAAGATGGCATGAATGTGTGTGTTGATATGATGAAGATGATGATGATGTGTTTTTTACTAACCACATGTCCTCTGTCTGTGTTTTAACCACAGGATGGAGAGTTTGTGGAGAGGAGTGTGACGTCCTGAAAACAGTAAGTCAAGTTTCTCACGGTTGTTCTTCCACTTCAGAAAAGAAAATTAAATTGCAGCGGTAAAAAAAGTAAACACAAACAGTAAGGGGAACAGAAATTAATAATTCAAATTTAAATGATTCTTTTAGAAAAGATCAAATGATTGATTAAAAACGTGGGACAGAAAACGTAACAATAGTTTAGATCAAAGGCCACTTAGTCTTGATTTAAAGCATCTGGGGGTTTCAATGTTTTTACAGCTTTCTGGGAATTTATTCTAGTTTAGGGAAGGACTAAAAGCTGTTAATCCACGTTTTGGTTCTTGTTCTGCAAAGTAGATCTGATCCAGTAGATCTAAGAGGTCTGGCTGTTGATCCCCTGACAACCAGTCTGTAATGTAACAGACTAGGAGTGGAACGGTTCACAAAATCTACGGTTCGGTTAACGGTTTCGTGGTCACGGTTTTCGGTTCGGTATATGTTGATTGTTAGCCTGACATGTTGGTCGTGTTGCTGTTAGCATAAACAAAACGTGTTGCAAACTGGCTCTAGGATCCAACCCCCAACATTCTTTCCTCCGTCATCGTAGGTCACTCTAAATGCAAAGTGGTCC
>NW_015150560.1:1311230-1315137 GCF_000732505.1 Cyprinodon variegatus
AACCAGTAGGTGGCAGTAGTGTTCTTTGACAAACATGGATGCCTCCATTAAAGCATTTTCTAATGAAAATTACTCTGAATTAAAAACACTGATCATTTATTGAACAGGATGGAATAATTTAATATTTAAATTACTTTCAGGAGTTTGAATTTTAAATATGAGCAGACTGTCGGGAGGGAGGAGTTACTATATTTGGGCAAAAATGGCTGCTCCTGGACTCGGTGATCGCAATGAAAATGATTGTTTTTTTAATAAATAAAGCTAAATTCATTAAATCACAGCGAACATATTAGTTGTAGGTATAGATAACGATCCATTGATTATTCCTTGCTGACCGAACTTTTCCTTTGATATACGGTTTAATTTGCTAAAACATTTTTTTTTTTTTTTTGACTTGAGTGTAACATTTTTTTTTTATCATTTTATTATATTTACAAATAAAGGAAGAAAAAGGGCATCAGTTAGGCTGATGTTAACATTATTGGTATCGGCATAAAAAAAACTATTTTAGTGGGCTAGATCTACAGCCCTGCAGCTTTCACCTATATCCCTTCTCCGATGCACTCAGTGGCGGCCCCTGTTGGCTCCTGGTTAGAACTGCTTATCAATGCCCTGAATAAAACCAGCAGCTGTTTAGCAGGAGCTCTGTAGCGCAGCATGACTGGATGATAACGAGGGAATCCAAACCTTTTATCCACATGTGGTGGAGAAGCACATTCTCTCCCTGAGATAATCCCATCAGAGATGCAATCCAAATGAAATGCTGTAAAGTTTGTGGCCACAAACGTACAGAGAAACTAAAAATAAATTAACACTTCAGTGAGATGTTTTATTTTAAAACCAAACAGACTTTTAAATAAAGACGCTTTTAACAGAGCATCACTGTTTAATAATTAAATATTCATCAGTTTGTTTCTGTCTGAGGAGCGTAATGTGTAAAGCTTTATGGTAACCCAGAGGGGACACATTGAACTCTGGCTTCACAATGAAACTTTCTTCTTTTTCTTTAGGCTTTTATTTTTTTGTTTTTATAAACTTCATCTACATCCCCTTTGCCCCTCTCCTGTTTTGTGCTCCTGCTTCCTTTTGGGCTCACAGACGCCGGCGCCGCGTTTCCTTCCATGTAGCCAGAAGTCCCGCAGCAGCGACACGCCTATATTCTCAGCGACGTATGGATGTGTGGGCTCAGATCGTGTCGGAGCACACATCCCTGTTTGCCGTTCTATCTTATGAGGTTGTTTAAGGTCACGCTGAGGCGTGTCCTGTTTGCTTTACTTACCTGCTGCTCCTGTGTTCTTCATCTGAGTTCCTCTTGAATCAAATGACTGAAACAAAACCTGCTTTTGAGTGAATTTGAATTTAACTGCTCCCGTCCAAACAAACACTATTTCATCACAATGTCAACAGTAAAGCTTATAGAGCAGCAGCTCTCGCACGCAGGGGCGGATTCAGGGAATTTGGGGCCCTAGGCAAAGACAGATAGAGAAATGTTAATAGAATAGACATCCATTATCTGTTCTAGGTTGTGTCCCTCTCTTCTTGTCCCTTTTCTTCTTGTTTTCCTCTCTATGTTTTGTACTCAGCTGACTTTTCATGCTGTCTCTAAAGGAATGAAAGATTTTTTCCAAGCACTAAGCTCACTTAGCTGATTGCTCCTTCCTGTGTTTCCAAAAAGGCCAAAGTAAATAACCCAGTCCTTCTTTTCACTGTAGACAAGCCATGATCTGCTTATCTGTTCTCCATTTTTCATTTGGATGAAATAATAGCTGCATGAATCATGACAGCAGACAAGATAGAGGAGAGCAGGAGGCGGGGTTACCAATCTACTCGCTCTGGAGAGCAGAGTTCGCTGCTTTTAGATGTTGGCTCCAAAGTCTCCAGTAGCAGAAAAAAGAAGCTAGATTTGGCGCTAGGAGCTTTTTAGAAATCAAAGTGCTAGAGGGGTCTGAAAAGTGGCTAAATATAGCGACTAAAGCGCTAAGTTGTCTGTGCATCGTTTGTTTTCAAAGGGTTCTGATGGCATTTTAGCAAAATGATTTTTATAAAAACCATAACTAATGCACACAATAGGGATAGTTGTATTAACTATACATGTAAACAGAGTTTTACTTGCGGCCCAAGGTAACTGCCTAGTATTGCCTAGTGGTCAGAGATGGGAAGTAACGAAGTACGAATACTTCGTTAAGTAGATTTTTCTGATATTTTTACTTTACTACTTATTTTTATGGCGACTTTTTACTTCTACTCCTTACATTTTTACACAAATATCTGTACTTTCTACTCCTTACATTTTAAAAAATTGGCTCGTTACTTTAGTTTTGAATCATTTCAATGGAGTTACCGTTATTATTTTTCACGTCATCAATACCAAATTCAATCTAATTGGATGGGAATCTACGTTGCATTTGACGCACCACTACAAGATGAATCGACAGATTCGGCGGTATTCATTGGCGGCAAATCATTGCAGCTTGGTGGCGGTGGCGTTAGCATAGTAGCATGGACGACGAGATGATTGAAAATGAACACAACGGAGATCTAGTCCTATTGGCAGACATCCATTTAAAATGTAGGCAACGGCATGAAAAAAGTGGTTTCTACTTTTACTTTTATACTTTAAGTAAATTTACAAGCCTGTACTTTGTTACTTTTACTTGAGTAAAGAAGTTTAATCAGTACTTCCACTTTTACCAGAGTATTTTTTAACACAAGTATCTGTACTTTTACTCAAGTATGGAAAGTGAGTACTTTTGCCATCTCTGGCAGTGGTAAAACCCCACCTGCTTGCATGCATACAAACTCTCCTGCAAAGTTGTTTTTCAAAACCTTCTAGTTTGGTGGTTCATCGTCTCTCCCTGGACAGAGTGGAGAAGCTTTTGGTGAAATTTAGGACACAGATGAGATCCTTTCAGATTAATAAGAGCAGAGGGTCCAAAAAAACAAGTAAAGGTAGAGAGATTGTTTTTACAACCATGATGTGATCCGCTGAGGTATATGGAGGACATAAAAAAATAATTAAGCATTCATTTAAGTGTAATGAACTAGAGGATTCATGGTTAGCAACGCTTCCAAAGAAATATTTAAATATTTTCTTAAATATAGCTCTGGAGAAGAAAGAGATTTAATAACATTAGTTAACTGATTTAATTGGCAATTCGCCCTGCCGAAATAATAAAGTTCATATTAAGAAATTATTTCTCACAGAAATAAAAGTTAAGATAACTTTAATGAGGCTTTTCTCATCTCCATCTATGGAATTGGTGAGGTAGTAGCACCCGTTTTCACACGCATACAAACTTTCTGCTTGCTTCCCACTGTCACCACACATGTGCTCAGCAGGAGGCATTGCTGCCAAGTCAGCAACTGCTGGAGTGTTTGCTTTTTGACTCTCGTTACGTGATTTCAGTATAGGGTTGCTGCAAACTTAGATGGTTATATTTTAGCTTTTTACACACGTATGACCAGCAGGAGGGATTGCTGAAATATCAGTGACTTTGGGGATTCCAATAAATTTAAAAAACAATCCTCTGGACTTTGTTTCCAAGTTTGAAGACGTTTTGCTTCCCATCCAGGAAGCTTTTTCAATTCAAAATGTCAGAAATAGCGTTGAGTTCCAGGCTTCATAGAGTGGACCAAAAATAAAGCTTTGTTATGGTTTAGAAAACATGCAAAATAACCTGGATGAACGGGTCCATCCCTTAGGAATGGAGGTCATTGGGTTCTTTGTTAGCATTCAATGCCCAATACCTGTCTATGTCTCTGAAAGGGGGGTTATTAGAAGGAATTGTTGGCCTGGATGAATAGGGCTTGGGTGTCGTGACGTAATTAGTTTGCGTGGCCGCCATGTTGATGGCCTCTTTTACCGCGGCTCAGACTACTGCCTATGACTACCGCGTACTGTACTCCC
>NW_015150560.1:1316042-1319482 GCF_000732505.1 Cyprinodon variegatus
GGTAAATTCCAGATCCTTTTCGGGATTTTAACATCTTTTTTCTCTCTACTTCTGTCTCTTCTTTCAACAACAACGTTGCCCTCATAATGGCCGCCACGTCCCGCAATGCAACACGGATCCCAAGCCCTATAGGCGAGGTCTTCTGTTCCCCTGTAATGGGTTGCCATGGTAGCAGGAAGTAATCACCTCAATTTGATGAGTTGTAGGTTTTTGAAAGCGAAACATCAGGTGTAGACGTAGAGCAGAGTCTTGTCCAGAGGAGGGCGCTCTTCTGTGTTGGGCCATGTGTCTGTGGTTGTTTGGTTTTTTCAATACTATAAAGATCGGCGCATTCCTCGCTGCACTGAACTGCAGACACCAGAGTTTGGTGATGCTTGGTTTCTACTGTGCTTGTCCAAGCATCCTCCACCTGTGTCTCCTAATGTCTGCTTAGCATGTGAGATTGCTGCAAAGTCTGGGACTCCTTGCGTGTTTGCCTTTTTCACCCTCGTCCCTCTCAATGCCTACAGTGGGTCGGCTGCCAAAGCTTTTCAAAGTCAGTGACTTGGGGCTTGCTTTGCGCTTTTGCTGCATGTGCACTGCGCAGAAGGGATTGCTGCAAAGCCACTTACTGCAGCAGGGAGTGTTCCACTGGAACTGACATCACATGCATGCTCAGCTCGAGTGTTGCTTTCCACCATCGCTGAGGGATTGCTGCAAAGGCAGTGACTAGATGCTGTCAGCTGGAGTAGATAAGTTCCAGTTTTATAACTTGGACCTAATTTAGTTTGTTGCAATTTATTCTGTTTATTTGACTGCATCAAAGTAACTGTGTGCATGCCGCTGTTATGTCAGATGAGCATACCCATAATCAATACCCGTTTGTCCCTTTAGTTTTGTACGGCAAATGAACTTTAAACTACCTCAACAGGCGTGTATCCCTTTAGTCATTTACAAAGACACAATTTAAGGTTTTTTGAGGCGTATTGCAATCTATTTTTTTTTGGACAGGACTAAAGGGATACACGCCCGTTGAGGTGGTTTTAAGTGTATTTTTCGTACAAAACTAAAGGGATAAATGCTAATCTGACATCTTGCGTATGCGTATTGACTATGGGTATGCTGGTCTGACAGAACATCAGGATGTACTTTCTGCCTATTTACAACATTGAGGTTGTTAGTATTGATGTATATATTTTTTTCTGAATGGCTATAGCCTCATATTCAACCCATTTCCTGGTTTATTTGATAATATTAAGTTATAATCTTTTGCAATCAACTGCAGTTGTAAGCATTTTTTATTTTTATTTATTTATTTTTTTTAACAGTGTCCTGTCTGGCAATGTGGCAATAAGAATAATTGTCTTGATGCCAAAAAGAGCCCAACAGATTTTACTTTCACAAGTGGAGCAGTACAGCTATCGCTTTATTATGCCGCTTGTTTCATGCATATAAATAGCTTTACTATAATTATGCAGGGAGTTTTACAGTTTATATGGACACTGCAATGTAAATAGAGCAGAAAAACAGAAGAAGAAAAAGGAAAAAAAGAGAAAAGGTGAAAGAAAGAGGAGAAAGAAAGGAGACGATGACAAAACATCTTCAATCTGCTTCATCACCTGCAACGAGATGAAAAAGAACAGCACAACCGAAAGACATGATACGAGATATACAATAAAGCAACACCTTGAAACCATTGCTAAAGTAGCATTATTTAATCTGACATGTACTCTGAAGATGAGAATGCATGTAAGCACTTATTAAACAGCAGGATTTATCATGTTTTTTTTCCAGATGTTGCTTCAACAGCTGAGCTGGAAACTTAAATGAGAAATCACGAGAGAAAGGCTTCAGCTTGTCAGTATTTAGTTGTTTTCATACGATGACAGCTCCTAGCCTCTCCTTGATTTGTCAGCTTGACTCATGCTTATTCACTCAGACGTCCACAGGCTCCCGGCTCCTCGCTGTGGAATCTGACGAGCGTCATCCCTGTTGCGCTGTTTTGGTGTTCTCTTATCGGTGTGAAACGGTGACACTCTGGCATTCCTCCTGGAGCAGCTCGTCCTCTGACACGACCTCCCGGGTCTTCGAGTCCTCGCTTGGTGGTTTGTGGATTTAGCTGACGTCTGCTGCAGAGTGTTTGAGCAGCTGTTTGGTGGAGTTTTATATAGGTACGGGACAAGCAGACCACTCACGCTTTTTTTCGCAGGAGGTCACAGAGTTTCTTCTCATTGGAGCTTTTTGGGGAAAACCTGCCGTCTGTATTTCCATATACTTTTAATTTTTCATTTGTTTTTAAAGATGTAATTTCACATTTTTTCACCTAATTTTCACTTGTTAATGCAGTTAAGGTTTAAAAGAACAGTCAAATCTCATGTCGCTTTTTATATTGATTACTGGGAATCAATATAAAATGCAGTGGTGCACTTTAAGAGGCATTCAAAGCCTTCTCTCTTGGATTTAAAATAAATCTATCAGAAACACTAACCTACATTCATAACCTAGACTTCAATTTCCCTTTTTCTAACTGTATTAATTTATTCCAAACAATCCGTTCTCTTAATTTCGTAGCGATTCTATTGGCTGCGCTGCTTCCATTACATTTATCTGGTCGCTCTATTTTTCGTCCAATCAGATTACAGCCTGTGTTTGTTGCTATGCCAATCAAATCTGCCCAGGGCCTTCAGAGTCAGCAGTGCTGCTGATTTTACCTTCACCCCGAAATCCCACATCCATCGTCACCGATCCGCCCGTCTCGCCCCACGCCGACTTCCTCTGAGTTTGAGGAGAGCATGCACGATATTATTGCTAAAGTTGGTAGCAGCAAAATATTTGGAAATTGACATTTAATTTAATATGACACATTAGAAATCCAGCAGATGTGCAGTTTCTGCCCAAATATTTTCTTTTTGTTGTGGATTTTTATAACAGGTAGAACTAGGATCATACAAAATAATTTTATAAACTGTTTGTTTTCTACTTCTAAACTCAGCAACTCTTCATCCAGGCCTGCGATAAAATGTTTCTTTTGACTGGATGTGATTAAACTTTTAAGCCTTTATTCGTTCTTTCCTTCCTTCGTTCCTTCCTTCGCTTGTTTGTTCC
This sequence comes from Cyprinodon variegatus, assembly GCF_000732505.1. Lineage (NCBI taxonomy): Eukaryota > Metazoa > Chordata > Actinopteri > Cyprinodontiformes > Cyprinodontidae > Cyprinodon > Cyprinodon variegatus. The sequence continues at coordinate 1,319,127 of NW_015150560.1, forward strand.
TTCCTTTGTTCCTTCATTCGTAGTTTTTTCCTTCGTTCCTTCATTTGTTTGTTCGTTCCATCGTTCATTCCTCCATTCATTCGTGCTTTCCTTCCTTCCTTCGTTTGTTCGTCCTTCATTGGTTCCTTCATTAGTTTGTTCGTTTCTTCTTTTGTTCCTTCGTTCCTTCTTTCATTTGTTGCTTCGTTCATTCCTTCCTTCATTCTTTTGTTTCCTCCTTTCTTATTTCCTTCCTTTGTGCCTTCATTCGTTTGTTTTTTACCTTCTTCCTTCATTTGTTTGTTCATTCGTTTCTTCCTTCCTTCCTTCCTTCCTTCCTTCCTTCCTTCCTTCCTTCCTTCCTTCCTTCATAAAAT
>NW_015150560.1:1319492-1321225 GCF_000732505.1 Cyprinodon variegatus
TTCCTTCCTTCCTTCCTTCCTTCCTTCCTTCCTTCCTTCCTTCCTCTCAGTATAAAATAAATATTTTGATCAAGATGAGAAATCTGCTTCCTGGTATGATGAAGTACTAATAGTTTGCATCCAATCATTTATTTAAACGCTTTTAGTTTTTGGGAATATATAAGAATTATGCTCTAATTTGCAGTCATCAATCCATTGTTATTATATTTTAACTTGACAAACAGGATCTTCTCGCCGTTTCTTTTCCTGTTTGGTGTGATTGCAATTATGGATCTTGACCTCGATATTTCGTTGGTGACGGGACGGAGAACTGTTACGTTGACGGTGATGTGCAGAGCAGTAGTGGCAGGGGCGGAGCCAGATGGGGGGGCCAGGGGTGACCATGGCCAACCTCAGCGAATTACTAGCCACCCTTGGCCTATTGACCTATTGGCCACCCTCTACCATTTTTTTCCCTCTAACTCAGACGGCAGCAGCAGTAATACTCCAAAGTGAATTGTTCTAACTTATTTAACATTTTAATTTTTCATATATCAACAGTTACTTGACAACAAAAACACCGTGGTTAATTATGCACATCAATATACTAACATGAAAAGATACAGAATTGATTTCAGAACTAAATATTGCCTTATGAGGTAAAGAGAAAATTATATCTTTGCAAGTCATTTATGGGTCTTCAGTGAAATCAGAGATAAATAACTACTTTAATATGAAAAAATCAATTTAATGTCGACATTTTTTATATCAAAGCTTTCATTACCGATTATCTGATCCTTTAGAAACAATTTTAAAAATGAAAAACATATTTTTTCTTTCCTTCCTTGCTTTTCATTCTCCTTTCTTGTCCTCTCCAGTGTTTCCTGTATTGTCCTTATTCTAAGCAGTATAGTTGGTTTCAGGCTGGCGGTGTAACACATCCAGACCCTTGCTTGTTACCACTGCTGCCAGGACTGAGGGATTGCTGCAGTGACTCGGGGGTAAACACTCGGGTGTTTACGTTCTTCTTTTGCCACGTGTGTGCTCAGCAGGCAGGACTGATGCAACATGAGTGACTCAGGACTTGGTTGCTTTCTGTCATGTCTGCTTGGCAGGAGGAATTGCTGCAAAGACAATGACTTGTGAAGTGTTCACTTTCGACTATAACTGTCAACACAAGTGTTCTGACATGTTTGTATTTCGCTGCCACATGTGGGCTTGGTAGGAGAGATTGCTGCAAAATCAGTGATGTTTGGACTTTTTCCTTTTTTACCCTCGCCATTCGTGTTCTCGGCTTAAAGGATTGCTGCAAAGCCAGCAACTGACAGTGTTGGCTTTTTATTACTTCTTTGTTAGTTCCGTCATTTGTTAGTTCGTTCATTCATTCCTTCGTTACTTTGTTCGTTCGTTTGTTCAGTCCTTCGTTTGTTCATTCTTTCACTTGTTCCTTCATACGGTTGTTCGTTCCTTTGTTTGTTTATTCCTTCTTTCCTTCCTTCGTTTGTTTGTTACTTCATTTGTTCCTTCCTTCTTTCCTTCCTTTGTTGCTTCATTCCTTCATTAGTTTTGTTTGTTTTTTCTTTTGTTTCTTTGTTCCTTCCTTCATTGTTTCATTCGTTTTTGTTTGTTTCTTCCTTCCTTTGTTCGTTACTTTGTTCCTTCGTTCCTTCATTCTTTTGTTTCCTCTTTTCTTTGTTCCTTCCTTCCTTCCTTCCTTCCTTCCTTCCTTCCTTCCTTCCTTCCTTCCTTCCTTC
>NW_015150560.1:1321254-1324552 GCF_000732505.1 Cyprinodon variegatus
TTTCTTTGTTCCTTCCTTCCTTCCTTCCTTCCTTCCTTCCTTCCTTCCTTCCTTCCTTCCTTTCTTTAACAGAGATGCTCTCTATTTATAACTTAAAGGGTTTTATTCATGATTTAGCAGAAAAAAAATCTATATGCTACCATTTATATTAATGTTAGACGAGCGGCTTTTATTGAATAATGTTATCGATAGTGTGTTATTTTAATTTAACTGTCTCATTGTTGGACACTCAAAGAGTCTTAGCTGGGTTAACTAAAGTTTGATGATGACAATGTTTCATCAGACCAAAAAAAATGGATTTTAACCCAAAATGTTTTCCAGCTGAACAGTTTCTCCATGGTCTGCAGCATCTTTCCATTTGATCCGATTCCCCATTAAGCTCATGAGCAGAATGAAGTTTAAACTGCTGCAAAGCCTCATGGTAGATGGATGCTTTGACTTTGGAGCTGGTGAAATGCATCGGACCAGAACGAGCAGATCACATGTCATCATTGCCCAACTTCAGGCAGTTTGGACTCTGACTCCGCTCGTCTGCTCCTCCTCCAGACTCTGGAAGCTTGATTTCCAAATGAAGTGAAATGGACCGTGAAGCAACAGCAGAGTTCCTATAAGACACTTCTGAGGTGCTGTAGTAGAAGAAAAAGAGAAAATCGGGGCTCATGTCCTGGATCCATCTGTGTCTGCTGCCTCCTGCAGTTCCGTCCACAGCTCTTTGGGAATTTTTCCAGATTGCATTTTCCTTGCTGGGATAAAGTCTCAAACTGTTGTAATCCTTGCATTGCTTGTGCACCTTTTTTTCTATTTTTCCCCACCAAAGTTTTTTCCTTCCACTCAACTTTCCATTCCTTTATTTGGATGCAAAATTTGAAAAACAGCGGCATCTTCTTCTCCATGATCATTTGGATGTAAATCCTCTTCATAACCATTCATAACAGAACATTTTGACATCAGAAATACATATTTATTGTTGGTCTGACATCATTTCTGTTTCTTTTTTATAGAAACGGATTTTCTGTTTATTTTAGTCAAAGTTAACAGAAATAGGCATTTTAAAACTAATATTAATGAGCTTTTAGATGATCCTATGGGTTATTGAGATGCTATTTTATAAGCTGCATGTTTGTGAGGGTTTAGTTTGGATAAATGTTGCCTCCAAAAAAGAAAAAGAGGTTTTTCTTTTCTGAATCTGACGATCTGTTCTGTTGGGACAGTTAGGAGATGAGTGGAAACCCTCCCGCGTTCTTCTGCATCCCAGCTGTCATGGAGATGCGGTTAACTTCCAACCCTCCTCCCGTAAAACAGAGCTGCTCTTCTTCCATAGAAGACGCCTCATTTACCCACATTTCCACCACATGTCAGCACCTGTTCTGTAAATGGCACCTTTCATATCAATCTGTTTGGGGGTAAATCCAGTAAATCCAATCTGTGCCGTCCATCTCTGTATTTTTACAGCATTTTATTTGAATTCAGCTCCATCTCCTCAGAAGTTAAATCTAACGTTCCCTGTTGGTATTTTCTAGACTAGCAGTGCAGGAGAAACAAAAGAGAGGCAGCATGGCAGCACAGGAAACGGCAAACCGACCATTACAGGAAGCCGGTTTTCTTTTTCTTGGAAAAAGCTTCAGGTCTCCACCGTCTTGTGGTTCCGCTGCTCCGCCAGCTTCTATCCGCTGCAGCTCCCTGTAAGATGGAGACATTTTGATTGGACCGGCGCCCCTTTATTAACTTCTGTTTATGAAGCAGAAGAGCTTCAGAACCAACTTAATGTCCGTTGCATAACACCTCGTTTTAGTTTATGAAGAGAACAAAATGTACCAAAGACTACAGGAAGAGAAGAAGAGCCTTAAGCTCTAATTATACGGTTTATGATTGTAACCTTGGTTCTGTATGTTTGGGTTTGAAAAAAAAAATATTCTGGATTGGTTGATAGAACTACTGTCTTTATACTTTCTCCCAACTTTAGCCACATGTTGTCGATGTTCCAATTTAAAGGGATCCATGACTTGTTGAACATGTCAGCCTAAATATGTTGCCATTTTCCTAATCACTTAGAAATTGCTGGTTGAAAAGCGTAAAAATTCATGATTTTTTTTTTTTATAATATTTTCTTTGAGATATTTTTCACCCATGGAGGTCAACATTTTTTCACCATACTTTAGATCTTACTGTTGGGTTTATTCAATGATGATTATAAAATTAATGTGTGCTTATGAAACATTTTTGCGAGGGGATGCTCCACTCCTGTCTCATGATTCAGTCAGGAGACCATCCTGCCTTATCATTCTGATGGAGCATTCTGTCTTCATGAACTGATCAATTGTTCTGTCAGAACAATAATCTGTTTGTAACCATGCATCATGTTCTGTTAATAAACGCTCTGCGGAGGAGGTCAAAGTGTGTTTGAGTCTGGGGTTCAACTGTCTCTCCTTCTGCAGGAATTGTATCCATAATTGTGTATTTCAGTTCTTCTTTTGCAAAAAGGTACATTTTATGAACCCGACACTTACTGTTAAAAAAAAAAGAATATTTTAGATGTTTAAAAAGGAATTGTAGGGGACCAACCAAGGACCCATCAAGGAAAGTGGGGACATTTTGGCTACGTTCACACAGCAGCCTGAAGTGACCCAAATCCGATATTTTTTTTTTGCCCATATCCGACCTGGATCTGATCTTTTCCTGACAGTCTGAACAACACAGATCCGATTTTTTCCAATGCAACCCAGACCACTTGGCTATGTGGTCCTGAATCCGATACGAATCTGATCTTTTCAAATGCGACCCGTGTCTAAACGGCCAGGTTAATACTCGACAAAGGTCACTATTCTGCATCTTGCTATGCAGAAGCGGCAAGAAAAACAAAAACCACGGCAGATGATGATGCGGAGAGCAGTATTTATGTTTAAACATATTGAAAAGATTGAGTTTTTATGGTTGGAAAAGAGCGCTAGATGTGCTCCAGCACTACCATCCATGTTTACTTCCATAAAAACAGAGCACGCTGGCCTGTGATGTCATTGCGTCCTGCGCATGCGGGACACTTGCGTTATATTAAAGGCACACTATGCAACATTTTTCAGTTAATTAATGTGTTCCATAACGTTTTGGATGATTAAATGAGTCATTTCAGGTTGAACAAAGGTTTTCTCGGCCGCCCTGGTGGTCTGTGGTGGAAATACCGCACTTGCAATTACAGGAGCCCTCGACCCGCACCCACTCCTCAGAAGTCTTGCGAGAGTCGGTCTTGCTTTACGGCGAGAACTGCTACACGTCCCCAGTTAAAAGCATGCTCGTTGCTAGC
>NW_015150560.1:1324798-1327687 GCF_000732505.1 Cyprinodon variegatus
TGTAAACTCGCTGCTTCTGTCGCGTAAGTCATTCGTTGCGTTCGCCTGTCTGCTAAGCTCAAAACAACCGCGCCTGGCTTGACGGAGAAACCAGGAGAACAGCTGTGCATATTTACGACAGTGCACTTTTACTTTCGCCCTCTGGGGGGAGCCTCGCTGGAAAATCAACCCCAGCTGCATAGTATACCTTTAATGCAGTTCACACAGGAGACCACATACAAGAACAACAGCAACACGAAAAAAATCGGATTTCACGAAACAAAATCGGAATTGAGCATCAAGGCCTGCAGTGTGAACGTAGCCTTTGAGTGGCTGCTACTGTAAATCGGTTGCTTTTGTCGCTGGAATCATTAATGCGTCCTTAGAGACAAGGACTCGGGCGCCAGTTGCAGCTGTCTGTCACCATCGTGTCCCTTGTGTTTGGTTTCACCCTGGCGGCGATTAGCGTCATTCCTCCCTGTGTGTCAGGCCAAAAGCAGGTTTTCTTACTGATGAGGAAGAGCATCCCCAAAGCATGATGCTTCCGCCACCATGCTTTACTGTTAGGCTTCTCCGGTGGACGTCCACAACAACACAGGCTTATATCCAATGGCAGTTGAGAAAATAAGGATCCTGTTGGTTCTGTTTTTGGACTGATGAACATCTGGAGAGACGCAGGTGCAGAACATTCAAACCTAATCGTCCCCTGACCGGGATTTGAACCTTTTTTCTACGAGCCATCGCTGCTAACCTCTGCCTAATGCTAAAAATATTTAGGAAATCTCTAAAATTTAATGTTATTTTTGTGGTTTTAGAGCAGAATAGATGTTAATGATGAAATATTCAGATCTGCATGGTGTCCATCACTTACAGGACCAACAAAGAGGTGTTGGTTGTTACGAGGGAACGATAAACTGCAGCTCAGGTAAACGGTTCAATGGGGTTCCTGCTTTTTATTTCAATGGTTCCAATTTTCCCTGAGCCACATTCTGCAGCTCTGAGCTGAAATATTTTTCCACCACTGACCAAATCCCTTTTTGACGGATTTATGAGAATCTGACGTTGTATTTTTAGTCTCCTGGAAGAGGATCAGTCGGAGGGACAATTGCGGATCCAAGCAACAGGCTGAAAACAACCGAGGAAAATATCGGGCTAGAACTCGCTGAGAACATTCCTCAGATGAAGAACGCCTATGCCGAGGTGTTTCTGGCACTGAAAGCTGACAACAAGTCAGGCTGCTTTCTCTGAAGGATCCTCTCTTTTCACGGACTCCGTCTTCTAGATGAGAGGATTACCAAAGCACCAGACCTCATGGAAAGACTAACAATGATAAAAAAAATGCCGCATCTGAATGCTCTGGATTCTCATTAGGCTCCGTCATAAAGCAGAGGATGACACGCATACGTTCAAAGCCCGCTGCGCTTTATTTATTTCTAATAAGACTTTTAATGAGCTGCGGGAAGACGGCTTTGGTTTCGACACACCAAATAAAAGTATAGAAAGTATATCGTTCCGCCTTGAAGGGAAACCCTAACGACATGTGAAAGAGTTCTGCACACATGGTTCGTATACGTCCAGATTTACTGCACCGGTTTGGGTCTTCACGACAGAGAAACGTCAAAGGAAGCTGCAGTGGTCTCCCTCTGTGTTGTGGTTTCAAGCTTCAGAGTGGTAGACCCAGTAATGGAGGAGAAGAGGAGACATGGAGCCGTGGGGAGGGGGATAAGTGATGATGTGCCCAGATGTCCTTCCCAGAGGTGGATATAGACTCTCTCCTTCTTTTTTTTGCGGTGAGAAAAGGCCTAATGATGGGGAAGGGGGGGCGATAGGGTGCGGAAAGACGGATACCTGAATCCTGCATGAGACGCTGATGCTGGCGGAGCCTAACAGGGTTTTAATGTAACCCAACCAAGAAAGTTGTTCCTATTTCGTGATCTTCCTTCTCCCATAAATGCCTGATTTTATACCAACTTGCTCAAAACAATTTTATTATTTGTGGTTTTTGATGTAAATCAGATGTTTTTTTAAATAGAGGTGATGAATTTCAACGTTGCATCTTTAACGGGAGCTGGCTCGGAGCTCGTCTGCCTGGCTGTGTGTTTCCTTTAATTGGGCCGCCTGTGGAGCCGGTTTAGAGTTGCCTTTTGTATCTATGCTTCTTTTTCTATGTCTGCTTCTGTCTCCTTGAACCCCAGTCAGCCTCAGCAGATGTCCGCTCACACTGAGCCTGGTTTTACTGGAGGTTTCCTTCTGTTAAAAGGAAGTTTTTCCTCTCCACTGTCGCTACAAGCATGTTTTTACAGTAATATCCACCTGTATATTATATACGGCACATATCCAGCTGTAAATTTAGTTCATAACATTAGTTATCTATATTTTATATTATCCTGTTTATAATAGTATTCATCTCTATACTCATTCAGTAGAAAAACCCAGGTCCTGTATCTATGGAACCATCATTTATTCTGCACTTGCTGCTATTGCACTTCTGGTTAGACCTTAACTGCATTTTGTTGCCTTGTACCTGTACATGTGCAATGACAATAAAGTTGAATCTAATCTAATCTACTCTAATCTTAGTATGAAAGATTGCCTTCGAGTCAATAAGTCGATGCAATCAACTGGTAAAGTGCCTTAAGATGACGATGATGTGTTGTGAATTTGCACTATATAAATAAACTGAATTTAATTAAAACTGAATTGATAAAAGGAACATTTAGGTATGAAGCTTATTAGTGACACTAAGCATGACACAAAATGTTCAACGTCAGTATATCAGTATTTATTTGTCCCATTTGCTCAGACAAAAACTTACATTAAATTAAATAATAAAATATATTTATATTTTTATTAAACAGGACTTTTTATCTAGCCTCGTGAGACCATCCTGATCTCGCGAGCTTTCAAGGT
>NW_015150560.1:1327960-1329135 GCF_000732505.1 Cyprinodon variegatus
TTTCCAGATGGATATGCGGAGCAAATCCATCTGGCGGAGTCAGGTTACTTTTTATCATCTTTGTGTCTGAAATTGACCTAATTGGTGGAAAGTCGACTTCCTGATCTAAAAATGAGTAAAGGCTTCTTTGAATAAGTGTTTTTTCTCTTAATTTGAACAGTTAAATAAAATAACAATAAGATATTACGCGCTCAACATAATCTAGCAAGGAGTTTTTTTTACATTTTATTTTAAATGTAAATCCTCTTATTCCATTGGCAACATTTCTTAGAGCTAAATATTAAACAATCACATTACAAAATAGTTTATAGGACAATTTATCTGCCTGCTACATAAATCAATCTTGTGTTGTGATATGAAATTATATTGTTATTCATTCTGTTGCTTTCTTAGTTCCAAAATGGACCTTTTCTATGAAAGGCAATGGAGGCAACAGGAGGCTCGTTTCTCAAAGACTTTTGACTTTATTGTTTAGAAAAATGTTATTTTCAGCAAAAATATATATTTAAAAAAAATAATAATGATAAATGAAAATTGAATGCAACTTAAATTAAATTGAAGGTTCTCTCAATCGGATGTCAGAAGTTCAAAACGTGGTCAATAAATCATCTTATAAAACCTTGCATCATCACAATGGATATTTTACAAACAAGCCATCTCCGGTTTGTTCTTAATCCCTTAGATTAATGGCAGGATCTAAAAATTACCAAATTAAAATTTAGAAAAACCTTAAAAAAAATTATAGGTTTCGCTTTCAAACTTATTAAAGTATAATCTAACTGTCTGGAGAAAGAAATAAAGTGATGGAAATCAATATTTACAAAAATGCAACATTAATAGACACAAAATATTCATTAATTATTATATATTTATTTATAGTTTTTAAGTTATCATTGAATTAAATTTTGAATAATGGACATAAATGAATTGAATTGACATTTTCAACGTATACAATTGTACATATTTAAATACATATCACTACTTTGACTAATTTAAATTCCTTAAACTAAAACTTCAACATCAAACTAAATATCGGAAATTACTTTTACAATAAAGGTCAGATGTTTTCCATTCGTATCGATCAGTTTGGGGGGGGGGGAGGAACATCCATGATCCTGTAATTATTTTTGTTATGGGACAGAATAACCCAGGTTTAGATTAACTGTGTTTAAAAG
>NW_015150560.1:1329740-1331715 GCF_000732505.1 Cyprinodon variegatus
GGTCCTTCTTAAAAATGAATGAGCGTAGAGCCTCTTCCTGCTCACGTTTCAATGAAAACTCCAAGTCTGATCCTTCTAAAACTGATTGTGTTATGAAACTGTTATGGCCTGGCTCCTGGACCACAACCAATTAAAGGGAATCCACACATGGGTATGACTTAAAGAGGGATTTATTTAACAAAAAAACATAAATGGTTGGAGAGGAGAGGGAAAGAGAGAAGTAGGTGGTGGTGAACGAGCCGAGCTCCTCCAAGCTGGTCCGGTCTGAGCTGATCTGCTACCAGTCAGGGTTGATCATCTGACCTGGGCTGCAGTGGAGCTTGGTTTGGGCCTCTGGTAGATGGAGATGGTGCTCCTTAAGATTAAGCTGTTGTCAGTCTGGCTAGCTGCCTCCACTCCCAATCAGCACCAATTAGAAGCTCCACTTGTTAAGGACTTAGGAAAGGCCTTGGGCCGTAACACAAAGCTTAGTCAAAAATCGCCATCAGAGCCAGCGGTCCTTCACACACGACTATGCCAAGAGAGGGCCGCTGCAGACGGGCTGCTGTTAGCCTCGGAGCTCCACTGGTTGCAGCGGTCCTCTCAACTTCGGAAATAGTTTTAATTACGCATTAAAATCACGCACTTTAAAGTATAATATTCTCACCTCAAATGATCTTAAAATTTATTTTTATTTAAAAACAGCAACAGAAAAGAGAACTTTTAACTTTCAATGAAGCGAAGTGCATGCTACTGTTCAACAGTTGTTGCCATCTTCCTTGTTGCGCCTTCTCCAGCGTTGCGCAGCTTTGTTGTCACAAACTCAAAACCTCGCCCGCTTTGCATCCAGAAATTTAAAACACATCTCAGCGTTGTGATTGGCCAGCCAGTTATAGGGACCCTGGTGAGCCTGGCATTTACTACTACTACTTTAAAGAGTTTTTTATAAACTTGTCTGGGAGGCGGGGTTATTTTATCACATGGGGTGTAAGTCACACTTTAAGGTTAAAGTTAGGTTCTCTGCTTTACTTTTGTTTGTCGCAGTGGCCTCCTGGATTGATTTGTTTGCTTTGCTTGACTGATCTTCTGAAAAAATTGACCTATTTCTCAAAGGTCCCGCCTTCATCCAACATGGCTGATAGAGGGAAAAAAAAAAACATAATCACTTTAATTATTCAATATTACTTTGGAAGTCCAATGATTAATATTATTGCCTTGTTCAACTGAAATTGATTAATTGTTGAATTGATTTTACGTTTAGCTTTCTTGTTTTGGTAACAGGGTGTGAAACATGGTTAAGTCAGCTTCTCTTGACTCATATTTTTATTGCTTGAAGCTACTTTTTGGAATTTCAACTGTCATTGACAAATCATGGATGACTAAGCCTCATTTCCTCTCTTTCTCTCCTACAGATGACAGATTTGTCTGCTAAACACCATTTAAAGGCAGAGTTTGAGACCTAAACGTACAGTTGGACATCCGGAACAATACTGGCTGACAAAAGGAGCAGAGGAGCACTAGTGGGTCTTGCTATCGTTGCTACGCAGATGTGGAAGTCCAGGAATTCTGCTATCATATAAGCTGGACTAAGAATCCGTTCTAAGGTTTGCAGCCATGTCGGATCATAAAGACATGACGCACCGCCACTTACGGCACAAGCTGCAGAGTCTGGGGAGAAGACTGGACGAGCTGGAAGAGGCAACCAACAAGCTGCAGAAGTCTGAGGATGAGCTGCTTGACCTGCAGGTTAGCTTCCATCCACGCATCTGTTTAGATTTAGAGCTCATTGGCTTATTTAGAAGATTAGTATTTTTGGCTGTTTTGTACAGTAATCAGATCCAAAATTAAGCCTAGGTTAATATATTGTAAAAATATATGCAATTCTTTTAAGCGCCTGTATTAATTCATGAAGATATATAAACTGAAATAAAGAAGTGATTATTACAGTCATCTAACTATCAAAGGGTCCCTTTAATTCATAACACATTGTTTTTTT
>NW_015150560.1:1332915-1333822 GCF_000732505.1 Cyprinodon variegatus
TATATATATATATATATATATATGTACTGTTTTGCACTTTCAGCAATGTAGTCCTTTAAAGCTGCCCTATCTTTACCTTAATAGCTCAATTATTTAATTTTCTAACAGGGGAATAATAAATAGAAAAATGTTTTACATAAAATAAAAAAAATATTTTTATAAAATACACATTCCTATTATTCGTCATATTGTTAATAACTTTTATTGTAAAATTATGTATTATTTAGTTTTAGTGTTTGCATTTGTAGAGTTAAAAGCTCAGGCTGTTATGATTCAACCTAATAATTTCTGTAGATTTTAACCTTCACCAAAAATATGAAAAGCTTAACTACAGATGTTTGTGTTTTTTTTAGCTGCTCCCTTGTTCAGCGGTCGCCATAACAAGTCGTTGTGACTTTCTTTTTAATCTTTGCAAAGTTTTTATGCCGGATGTCCTTCCTGCCTCAACAGGGTTTGAAACCCAGGTCCTCTGCATAGCAGAGACCTAAACCGCTACACTAAGGCTAAGGATGTCAGGATCCAGTCCTCAACGGCAGGTTAAGGCCGGCGTACACTGTGTGATTTATTTCAATCGTTTCACGCAGCTGTTGCTCACACTGTACGACTAATCACAGGGTTAAGTCGTAGAGTGTGAGTCACAGCTCACGATTTATGTTCAGCCAGACGCTCTTATGCGATCTACCTGCTCATACTGTGCGACTAATAACCGACTAATAACGGACTCGGCTCCGCAGTGAGATGGAGCTGCTCTGACTCGTCTATCTGTAAGCCAAACAAATAGAAGGGTAATATGAAGCTCACTATAGAGAAATGCGCTGCCTTGGTTATTTGTGCAATTTTGTGCTTAAAGCCCTAAAAAGAAAAGGCGACAAGGTATTTGGAAAAAGCCATGGCTGAACAAACATGG
>NW_015150560.1:1334862-1341763 GCF_000732505.1 Cyprinodon variegatus
GCAAAGGGAGAACATGCAAACTCCATGCAGAAAGATCTCGGGAAGGGAATCAAACCCAGAACCTTATCCACTGTGCAGCCATAACTTTAGTCATTTTTGGCAAATAAATGTATTCTTTATGATGGCAACCTCACTGAAAACGGCTTAAACTGTAAAGTTCTGCTGCCTGGGCAAAAGTGGAGCCATCTAGTGGAGAAACACAGAAATGCAAAAGATTCAGATTAAATCAAACTGTAAATAAATGCATGACTTTGAAAACAATTTAGAACTGAAAATATTTTTCTGTTTGAAATTTTGTTTTTTAACAGAATAAATAATTTGTTTTTAAATATGCTACTATCTGGGATATTTGAGGTGTAGTAGACAAAAGTAGTTCAACTGGACGGAAAATTAACTCTGATGTTAATTAGCTTAACATCTCTTGCTGTATGAATAAGGATGTATAAAATGATTGGTTTATGGTCACAATAAGGATCAGGAAAAGATTTATTTTAGGATATTAAAGACAAAATGAATTAATAAACATATTCCTTTGTAGGACAAGATTATCCAGGCAGAGGGAAGTAACTCGTCCCTGCTCTGTGACGTGGAAGACCTACGGAAACGGCTCCTGAAGATCCAGGGCAAGGATGAGGAGGTACGCAAAGCTGAGGACCTCTGTCGCACAGTTCGAGAGAAACTAGAAGAAGAGGAAAGCCTCACCAAGGAGCTAAAGGGGGAGATTGAGCGTCTTCAGCGGAGGATGGCTGAACTGGAGAAACTGGAAGAAGCTTTTGCCAAAAGCAAATCTGACTGCAGCCAACTCTGCCTCAGCCTCAACGAGGAGAAGAACCTCACCAAGAAGCTCTCCTCGGAGTTGGAAATGCTCAAATCCCGCTTGAAGGAACTGGAAGGTTCTGAGACGAGGCTGGACAAAGCAGAGCAGGCTCTGGCTAAAGAGCTGGACAGGCTTAAAGCCTTCACGCAGGCGTTCGTCAGTGAACGCAAGAGGCTGACAGAAAAACAAAGAGAGGATGAGAGGATCATCCAGAAGCTCACGGAAGAAAAAAAGAACCGTTTCGGTCTGACAACAGAATCGGGTCGCACAGATTTCATGAATTCAAGAATCGAAGATGAACTCTCCTCCACTGCGCTCTTCACAAGTAAACTAGCTGGGAAGAAGAACCTAGACTACTTGAAGCTAGCCGATGAGAAGCTGGGCATCGTCAGTAAGTCTGAGATGAAGAAGGGCAGCAGTATGGAAGGCTCACAGGAGGAAGACAACAAAGTGAAAGAGCTCACTCAAGAAGTAGAGAAGTTAAAGAACCGCCTGAAGCAGCTGGAGCTAGTGGAGGAGGATCTGAAGGATTCCCAGTTCAAGAACGGCGAGCTTCACAAGAAGTTTCAGGTGGAGCAACAGCGAGCTCGTCAACTGGGCGAACAGGTGGAGCAGCTCCGGACCCAGATGTCTGGAAAAGCTGGAGTAGGGGGGAGAGGAGTGGGAAACCCGGCAAAGGTCCTGGAGAACGGCAAAGCTGAGAACGAGGAGTGGGCGTCAAAGGGAGCCGCCAGGCACGAGAAGCCGAAGTTTAAAAGTTCAGCGGCTTTTCCTGAACCGGGCTCTCCGAAGCACAGGATCCGGGAGCTGTCTCCTCAGCCCAGGAGAGAAACCAAGCTGAGGAGCAAAGAGCTCAGCCAATCTGAGGAGGGTTCTCCAAAGTCGGTGAGGAGAGCTCTGAGTCCAGCTCAGAGGAGGAGGACCCCCAGAGCCCCGCCTACTGCCCTCACGTCTGATAACGGAATCACAGCAAGGTTCTCCGAGGAGAGACCTAAAGGAACTCTGTTCGGCTCTGCAAACTCATCATCAGATGTCAAGAAGGTGTCCGTCCTGAGCCGCTACCCTCCAGCCGCTAATGAGCAGAAGCCTCTGAGGACGCAGTTCAAACAGACCGATCCAGAGATTAAAAAAAGGGAGAGGGTTTCTAAACCCTACATAGGCAGCGATAGTGAGTCCAACTGCTCTGATGCTGTGCCTGAGAGCTCTGTTAGCGTGAACGACGTGTCCGCACTGGAGAAGGAGGTGGCGGCCACTTACCAGGAACCAGTAGACAGAGTTCAGGAATCCGCCACTCTAGCTAAAGCCAATGGTTCTTACCCGGCGTACAGATCTCACATCACTTCACTGCTGCCCAACGACCACGGCTCAGACAGTCAGTCATCTGCTTCTGAAACCGAATCTACGGGATCGAGGCCCTCGGAGGTAGAACCTGTGGCTGAGACGGTGTGTCCACCTGTGAGCAGCAGGACGACGCCGACCTCTAGGTACTCCAGATACCCACATGTCCAGGACTCGCACTCGGAGGGCTCGTCTTCCAGGAGCTCCTTTGACGAGGACCTACACACCAGGACACAGGCTTTAGACGGAGGCCACCTGAACCCGTCGCCGATCGAGATCCAGAGAGTTTGCAGCCCAAGAGAGGCCCTGCGCTCCAAAGCCGTCATTAAACCAGCCATCATCGAGATCGACAGGAAGGAAGTCATGATTTCTGACTCCTCGTCAACCAACGGTAAACCAAAGATCTCAACCAAGCCGGTTTTGACCGCCACCTCCAAAATGACCAGCAGCATAACCATCTACCCCAGTGACCTGGGCTCTTCGAGGACAAGCAGCCGCAGCAGCAGCTTATCCAGCGAACCGCTGCCTGTGAAGGAGCGCCACACGTCCACCAGCAACATCGTCATAGGTAGGTACAGACTGGAAAGGTCTTAATTACCAACATTAGCAGTGATGATAACAACAATAACTGTAACGTTACATTCACACATAACACGATTTTATCAGAACAAAGCGTCTGCTGCTTCAGTTTTGATGCTTGTCCACATTAAGGTCAGACGTCCAGTAAAGTGTGTCCAGATGCGTCTGATGCTTCTGCTGCTCCTGTGTTCCATACAGAGAGTGGCTTTGCTATATTTACTGTGTTATAAGAGGGTAAAAAGTTGTTTTAAAGTCGTAGGGAAATCATATTTAAATTTTAAATCATTCTGGCTTAAACATGTATATAAATGTACTTTTTATCAGACGATATTGTCCCAGAATTTAGAAAATTTCAGCTTTTATAAAAATCCTGTCTTAAAATCTTTGGGGTTTTTTTCATTATCTTCTGCAGGCCAGTTAGTTCTACGTCAGCCTGAACACCTAAATTCAGCCAATCATATATCAACGATCTTCTGTCAATCAAATTTTTTCGGTCATAGCATCTTGATTCATATTTTGCAGCTAATATACGCAACGGTTTAAATCAGAATCCAGAATCATTTCCTTTCCCATTGAGTTCCGTCCCAGTGTTCACGGGGATGGACGTCTGTGTCTTCAGCAGGCGTAGAGCTAACAGAACTGGCAGCGTTGCGAGGCAAGGGCTCAAACATGTACGGCTGGAAGCCTTCTACACCAAACCAAGCTTCTGCCGCCCTGGCGTCCTCTTCCACAACATCTTCGTCCCCGCTTTCCTCCTCTAAATAAAAAATGGATGACGGAGGAGACTCATCCACGACCTCCGACACTAAACTCTCCTCCTCTTGCATGTTTCCTCTGTCCATAGCGTTCCTTGACAGTGTCGTTTCTAAGTCACCAATTTAGTGCTACTTGGTCCCAATGGAATTTCCCATTGGGAACCTACTAGCATTAACTTGCTAACTGGTTAGCAAGATGCTTTCCAGAAATGAGCCACAACCGAACGTGCTTGCGAACCTTCCATCACACAATCCCTTGATAAACGACCAATCGCATTCACTTTATTCACTCGTGTAAAGTCGGGCACCACTCCGGAGCATTCGGAAATACAACAATTGGAACGGCTGTTTCCCTACGAATTTAATTTATTTTTAATTGAGAAAGTCCACCTGAAAACATGGTCTGTGCAGTCAGTTCATCCAGATTACTATCCTGCCTTCAAATATTTCACTGTGGGCGCCGCTCAGACCCCCACATACCGGCGGTGCGCTGTCACTGGGTTTTTCCCCTACTGTTGGTGGCGGCTAGAAGTAAATGTTAACGTTTTTCACGTATGTAATCCAAACTGTAGAAACCAGGATAATAAAAGCGAACATATTTAGCCGACAGGTTTCTCAATTTAAGTTAATTTAGGCGTTAATAAACCGTTTCAGAGGAGGAATCATAGCGCTCTGCATCAGCAGTGCTGTGTCTGACTCCCTGCCAGATCAGCCTCGCTATGGAACGGTATTTGTGCCTTCTGTTTGAGCGTGCAGGAACCAGTTGGAGCGCGCAGTGAGACAACAGGCGCTCAACTCTGAAAAGCTCTTCTCAACCCACTGTCCTCGCACACAGTTCCATCTTTGCGCATGCTCGGCTCTGTCTCCGCACGCGCTCCGTCTGCTCTTCCCACGTTGAACACCAGCTGTGCGCTCGGCTGTTTCTCCAAGACTGATTATTTTAGGAAATTATCATTTAGTAAATTTTCACGTTTTGTGTTACTTTAATCATTAATACTATTAACATTAATAATTATGTTTTATGATGAAAATATAAGTTGATAATTATTTTATACATTAAATAATAAAATATAATTTTTTTTTTTGGTTTTTCTAGAAAAAGGTATTTTCAGTCTTTATCAGATCCTCCATGATTAACATGTCTGACATATAAATGTTGTTATGAGTTTTTTCCTGTGGTTCTGGTTCTCAGGGCCCAGCAGTGACCATCGCGGCAGCATATCCGTCCCATATGAGATCTCCATATCTAAGAGTGAAATCGGTTTGCGTTCGTGCTCAGACCAGGACGGCGGCACCGATGAACCCAGCGACGCGCCGACGAGGTCCAAACTCCTCAGCCCCTCCAGGGTGGAGACCAGCAGCATCTCCACGGGTCACCAGCACGCCATCGGCAGGCGCCAGTCCTCAGATAGTGCCTCAGTAGAGTTCAACGACACCGAGTCTGGGTTTGAGAGCGGCAGCAGCACGACGACCACGGTGACCAGCTGGAGGAGCCACATCCAGACCGAGCACTCCCAGGACGACACTTTATCAGACATAAAGAATGTGACTGTGAGGAGCACATGGAGGACCAGAGGAGGAGCGGAGGAGGCGGGTCGAGGACAGATGAGGAGCAAAGCTCTGACAGACGGGGGAGCTGGAGACGAAGCAGAGGCTTCAAAAACATGGAGAGCGTATCGTGCGACCACCGTCGACATGGAGGACACTGGGAACGGCGCAGCAGCTGTAGCGGCGCAGAGAGGAACTAAACCGGCAGAGGTGAGAGAGAAGATGTTCTCAGGAAGGGTCTAGCGTTACCCAGAATGCAAAGCAGATGACAAACTTCTCCGTGTTGCTCTGTGTTATCTGTCCAAGGTGTCCACGCGTCGGTACAACAGCGCCACAAGCACTAGAGACTCAGAGTCTCCGACCGTGGAAGTGGGAAGGACCGTACCCCACGCTCCAGTTACCTCCCAGTCCTGGAGCCGATCGTACTCCCCGCTGGTAAGACGCCCTCGCCACGGTTTATCCAAACAATAGTTTGATATTATCATGACAATAACTGAACTGATATTTGATCAGAACTGATATTTGATGAGATTAATCAGGCCTGGCTCAGCATCATCACTGTTTAACAGCAGCTTCCTGTTCAGCACAAAGTAAAATATACACAGAAAACCAACATTACATAAGCAAATATAGAAAATAACACCAAAATACAAGATTACATCTTAGGAAAGACAACTACATCTCTGGGTTTAGCAGCTGGTCTCTATAGTTACCCCTAAAAGATGCCAGCTAAGTTTGGTTTAAGCATAGAAGAAGCACATTTGGATCTAAATTTGACCTTCGATTGAAATCAGGAGTAAACGTATAATTGTGCTTTGAGCTTTGTGTCTTGTACGTGTTCACAGCAGATCAAGTGAGCACGCCCACCGACAGGGGGGGGACAAACGGGTCAATAATCACAGGTCCAGGAAAATGGGGGGGCCCCAAATTGACACTCTGACCATTAAAAATAAAAAACATTTCAGATAATATTTGAGATAAAACTGTTTAATATTAGAGTAACTAAATATACAAAGATTAGGGCTGGGTAAAAAAATCGATTTAATGGATTTTGAATCGCTTCCTTTACAGTTTTGCAAAATCGATGTCTAGAGAATGAGATCGATTAGTTTTATAGTGACGCGCGTGACGTTCACATTCAAATTACCATATTTTCATGACCATAAGGTGCATCATACTAAAAGGCGCAGTCTCAGTTATGTGTGCCATTACTGTATTTAACACACACATAAGGCGCACCGCACATTTTGAGGGGAAAAAAAAGACGTTTAAATGCGCCTTATAGTTGTGAAAATACGGTAACAGGAAAGATGCACTCAAGATTAGTCCAAGCAGACAGCTGCAAATATAGCCAACAAGTTGACTGAAGACATTAACAAACGGGGGCTGACCAGCAAACACCCTGTAGTTGTAACAGTTAACGCTGCGCATATGGTTTATGCAGTGGAGACAATGCAGCTCATGCATGTCTGCTGTGTCACGTCTGCTTGCTCGAGTGAGGCTTCACTTTTTCACTTTTCACAAACAAGTTTGCACTTATGAGACCGTTTTGGTCACATCTCATGTTTAAACTGGCTGATTTACAAGTTTGCACTTTGCGTTTAATGTGACAGGAAAAATTAAAAGACGAGTATTTTGAAACACAGTTGAACCACTTTCATTATTATAAAAACATCGAATTGAAATTAATCAATTTAGAACTGTATGAATCAAAATGGAATCGATTCAAGACTTTGACAAAAATACCCAGCCCTACTAAAGATATCTGCATTAGGTTAGGGATGCACGATATTGGGATTTTGGCCGATATCCGATATGCCGATATTTTAAAACTCATGTAGCCGATAACCGATATCGATACCGA
>NW_015150560.1:1342124-1346836 GCF_000732505.1 Cyprinodon variegatus
TCGGTATCGATATCGGTTATCGGCTACATGAGTTTTAAAATATCGGCATATCGGATATCGGCCAAAATCATTATATCGTGCATCCCTACATTAGGTATGCTTTCCTGTCCGGCACACAGAAAAAAAAGGGAAGATGACACCAAAGGCCTGAGGGATTTTAGAAATAAATAATAAAATTGCAGAAATTTAAAACTGCAGAAAAAAGATGCCCTTTCAGAGCCAGGTAAAAAGCATTGCGTTTATCATTGTGATTTTAAAGTATAGCTTCTGCTAGCTGGTGTAAGGGAGAAAAACACCTTTTCTTTTACAGAAATACTTGAGCTTAGCTCCAAAAGAGTAGAAAGATGGCAGAAGTCCAGGTGAAAGCCTGGGCAGAGCAGGAGACGAAAACATTCTCCAATCAGACGGGATGTTTTCTGGATCTGTCCTGAATCAGGTTTTCATTCAAAGTTCATGGAGAGGAAACGTTTCTACCTGAACTCAGCCTGTGTTTTTCCTCTGCTCTGTGAATTTAACCTCAGCAGAGTTTCTGCAGACTTTTTACTCCTGCTGCCTCAGTATGCACAAAGAGAGAAGGGTGGGGCGCAGAAGAAAGAAAGAAAGAAAGGAAGGAAGTAAAAAAAAAAAAAAAAGGCCAACTGTGGGAATAGAAGGTTAGAAAACCTCAAGGAGAAGAAAATGAACTTTGGGGTTTATAAGCACCATAAATTGACGGTTTGCATTTTTGCCGTTGTGCCGTGCTGTTTTACACAAACATACCTCTAGATGTTCACATAAAGATCGCAAAGGTTCGAGTTTATGCTTAAACCCATGTTTAATCGATGTACATGTTGTGTTGTTGAACCTTTTTACAATGCCTGCTAAATAGCTTCCAATTTTAGGGTTTCATGCTAAATATTAAATGTTTTTAATTATTTTTCCATGGATACAAATCTGGAAAGTCTGGAGTGCATCTGTGTCCCGCCTTTTACTACAATAATAATAAAGTCCTGTGGATTTAGTCACCTTCAGTAGACGCCTCATATGCAGAAGGTCATCCTAATAATAACAATATGAGCAGTTTTGGTTCATTTTGAACATTTTACTCATGATGATTCATTATGAAAGGCCCCAATATGCACTCTGAGGTTGCTTTCCCTCTCTCCTTCTAACACGTGGACCTGTTCTGCTCACTTTTGTCCATTTTTGTCACTTTGAGGGTCGTAACTTTTTTTTCTATAATTGTTTTGCTGCTGTTAAAACCAGAATTTCCTTATTGTTGGACAATAAAGGGATTTTCTAACCACTGGAGAAAGTAAACCTTCTGTGATTGGCTACTTTTCAGGAAATGCTGCCTCAACAGTACTGTTTTCTTCCTGGTTGTGGGTAAAAACAGCAGTTTTACTACCCAATCTTGTTTAAAGATCCACAACCAGAAATGCATCCAGGTCGCAATCGTTTGCACATAAAGAAAAAGAATCAAAATGACTTATTTTTACCACTAATTGTAAAAAAAATAAACTAACATTAAACTATATAATGTAAAATGTTAATAACTTTTCTACGAGAATAAATGTGAGCCCGGTTCTACTTCCAGTAAATAATTGGAGTAATTTTTTGGTTTAAAGTTTTCTCAGATTGAATTTCTGTTTGTCTAAAGGCATCACTTTGTCGCCGTGTGATTGGCTGACAGGAGGTTTAGATCGCTGTCAAGCAGCTTTACACTCAGCTGCTCAGCTGCTGCCGGTGGATGTTTTTCTCGCGCCTCTTTGCTCGAGGAACCGGATCAAGACACCAAAAATACGCCGACCTGCTGGCCAGGGCCCCCAAAAGAAGAAGACATATGTCCCACTAAATATTATAAATATAAAAAGAAAATCCCTGTGAGGGACCAAACTTAAAGGAAAATTCCGGTTTTTAACACTTTTAGCCCCTTTTCTGTAGTGTCCAGGATGAAATCGAATGATCGACAGTAAAATTTTGACAACTGGTCCTGTCTCGGCTATTTGGCTCATGCAGAATCCCCCCCTGGCTGCTTCAGAATGGCTTCCATAGTGCATGTCAGATAATGTCCTTAAAACAACCTTAAACGTTCTTTTTTTTAAATATGCTACTCACCGAGTCGTCAACGCTGTTCAATGACGTTCAAAAACAAGTTTCGTAAAGAAAAAACGTTCCTGTAGTGTTTTATTTAGCATTTTGTAAATCCCATTGAGTTCTGTTGGAATAGTCAATATCCCTCCGCCACCGGAAACGGAAATGGGGCCTGTTTACACAGTTGTAGTCTTTTCGCAAGGCCCAAGTGTTTCTGCTTCACTCTGTGTACTCCGACGTCGAGGTGCTAACGTCTCTGTTAAACACTTTAAAAAACTCTGAAAATGGAATACGAAAGGTGGATTCTTGAGGAGGACATATTGGACTTTGAGTTTGACGGTAGAGGGTTAGAGACATTGTCGCCAACTAGTGGTCTGGAGTGTGCAACGCTTCAGATTCGAACGGGAAGCGCAAGTTTATAAGCGGTTGTGATGTATCGGAAAAAATAGTTCTGGGATTTACAAAATGCTAAATAAAACAAGACAGGAACGGTTTTTCTTCACGAAACTTTTTTTGGAACGTCATTGAACAGCGCTGACGACCCGGTGAGTAGCATATTTAAAAAAAGAACGTTTAAGGTTGTTTTAAGGACATTATCGGACATGCACTATGGAAGCCATTCTGAAGCAGCCAGGGGGGGATTCTGCATGAGCCAAATAGCAGAGACAGGACCAATCGTCAAAATTTTGGTGTCAATGATTCGATTTCATCCTGGACACTACAGAAAATGGGCTAAAAGTGTTAAAAACCGGAATTTTCCTTTAAATAAGGACAAAAGGTGTTCAAAATTTAAAAAAGTGCTTTCATTTAATTGTGTCAAAAATGGTTAACAAAGGCTCAAAGCAATACAAAATAACTTAAATAATAAATAACAAGGATCTGGGCCCAACTTAACTGAGGTCAACTGAGGATCCAACTCAAACAAAAAAACTGACCTGCAAACAAAGAACTAAAGGCTTCTTAAAAAGGGATGTAGTAACCCAAGTCTACCACATGAGGGAGGCACAACATAACAAAAGAACCAATAAATACAAAATTAACCATTCTATGAAACAAATAAAGCAAAACTAACTTTTTACTTAGCAGAAACAATGAGTATTTAAGTGACAAACTATGCTAATGCTAATATGCAAATGGTACGCTCCAGGTTTCCTCCTCCAGCTGGTTTGCATCAGTAGCACATCAAACAAAAGAACAAGTGTAAATAAACCATTCAGACAGACATTAACTAAAGTGTGCACGAATAACCAACTTAAACATAAACTGTAATATAATATAAAGCAAGAAAAGATACTAACACGATGTGGTGGTGGGAGGATCATCCGACACAATCCCGCAGTAGAATAAATGATCTTTTTGTTGTCCTGGATCTTTCAGGATTAAACGGCGAAACAAAGCATGATTGAAATGAAAAATACATTTTTTTTTCCAGCATAAAAATAATCAGCTCTTTGGTCCATCTTTATAGCAGTTTTAAAGCTAGCATAATTTTATTTTTTTTTGGGGGGGTGGCAATATTAGTGTCTATCATGGGGCCCCAAATTCCTGGCAGCGCCCCTGCAGAGAGTGAAACCTGCGGCGCTCTTTATGTGAGCGGTTCCCCTGATCTCCCGGCTGCAGGTCAGAACCGACTCGTTTAAAACGCTCGTTAGATCAGCTGACAGGAATCGGCTCCTGCGGGTCGTTTCACCTGGAGTACGGAGCGCGTCGGCGTGCAGAACGGCAGATTTAGGAGCTTGGATTGGCAGCGCAGCACCATTCCTCAGCACCGGTGGAGAGAAGGACAGGACGGACAGATTTAAAGCAGTAATGTGTTTAACAGGAAGCCAGCGATCGTCTCTTTAACAACACTGAAGGATCCTACCAGCTCTATAAACAGGAGGAAACTGTGAGGTTTTTTATTTTTTAGATCCTAAAGTGTTAAATCCAGCTCACAATTATTCATCTGCACTTCCTTTATGTGGTAATTTGCAGATTTTACCCCACTGGTTCTAACTTTAGGTACGAATGATGACTTTATCTTTTAGTCATTTGATTTTCTTTTTACAACCAGATTTTAAAAAAAGTAGGTGGCTGATGAATTTTTTTTTAAACAAAAGCATTTTTCTGTGTCAAAAGGAAATGAGCACATTTTAAAAATAACCTCAGCTTTTTTTCCGATGTCGTTTTCAATTTCGATCAAGTGTCTTGCCTAAAAACACGACAGCTGGACTTGAACCAACAACCCACCAGTTTCAGTACCAATGCCTTCCTCCTGAGGCAAGAGATGGAAAAGATTCTCTTCTTCCACTTGGCTGTGATACCTGTCCCCTGTCAAACGTGTTGCTCTAGAGTCTAGTGAAATAAGTGAACACATCTGGTGAAAAAAAAAAAAAAAAAGCTCTATTAACATTTCAGTATCAGTCATTTTTTTTGAGTAATTTTTATTTTCTAAACTGAGCTATTCCTGGAGCTGCTCAGTGGAGCAGTGGGTAGCACTGCCGCCTTGCCAGAGATGGCAAAAGTACTCACTTTACGTACTTGAGTAAAAGTACAGATACTTGTTTTAAAAAATACTCTGGTAAAAGTGGAAGTACTGATTAAACTTCTTTACTCAAGTAAAAGTAACAAAGTACAGGCTTGTAAATTTACTTAAAGTA
>NW_015150560.1:1348822-1350528 GCF_000732505.1 Cyprinodon variegatus
CAGATATTTGTGTAAAAATGTAAGGAGTAGAAGTAAAAAGTCGCCATAAAAATAAGTAGTAAAGTAAAGTAAAAATATCAGAAAAATCTACTTGAGTACAGTAACAAAGTATTTGTACTTCGTTACTTCCCATCTCTGCGCCTTGCAACAAGAAGGTTCCTCTTTCTGCATGGAGTTTGCATGTTCTCCCTGAGCATGCGTGGGTTCTCTCTGGGTACTCCGGCTTCCTCCCACAGTCCAAAAACATGACAACTTTAAATTGTACTTAGGTGTGAGTGTGAATGAGTGAATGGTTGTTTGTCCTGTTTGTCTCTGTGTTGCCCTGCGATGGACGGGTGAGCTGTCCAAGGTGGACCCCGCTTCTCACCCGTAGACAGCTGGAGACAGACACCAGCACCGCTCGCCGCCACGCTCGGGATAAGCGTGATGGAAAAATGAATGGATGGATCTAATCCCTTTTTTTTATACAAAAAAAGATAAACTTTCTATTTTAATTTCTGTATTCCAAAACAAAAATCCAAAAGCCACTTTTTTGTTTTTTTATATCTCCTAAGATGAAACCTAACAGACCAACAGATTAAATCCATGTCTGGTTAGTTCAGTCATTTTTCAATTAGAAATAAACAATGAAAATACAAGAAACAATGACTTCTGTTTTATAAAATAATATTCAAAAAATGTGAACATTTATTTTTCATTGCCATGCTAAATTAAATATATTGTAAAACAAATAATTAGGGATTGTATTTATTTTATTTTTATTCGTTTTGGGCCCCTAAAGCGCAATTAGAGACGCTTCAGCCTGCTGGACATGTGGAAGCTCAGCTGGCTTTATTAAATAAACAAAATCAGCTGTTCTGCTGCAGGATCTACTCTTTAATCCCAGAACCTCTCAGTTTAAAAAAAAATCTATATCAAGTCAATTTATTATAGTCATTAATATTTCTAAAAAAGCTCATTAAAATGTCCTTGATCAGCCCATCAATGACTGCTAAAGATCCATGAAGCAATAATCCAACGGGAGGAAGACTAAGTGGCAGCGTGCTCTCTGACTGAAGCTGTTCACAGCACAGCTGATGCTGGGTTTTAATTTTAATCAGTGCAAATGGGAAAGGTTATCCCTGATTCAAATATTTATCCTTTTTCATGTTACTGGGCAGCAGAGCAGAGCTTCTCTGTTCCAAATGACTGAATTACTCAACATAATATTTATCATCTAAAACAGTAACCAATTAAAACTCAGCAGGGTCCGAATAAAGAAAATCATCAACCAGTAAAGGTCCGGAGACATTTTTAATTATAACCTGTTACTTTAAACAGAATTTAACACTGAAATAAAATGTGTTTATGCATCCATGTTATACATTGACTTTTTAAATAAAAAAAATATATATATTAAAAAAAAGATAGAACATTTGTTCTTTTTTCTGGGGGTGGGGCTTGCAGTGGGCTTTAGGCTGCCCTGCAAGGCTTTAAACCTGGGTTTAACCGGAGACTAAGCCATTCTAAAGCACATATCAAGGAGCTCATTTTGAGCCTGGATCCAGATTTATTTTTGATTCTGTTCATGGTGGAGAATCCTGCTTCACAGCAGCAGGTTGACTCAAACACACTCAAAATGTGCAGGGTCATCTCTGAGCACGCTGCCACTTTTTGGTCACCAGTTCACCGCAGTTCTTCCAGCAGTCCACACTTTCTCTGCTCTA
>NW_015150560.1:1351637-1372678 GCF_000732505.1 Cyprinodon variegatus
ATAAATGATACATGGATTAACAATCCACTCTTTGGCTCCATCAATCGTCTCATTGCCGTCCCTCAACCAAAGCATCACCACAGCATGATACTGCCAACACCATGTTAAACGGATATTTTATAGCTTTATGTAAAATGCTTGGTCTCCAATAATAACTTCTTAAAGTTGTTAGTTTCCCTGGATTCTGCCTTTGGTCATGGCCTCCACAAAACGATCAACCGGATTTCCACCCAGTTCTTTCTGTAGACCTTTTAAGATTCCAACAATCAGGAGGAATTAGGGAAAGATGGACCTCCCTGCTGCTTAAATGCATCAGCGCTCCATCTACAGATTGATCTGATGGAGCCGACAGATCTGACAAAGACTCCTGGATGGGGGTCAAACATCTTCAGAAAAAACTGATTTGAAAACACTTTTGTGGTTCCAGGAATTTTATTTAAGGGAATCGGATTAGATGCAGCTGAGAACAAAAAGGTTTTAACATCACTTTTTGTTAATTGAAATGGAGAAAAAAAATGTGTAAAATCCAAGGGTGTGAAAACTTTACTGGGTTTATATCTTCTGCTGCATCGTGACGCTCAGCTTTTGGTTACTGGATCGGCTCTTTTCCTAAGAAGATGTGCAAATATGAGCAGCTTTTGGTGCCCATAGAAGGAGAAAACTGCCCGTCTGCGTTTCCTCCCTCAGCGACTGCAGCAGGAAGTGACCACGCTGGGCACACCCACTCGGCGGTGCTGGCGGGTGACTCGTTTCCTGCCGGTTACCCCTGGAGACGAAGAAAGGCCGGCCAGCAGGGCTCCATTAAAGCCAATTAGTGAGAATGCGTTCTAAAACGGCACCGGCAGCAGCTCCAGCCCAACAAATCTCACTAATTATGGTGCTTTTTTTAAAAGCTGAAATTACAGGAGCGGGCTGGTGGAACTGCACCGTCATCTTACTTTCCCTTTCCTGCTGCGGGGTTACCCAGGCCATGAGGGGGAACGTGCCGAGGCAGCCACCACAAGCTAGTAACTTGGCCTCTATTTTCTAGTGGGCCCACCATGATTATAAATCTCTCAGCTTGGGGTATGTTTGGGGTTTTTGGTTGGGAATTTTTCTCCTGGCCGACTTTCACTGTCGCACACCAAACAGCATGTTTCTAATGGCCACATATGAGAACCGCCCCAACAAAAAAAATCCAGCAGCTTGGTGACCCCCTAATATTACTTCAAGTTATTGTAGGAAGGGAAGTCATTACTTTCAATGCATTATTTAATTCCTCCGTTAAAGAAATGTGTAATTATTCAGTAAAACATTATGTATTAGATAAATAAATGTTACACAGACTCTAAAACAGGCCATTTGATGTAAAAATAACATAATTAATGCAGCTAGTATGACAAAAATCTTTATTCAAGAAGGAAGGATGCATATTTATAAAATACGAATCATTTTCAATCATTAAAATATGGGTTTTAATGATGGACTGATTAACATATAATTTTTATTTTAAATAAGCATTGCCAGTCATGTTATATATTCTAATTTTTTATATGTAGAAATGTTAATTTACTAAAAGGATGTCTTATTGAATTAATAGAAAAATAAACTGATAGATTAATCTGGGGGATTAAAACTCACATCCTCCAGGGCCGACGTCCTGCTGCTTTTAGGTCCTCGAACATCTTATGCAAAACATTCCCTACTGTCACCCCTGTGCAGTTTTCTACTCTCTCTTTGTGCAATAACACATGCTAACTACTGCGTAGTCCGGTCTTTTTTTACTTATTTATAAGGTCAGAACATCTCTGCATTACAAGTGTAATAATCAACTGCTGTGCAGTCTTACCTTAGCTCTCTACTGTGCAGAAATTTTATATCTAAGGGAAACGTATCCCAGGATGTAACTTTTTTCTTTTTTTATGCTTTCTTTCTACCATATAAACTCTTTTTATATTGTCTGTCGTATTTTCATCTTTAATGGCATCTTGCTTTAACTCTTTGTACCCTATTTAAGCTACTGGAAACAGAATTTATCTGAAGGAGTAATCCGCAGGGTAAAATAAAGTATTTAATTGTTCTTTCATCCAGGCTAAAGAGAACCCAGACCTGGCCTCTAATCCCGCCCTCAGCCCGGCCTCTTGGAGGCGTCACCAGCCCCCCAGTGACCAGCAGCACCTGGGGAGCTCCTATGACCGGTTGACCAAAACAACCAGTTCTTCAACCAGAGGAGGGGAGTCTTGGTCCAGCCGAGGTCGGGGATCGAGGACCGGAGCGGGACACCGATCGTGGAACCAGTTTCAGTCGGAGCATCATTAGGCAGGATGGAGGCAGGTAGGAGGAGGACACCTCTGCATGTTTCTTTCTTCTAAAGTTTTAGAACAACCTCAGAAGAACCTACGGTTCGTTAAAAATATTTTCCATTTTGTAACCTTAAAAACCCAGACAGCATGGTGCTGGTGTTAGATTGAGGTCTGGACTTTAACTAGGCCATTCTGACACCTCAGTAGCTGTGTTTCTATCAGGTTATGCTCATTTTTAAAATGTCAATAAAAGGAAAAGCCTGTTAGACCCAGGGGATGTAACGTCTTCATACGTTTAGCTTAACAAACAGGAAGTAAAAGGCAGCTAGCTAGCTAACGCTAATGTTAGCATTCAGGACCCCAGCGGCGTCCTGAATGTCTCTGTAGCGCGTTTACTTTTTGTGAAAGTCAAAAAACCTTTCCAAGGGAGAGTTCAAATCTTTACGTAATTAATTTATCAGATACATTTTTTTTTCCATTAAAGCTGTTCCAAAGCAATACTTCAAAATGTGCATAAAATCCCTACGGTTTAAACCGTTTAAGGATTTTAATTTAAAGGTCATTTTATAAGTTGAGTTTGCTCCATCCTGCTCCTTTAACAAGCAACCCGTAGGCATGATGCTGCCACCACCGTGGTGTGTTAAAACTTTTCATTGCTCAGCAGCACATAGTCTAATCTAAAATAATATAAAATATAATATATATATATATACAAAATTCAGTTTATTTCTATAGCTTCAATTCACATCATGTCATCTCAGGTCACTTTCCAGTTCACCAGATCATGCAGTCAGACTGATTCAAAGTTTTCTATCTAAGGAAAACCAGCTGATTGCATCGACTCATTGACTCTTCAGCAATCCCTCACACTAAGCATGCTTGTAGTGACAGTGGAGAGGAAAAACTCCCTTTGAACAGGAAGAAACCTCCAGCAGAACCAGGCTCAGTGTGAGCGGCCATCTGCTGAGGCCCACTGGGGTTCAAGGAGACAGAAGCAGACATAGAAAATGAAGCATAGAAACAAAAAGCAACTGTAAAAGGCGGCCCCGTCCAGGAAACACACAGCCAGGCAGACGAACCCGAGCCAGCTCCCATGTCAGAGGATATATATTTTCCAACTCTGAATCAATTTTTTATATTTAAGACTAAGAAACATTCTTCACTTCTTACCATTAACTACCATAACTTTATTAATTTTCTCTTGAATGTTAGTTTAATACTAAGACAGCTACACAGTCATGAAATTCAGGTTAAAGAAAACATCTTTTAATATGAGGAAACCAGATTATAAATCGAATCAGTTCTTAAGGTTTGAATGGATTCTCTATCCATCTATCTGACTTAGGCCCCGTCCACACGAAGTCAAAACGAACACGAAACGCTAATATTTTCCAGAACGTTTGTCGTAAAGACGGAGACGTAAAATAAATGTGATCGACCACACGAATGCATGAAAACGCTGCAAAATGTATGCCAGGCCTGTAAGTGGCGCTGTGGTGCCAAAGCAAAAATAGGCGACGAAATGTTGGGCATGCTCACTAATATTTATACATGGTTGCCCTGCGGGTCCATTTTCGTGGTTCAGTCAAATTCAGGTGCTGAACTATGTGGTCGATATTGCTCTGTTCTTCCTGGAGATATTCCAGAAGAAGAAGATTCTGTTGTAAGCCCGACAGCAGGGTGAGTAGCATGAGCAGCAATCATTCAACACAGTACGGCGCCATTGTTGTTGTGATGTGTCGCGCATGCGTGTTTAGAGGCGACGCTATGACGCATGCGTGTAAAAAAAAAAAAAAATGCGGTTAGAGCTTAAAGATGGAAATGCGAAAACGGCGTTTCAAAATCCTACCACTCTAAAGGCTTAATAAAAAAAAGATCATTTACAGACCCCCGAAACGCCGGCTTCGTATGGATGAGAGGCTGGTTTGGTGAAAAATGTGTGAGTTTAGGCCAGGGTTTGACTTTGTGTGGACAAGGCCTAAAGCGCCTCCAGTCTCTCCTGTTTGGTTTGAAACTCTTTCATAAAGGCCGGGTTTGCGCCTCTGCAGCTCCTCCAGAGTCGCCAGTGTTTTTAGTTTTAAATGAGAGAAAATGTGAAGGAGTTCTATAGCCTCCGTTTCTAGGAGGCTTGTAGAGAAACATGGTGGACTAATTTCATTTATTCATCATCACACTGGAAATAATCCAAATCTAGAAAAGTCATTTATTCTTAAAATAAGTGCATTTTTTCTTGGATTGAGGAGGTAAAAGAGACATTTTGCCTATGGAACGAGAAAATTTACACTTTAAATAAGAAAACACAATTGAATTGTTTTATTTCAAGTGCATTTTATCTAATTATCTTATTCTAAGAATAAAAATACTCATTCCATTGGCAAGCTATCTCATTTACCTACTCAAATTAAGGGTAAATACATTTAATTTAAGAAATTTTTGCTTATTTCTAGATCGTTTTTCCAGTGCACATCCAGAGGTGGGTAGAGTAACAATAAGTCATCATATTTTTACTTGAGGAGTAAATCTATTCACCATCCAGGAAATGACTCAAGTAAAAAAGTTTGATAAAAATGATGCTGAGGTCGTCAGTGTCGTCAAAACATCTGATATTTAAAACAAAAAACCCAAACTAAAATGAAAGTTCTGGATGAAATCAAATTATGTAGCTGAAAAAGAACGATTCAAGGCAGAAGAAACATTTTTCCCAATAATTGTTTATTTTTTTACATTAAACTTCTGAAACCAGTTCCTTGAGAGAGGATATTTCCTCCTTATTAGCTTCTCTTCTAAATGTCATGATGCGTTTAAGGTTCTCTGCAAAAAAAAAGCCAATTTTGACCTAAACATAAGGTGTGCGTCTTTGTTTGGAGCACTTTAGTTTTTAAACAGCCTTTTAACAACTGGAGCAAATATCCTGGAAGCCGTCTCCTGTTTTTTCTGGACTTTTAATATTCCTGGAATCAAACTCGCCGAGTTTTTCCCCCCAAATTAGCAGCAAATCAACCGACTTGTTTTTAGGAAATCAAAGTAATTACAGCCTGTTTGAAGAATCAGATTGTTCTTAGAGGGAAGCAGCATTTACTGACTGATTGTTTCTCCTCTGCAGCTTCCAGCCAGGTTTCCATCCTCCACGTCACCTGATGCAACCGTCTGCAGCCTCCGTCCTGCTCTGCTTTGGATGTCCTCCCCTGGATCAGCCTGTGCTTCCTCTTCTGCTCCCCCCCGCCCCCCATCACCCCGACAACGGAGAGGCCGGCGTGCTGCTGAGGGCCGAGGATCTTCCTGCATGTCGGAGAAGGATTTTAAGCTCCCTCCCCTAAATAAAACCCCAGACTGACCCGTTTCTAAGAACATAGAACCGAAACGTCTCCGCCTGCGACCAAAAGACGGGAAGATAATTAAACCTGGCTGTGAGACGCCTGTTGATATCCATGCATGGGAGAACCAGGAGCACGTAGAGGTTCATTAATCCACGTTGGCACCTTCTGGGCGAACATCCGCATGTCCAAGAAAAAAAAAGAAGCACTTGAAGGCTGTGAGTCGGCATGCTCTCTGCTTAAAGGAAGACAGCGGCTGGTTCCAATCAGCCAAACTGGGATCATATTTATGCTTTTTCTTCCCCATAACTCTGCTTCAGCTCGTCCCTCTTCCTTCACCTCAGATGGAAATAAAAGCAAATTGCACACATTTAGAAAGCAGCGCCATGTGGAGGAACAGAGGAGGCGTCCCTCTCTCCTCTTTTTTTATTCGTCTATGTTTGTTTCTAAGAGCCATAGAGGAAAAGTTTGGTTTAAGGCGGCCTTCCAGTCCTGGACTGCCAGCAGACCTGCACTTCCGCCGCCGTCGTTAAAAAATGCTGCACTGTTACAGGAGGGGGGGGGTACTGTAAACTGAATCATGCAGATTCAGACAGAAGTGGATTTATTGGTTGAAGCAAAGCAGGTTTTACTGTGAGGATTTCCAGAAAGCTGCACAGCGACCTGCACAGGATGATGATGATGATGGAGCTGGAGGAAAGGCCCTGATGTGGGATTATTTTCTACGACCGCCATCCTGCTAGCAGCCTGTTGCCACGCCGTCACTTTACCTTTTAATGCCAGCAGCTGATCCGTCTGCAGCTGTTGCCTCCTTCCTGATGCACGTCTGGGTGGAAAATCATTATTTTTTTTAGAAAAAAAAGGTTTGGGAACGTGTGTTCCTGCACATCAGTTGTTTCTTCCACGTCCGCTGTGTCCATTTGTGCCTTGGAGGTTGCAGATGAGGCGTCCCTGCAGGCTCAGACTCTAAGGTGCAGCTCAGGACGTCTGACTTCAGTCGGTTTTCTCCACTATATCCAACTTTGAACAGGTTCCACCTTTTTTCTGTTTTGGTTCCTCTGTGCTTCCCTTCAAAGTCTTCGCCTGTTTCATGTTTTATGTCCTCTGCTGAAAGGTCAGAGGTCAAGGCTGTGTCTAATTCTGTCTAGGACTTGACTCAGGGCTTCTACATGCAGGAGCGTGCTCAGCAGAGACGTCTGTGATCTAACAGCGGCCCGAATCGTCGTATCCGATGGTCGGCGTTGGATGCACAGGGTTGAATTTCTCACATTCAAGGACGGGATTTAGGGACACCTTACTGAAATGCTTCTGCCGGGAGTTTTCCCGCAGCCTGATGGTTTCTGGGTCGTCTCTGAACCCGAGGGGAACCGTTTGGATCAGGCGGGTCGAACCGGGTCAGAAAAACCTCCTGATGCTTCATCGCTTTGGTTTAACTGGAGCTCTGCTGCTTCTCATCAGCAGCGGAGGAACAGAAGCTACAGAAACCCAGAATAAACCCGAACTTTGTCTCAGCGGGAACCAGGAAACCCAGAACCACGACAGCAGCTCTAGACACGAAGAATCACGGGTCGCATTTAGGATGTAAAGCCGTCGATCGGGATTAGATATAATCTGCATTTAACCGGCTTCTAGAAAGTGCTTGGATCTTCAGAAGAAGCTTCTAGTTCTGGAGTTCTTCTCCACTTGAAGTCCAGCTGAACCCGTTCTGCTCCAGAACCTGCTGCAGAACTCTGCATCAGTCGTTAACGTTTGTATTCTTTGTTTTTAATGTCGTGCCAAAATCATTCCACAGTATTTACAGTTTACATGACCCCCCCCCACCCCACAGAGGAGCCATCTCCAAGATGCTGGATTAAAGCGGAAATGCTCACTCTTTTCTGCTCCTGTACGTTTTTATTTCTTTGTCAAACTAAATGTTATTTTTGAATCTATATCAGATCGATCTTATTTAAGGAGAAATGTGTAATTTTGTAAAGTGGGCCTTATTGTTAAACTATATTATTAAATATTTGTCCTTTTTTTTCTTGATTTTGAGATATCTTTTCCTTCTGTTTTTGTCTTTTTGTCGCTCTTACACTCCTGGAGAGTCCTTGTTGCGTTTCTGGCTGTTGAAACCTCAGACCGCTCATTATGAAACCAGCAGATGAGAGACGGAGGTGAAGAACGAGGCCGTTTTCATTTTAAAGTGAAGCCGTTTGGCTCTTCAGCCTCAGATCTGCTCTGATGTCCTTCATAAATTCAGGGTTTTTACATCTTCTGTATGTTTCAGTGCTGCCAAAGAGTAAAGCATGCAGCCCCCCCACCCTTATACATATATATATGTATATAAATATATCAAATGTAAATTGGGAAATAATCTAATTGAGAATTAAAGGCTATTTTTATCTGGATCCCTCTTCCTCTACAAAGATTTTAGGAGTTTAACTTTTGTTATTGGATCTGAGTTTGGCGGTGCAGCCTGGTGGATCCTTTTCCTTTTTTTTTTTTTTTAACGCCATCAGTTTTAGATTGAAACAATGTGCATGTTTTAACCTTGCTGGCACACCCTGCATGTAGGCCTCTTTTAAAGCTGCCAACTGTACAGCAGACCGAACCGTATGTACTCCAATAAAAATTGAAAAAAACGACCTGTTTGCAACACTCCGTCTTCTGTCCACTTCTGTTTCTGCTTCACTGAGCTTTGCTAGTTGGGATTTCACAGCAGTGCATCTTTTGGAGGGTTTATGCACACGTGTGAGGAGGAGGGGAACGGCTGACGGCGAGCAGACAAACCAGGCAAATTGGTCGTGTTCAAAGAAGGGGAAAAAAAAAAACCACAAGCTGCTGAGGAATGTAAAGTCAGCACATCCATCGCTCTGTTAAAAAAACTGCTCCTCTAGTTATGATCATCGTCTCCTGCTTCTCCTGAACATGATGTTCTGTTTGTCCAGACCGATGGAGACGCTTCACATTTCATCCTGTAAGGAGCCCAGACCAGCTGGTTTTACTGGGACAGAAAAACTAATCCGGGAGGAAATGATGGTTTGAACAGAGATGGTCTTGGAACTTAACCCTGGTTTTAAACTGAAACAGAACTTCCTAAGTCGTCCTCTTGGTCTTCATGATGCTGAACCTCTGAGATCAGAACAGCTGCATTTATCTAGAACTTAAAACACATCAGCCTTTTAAAGGGAGCTGGTTGACCTGTATTTTAAATTAAAGTAGGGGCTAAAAAAAACATCCTGGTCCCGTATCAAAAGCATATTATTAAATTGATTTATGATTAATTAAATATACAGGAACAAACTGAAACTAAATGTTCCCTTCACACAAATTAAAATGTTATTTAAACATTTTTAAAAAGTTATAGTCCAAGTTTGAAGACGTTTCGCTTCTGCCGATAATGCAAGCGTAGAAGAAGAAATGTGCTGTTTACCTGTGCAAAGAAAGAAACAACGAAAGAAAAATGTCTGAGGACTTCAGTGTTGAGGAAGAGCATGAGTTCTTTGCCGAGCTGAATGCGCACTTTCATCTGGTTTGGTCTGCCGGCTTCCGTAGCGTCGTGAGCGCACATGTGCGCGCTTTCAGGAAATCCTATACACTACTGTTTATGCTCTAAAAACATTCTAAATGACTTTGTTTCGAGTAAATTCTGGATGCTACCCACTCAGGACACTTGGAATACATTGGACGAGCAGTATGGAGGAATATTGACACGTTTTTTGTGGACTTTTATGGACCTTTCTGCCTCGGGCGCCATAGACCTCCATTATTTGAATGTCAGCAGACAGCAAGAAGCCTCCCAGATCTCCAGATGCATTTGAGATATCAAAAAAGTACTCCAGAGTGTTGTTCAGCATGGGGGTGAGTAGAAAATGAAGGCTAATCATGTTTTGGGTGTACTATTCCTTTAAACAGGAGGGGGTAGTAGCCTCGTGAGACCATCCTGATCTCGCGAGCTTTCAAGGTTTCACTCGCAGATCAGTCTGGAGACTCTCCGTTGAAGAAAATTTGGAGCCGTTCACCAAACGAACGTCCAATCAGCGTTGGCTTTGAGGCGGGTTGAGGTGTGACGCAACGAGAAGGGCGACAGTTCAGTCTAAAGAACATGGCGGCTTCAGCCGATGAAACTAGCGTTAGCGTGGCTATCGAGCAAGTTTTATCGGAATTACAGAGTATTTCTTCACTGAAAGAAGAGCAAAACACTGCTCTGGAGGCTTTTCTCAGAGGAAAAGATGTTTTTGCTCTTCTCCCGACTGGTTTCGCCAAGAGTAGCCTGGCTGGTGGTTGTGTTTTCGTTGTCGCCCTGTTAGTACGTCATATGCTTCGTTCTGATTGGTTTATTTGGCCCGTCTATCACCAACATAGGCCAATCAGCTAACCAGTATTTTCGCCCCTTCCCAAAATTACTTCAACGGAAGGTTTCCAGATGGATATGCGAAGCAAATCCATCTGGCAGAGTCAGGTTAAGGGGGGTGGACTCAGATTTCAGCTTTCAAAAACCTACAATTGGCAACATAAAATTTTTTTTATAAATTTACTTTTAAAAAAAGCTAATATTGAACTTTTGTATACAAATTACCGTAAAACCTTTAACTTTTTCAAACTTCCATTTTTTGAAACCATTTTTTTTATTATTTCTTTAATTTCCATTGAGTTATTTGCTTTCAATAAACACATTTCTCTCCAAAACCTGAAAGCAGGAAGCAGCACAGCGCTGCGGCCAGATGAACCAGGATCCCTCCGTGTTCAGACCGGCAGATTGAGGAATCATTGAGTTCCTGGTAAAGACCAGGAAACATTCACTCTAGATTATATCCTCCAGCAGAGAACCAGAAACATGTCTGATCAGATCAGAGCTGTTAGCTCAGGTGTTTAAAGGAAGCTCAGACTGACAAAGCGGCACTTTGGCTCCAATGACCCATCAGTGACGGACACCTGAGGCAGGTGAGTTTATGAGAAGAGCTTTCCGCAAGGCGCATCAGCACTCGAACTGCTGAATATTGACCTGAGAAATCATTTTATATATCACATTAACCGAACAGTTGGATAAAACAGCACAGTGTCACTTTAAATTACTGTTTTTTTTCACCAGACAAACTCTCAGGCCTGAAAAGCTTCCCATCTACAGCAGAAGGACATCTGGAGTTTCACCTCCAACAAACTCCACAACATTCAGGCCTTAATGTCGCTCTTCTTTTATTAACAAAACATTTCACAAGATAATAAAACATTTCAACAACAAATTTAGACACTTAAACTTGAAAAAGAAACAAAAAAAACAAGGATTTTCTTTTAAAAAAAAAAGAATATTTTAAGCTCTGAGCACAAACTTTCACTACACTACAGAGTTTAAGATAAACGGCTACAGTTCAGGACATGTTGAGCTTCTAGTGTAACAGAAGGAAAAGTCTTCTTTCCAGAGGGAAACATTCCCTCACATTTATGGTTCCGCTTGGTGAAGAGACGTCAGGTCAAAGGCCAGAAATAATCTAAGATTAGCTGGAATAATCCCATCCTTCTGTGTTAATTAGGATGGATTTTCATGAATATCATAATTGGGGGTCTTCAAAGTTCCTACATTTCCATACTCATCTGAACTAAATGATCTACATCTTTTCTGTTCTACTTGAACTATTCCTCTTGCTGGCATGAATGTTTTCATCTCAATGGACAGAATTTAGTTTTAAGTGGAAGGAAAGGGCAATTTTATAATTTAATCTAGATTATGAAAACAAATCTGGAGTGAATCCTTAAAAAATCAAACTGCAGATCATTTAAATCTTAGTAATATGGGTTTAGATGAAAGATCAACTGAATCCAAATCAATGAAATATCTTTTAATCTTTTCACTTTGTTTTTTTTTAAATCCATCTTCTGAAAAAGTAAGTCTGTCTCTCTTATAATTGCAGATTATCTGATAATCCCAACACCCCAGGTGAACCATTCCAGTAAAGAAACCAAACTGATGCAATGTCGTTAATGTTCGGACCGGACCCCCCTGCCCCCCCCTCAGACGGTGGCGGCGGCGGGCTGTGCTTGCTGTGGGTTGCTGGCTGCTGTGGGCGTGGCCTGTCTGGGGAGCGTGTACATGGCGCCCAGGAACTGGTCGGCGATGCGGCCGGCTTCGCGCAGACCGCTGAGCAGGGCGCCGTGGACGGTAGCCGGGTAGTTTCTGATCGTGTGCTCGCCGGCGAAGAACAATCTGGGGACGGGCTGAGGAAGGAACGCAGAGAAACATGTTCAGATTAAAGCCTTTAATCACTTTTCTTCATGAGACGTCAAACTGAAGCTTCTCCAACAGCGCCACCCGTTGACAGACTGAAGTACTGCACCTTTTCTCGCAACGTCAAACTGAACATAAGTTTAAATCTGTTCAAACTAGGATGAAGGTCTGAACTTTGACTAGGCCACTAACACGAGCTCAGGGTTCCTTCCAGGATTTTCCTAATTTCTCCACATCCCTCATTTTCTCTGCT
The DNA here is from genome assembly GCF_000732505.1 of Cyprinodon variegatus. Classification (NCBI taxonomy): domain Eukaryota; kingdom Metazoa; phylum Chordata; class Actinopteri; order Cyprinodontiformes; family Cyprinodontidae; genus Cyprinodon; species Cyprinodon variegatus. Next base: position 1,363,692 of record NW_015150560.1, read on the forward strand.
GAAAACAAAGCATGATGCTGCCCCCTCCTTGTATCACTGTAGGAATGCTGTGCGGCATTAGTGGGAATCCAATATGGCTGCAGATTGAACTCGTCACCTTCCTTTTTTCTGTGCTGGAAGTTATTAAATAAACAGCCTTTTCTTCCTTCTTTATAATAATAAAAAAGATCATATTCTTTATAATTTGCTCCACATGGAAGTTCTGTCAGAGGTTTAAGGGATATGAATACTTTCTATACTTCATGAATTCAGCCCCTTCAACCTTCCAATTAACCTCAGAAGGTTTATAAATAAATGAAATACATAAAACTAAATGTGAAGAACTAAAGGGGTGTGAATACTTTTCTAAGGTACTGTAGTACTGTCCCAGTCAGTAATCTGCATGGATCATTTCCAGTCTCCCTACCTGTGAGGCTCCGGGGATCGCTGGGCCAGGTGTGATGGGCTGAGCCATCAGGTCATAGTCGTTACCCGAAGAACCTGCTGCCACGTACGAGTAGGAGCCCCTCGCCCAGGGGTCGGCACGCCATCGAGTCACCACCGTCTCCTTGGGCTGCCATGACGACAGACACACACACACACAAAAAAACTGTGCTTAAAGACTTTCCATGATGGAGCTGGAAGGAGCCGCCAACAGCTGGACGGCGTAGCGCTGGATGGAACCCAAACGGCTTTTAATGACGGGCGGTTTGGTTCTGATGGCGGGTTTAGAGGGGTCGGTTAAAAATAAACACCAAGGACAACTTTCCAGGAGGAGCTTGGAAGAAAAAGCAGAGAGAAGGAAACATACCTGAGGAACAGCGCTGCTTCCAAATATTCCTTTAAGAATGGCAAGGCACCGGCCGACGATGACATCATCGCTGATGTTCTCCATGATGCCCGCCGCCTCACCGGCCATGAGAGCGAGCAGGATGGGAGCTGGAGACGAAGTAGAGGTTGATTTTTTTTAGGTTTTGCTCAGCTTCATCTTGGAATTCATCCTTTATGGATCTACTTTCACCTTTATAGAGATTCCAGAAGAGGAAGAGTTCGCCTCTGCTTGCGGTGGTGGAGCCAACGTGACCAAACAGGTTCACGCTGGGATCCCAGAAGACCCGGTCGAAGCAAAGCACCACCTTCAAACAAAGAGAGACACGACAGCAAGTCAGCAAGCAAGCAGAAACCTGGATGAAAGTCTGCACAGTTCATCCATGCTGATGGAGAAGAGCTCCCTCTACTGGAGGAGGGAGAGAACGAGCAGCTCTGTTGCATAATAATGCAGCACTCTGCTGCAGCAGCAGCATCTGGAGATCAGCTTTTCTGCAGACGGCGGACAGAAGCAGTGCAGCAGCACAAGCAGGTCCAACAGAACCACTAAACCCGGATCTTCCAGGAAAACAGAGACATCAGCAGCAGTTATTCCTGCAGAATTCCTGCTAGTTCAGCTCAATTAGAGACATAATCCTGTATATCTATCCTGGTTGATAACTTCAGGCACAGAAAGCTCCTTCCTGCCACCAGACTGGTTACAAAAACCACATTTTCCTTCATTAATGTTCTGCTAGAAGCAGCTCAACCTGCTGCTGCTGGTTCCCATCGTCACGCCGAGAGGAACTGAACCAAATACAGACACAGCTGATGATTAAACCTGCTTTTCTGGACAAGTTTCTGTTCCATCTATCTGTCCTATGAAGCAGAGCTTCCCATGGTGGGAGTCATAAAAAAAAAGAAAAGTCAGGTGGAGGACCTGACCATGTGATATGACTGATCAGGCCCACTTTGGGGCCCCCTGCTTCAAAGCGGTAATATTCCCTCCTGTGATGTTTTTATTCATATAAACATCTTTAAGCTTCTGAGGGATGCCTCCATGAGTTCATGTCCAACCTTGTTGAGGTTTCCGAAGCCCATCCTCTGAATGGCGGACGTCTTCCACTCCGGCAGCGGGGGCACAAACTGGACCGCAGGGGGCTGCTGCTTCAGCACGCCGAGGGGCAGCGTGCAGAGCACGGCGTCACACTTGTATATGTACGTCTGAGTGGTGGAGCGAGTGTTGACGGCGATCACCTCGCAGCCTGCAGCAGGATAGAAAGTGTTAAATGCACGTCTGTATGAACTACACACATATTTGATCGCTGCACCTACCAGACGCCGTGTATCGGACCTGTCGCACCGCCGTGTTCAGTTTGATGTCCAAACCCTCAGCAAGCGCCACGGGGACGCAGGAGTAACCGTTTCGTACCGTCAGGTGGCTGCCGGTGAACTCAAAGTCATCGTCCTACGGAAACATCATAGATGATTCATCCCGAGTAGCAGGGAGCAGAAAAACATGAGGGGCGGCTACAGGCATACGGAGTGAATTTTGTTCCATTTTGTTTTTTCAAATTATTAATATTAATTTCATGTTATTTTTCCCAATTTTCTTTTAATTTTATTTGATCAATTTTTCTTGCGTATAAAATTTTTTTAGAAGCATTTCTTTTTATTTTGGTTTTTTATTTTAAATTTTACGGATTGCGTTTTCCAGATCCCATTCTCTTCTCTTCTGGGGGCGGGCTTTCCTCTGTAGAGAGGAGCAAAGACACATTTCTATTGGTCTGCTGGACATATCGGGGAGGAACGAGCGTTTTGATTGGGCTGTAAGGGAAGTGAATGCGATCTGTCAAACATTTGAAATAATGCACTTTAAACTCAATCTAAAAAACTGAAATTTGAAAAAAAAAAAAATGTTTCTAAAAAACAAAATCTGTAAAAAATAAGTTAGAAATGTTTCTTTTTTTATTAAAGAAAAAAATTCCAGCAACTTTTTTTATGATGAGTTTTTTTCAAAGTTTCATTTCTGGATTGTATTTTTATTTCATTTTTTATAAAACATGTTTTGCTGCAACACTAATGGAACAGAACTCCTCCATGATAGATCCGACGGCTGGAACTGGCTGCGGGGAGCTACCTGATCCCAGTGCTTCAGAGACAGGGTGGAAAGGGGCGTGGCGTTTGCAAACTCCAGGTTGGCGAAGTGCCAGTCGAGGATCTGTCGATCCCTGGACGAAAGGTAAACATCGCTGTGGGAGAAAAGAAACGACACCATGAAGAACGCCATTTCACAGCTTTCCAAACATCCCGCAGAGATTCACGTATGCAGGAGGCAGCACCGATAAGGCTGCTAGAAACTTAATTAAATACATTTTATTCTGAAAAAACAGAGAAATAACTGCAACAAAAAAAAGGAGCCAAATTAACAAGGGTACAAATACGAATCAACAAAATGGTGCTTGAACAATCAAATAAAGAGTCACTAATTAACACACCGTCATAAAAGCACCATGGGAAAGAATCAAAGGGGTGCTGGGAGTCCCAGCTGGGTGTGTTACCTGGGCGGATTGGCCTCCAGCTCCTGCAGCTTCTCCTCCAGCTTCACCTGCATCTCTGCCAGCTCATCATATTCCTACAAAAAAAACAGACCATGAGAAAACTGCACAGCGTCGCATCTTATAGGTACAGACAGCTGTGTGTCACCGCTCCCTCCATCGGACCGGCTTCTCTGGCCATGCTGCCCACAGCATGACGCTGCCACCACCGTCAGCAGGGCTTTTTCTTACACTTGTGCTGTATTATTTTGGGGTTTTACGCTTTGATTTTGCTACATCTGTTAGTAAATGAATCCAGGTGTTCTGTCAGGTGAGCATACCCCATCATCCCACATAGTTATCAAGAAATAAAAGTAATTAAACTTTAATGAATTCAGATCAAAATGGACTTGAGGTTCGGTTCAGAGAGTCAGCTGAGGGTGTGTGGCGGCTCCACACCCAAAGTGTTCCAGGTCATGTAGAAAGGACAAACAACTTGGACAGAGACGGCTGACTCAACCTATTCGCCGCACTAAAATAACCTGGAACAGCAGCCCAAACTCTGACAGCGTCTCCTTCAGACACGGATTCTAGAGGAAATAAAAAAATCAACCTGGGAGAAAATCCCTGGAAATGTCCAAACAAAGGAGCACCGACTGAAACAGAAATCATCCTGCTGGCTTTAAAATCTGCTATTAGAGAGCGGTGATAAATCAGCTTAATGTACACACAGACTCTCAGGACGTGTAAATACATCTGCAGGCATAAAGGCAACCGGAGCGTGATCCGGAGCCTTGAAGTGGTTCCTCAGCCAGCATGTGGATCACAGACATCTCTGCCTCAGATACCAGCTGTGTTTAAACCAACTAAACATAGAGAGAGGGAGCCGCGGTGGAGGTGATTTATCCGCACCAAAAATAAAACCCCAACACTCGCTAATAATACCATCCTAGCAGGAGAATGAACCACTTAAAAGACAGCTTGTCTGCTTTCCTCAGACACTGCGGCATTAGCCTTCTCAGTGGCATAAATACTGATGTGTCAGACCAGCATACCCTGTCAGACCAACATACCCATAGTCAATACATACAAAACTACCAAAACTGACCTGGCCCCGAGTTAAAAAGCTGATTTCCCTTTCAACCTGATAACCGCTACTCAGGGGAGGATCTAGGATTCTAGGAGATCAGGGGCTTAGCCCCGAGGGTGAAGATGAGAGAGTAGACTTTCTTCTAAATCCCGTTCTAATGTAAAATATGACAGATTACTGGATTAAAGAAATTTCTACTATTCTACATGATATCACACATAACAATTCCCCATCCATTACATGGGAAGAAATGAATTCACCTGCAAGTCTTTAACTGTTTATTCCTCTTTTCATCAACAACTAACTGTGGATTTGGTCACATTTGATCATTATTTGCCAAAGTTATCAGAGGGAAATAATATATTTTAGCCGCCTTGTATAATCTGTTTCCCCATAACATGGGAAAAAAACAAATCCTTTGAAACTGTCATTATTTTTCATATATTATGTTTAAAACATTTATTATTTTATATTTTAAAATCCAAAATAGTTGTTGATTTGATTATCTTTATTTAATGTATTTTAATTCTCTATTTAAAATGTCTGCAGTAGCATTGCTCCAGACATTTTGAATTGAGAAAGATCTTCAAACTTGGAAAACAAAGTACAGTGGTTTTGGTTTGAACTTTTTTTTGGAATATATGTGAATTGTTAGATAAACATTTAAACAGAAAATATATTTCATAAAGATCATCAAAGGGGGGACTGATTATATCAGGTGGCTAAAATATACGATTCCCCCCTCATAACTTTGGCAAATAATGATTTAATGTCACCAAATCCAGAGGAATATGAATAAATGAATAAACACAGTTAAAGTCCTGCAGGTAAATTAATTTCTTCCCATGTTATGGAGGAGGAACAGATTATTTCAGGCAGCTGAAACATCAAGTCTCTCCTCCTCCCATATCTTTGGGAAGTAAAAAGCATCTGTTTCCAGATTCTCAAAAATTATTTGTGTGATATCATGTAGTATACTGGGAATGTCCTTAATCCAGTAATCTGTCATATTTTACATTAGAAGGGGATAAATCAGAAAGTCTACACTCTCATCTTTTCAGGAGCTCTTGATATTTGTGTCCTGCTACCAGCCGGTTTCGGTCCTCTGATATCAGCATTGAAAAATGATAAATACTCACTACTGTTGGAAACCTGTTTGGTGACTGACTTTTATTTCTGTCAGGTTTAAGTGACAGAAGTCGGAAAAAGAAGATTTTCTTGGCGTTTAAAATAACACAAAATAGCTTAAAATGACCTTGTCTATTTATTTATTTTACAATTTTGTAAACAATGGCTGCTGATTAAACTGGATGTTGCAAGCGTGACATGATTATAGCTGATTTTAGCGAGAAATCGATCAGACGCGTCGTGAAAATGGTCCCATCCGCCATGTCCGCCTCTCTGGCTTCAATGCGCTTCCCGAAATAAGGGGAACAGAATTTCATACACCACCGGGACAAACAACGTCTGGAAGTCAGTCAGAGTTTCACATCCCTGGAACATCAGTCTGTTTAGCAACAGCCATTGGTGAGAACTTCTTCTTCTGCACGGGAATGCTACAGGCTGCTTTGCTGCCACCATCTGGTGAATTCCAGTACTGCACATTTTACTCAGATCAGCTCAGAAGCGAGATCCGGGGCTCTGGGGGAAACATCCGGGGCTGCAGCCCAAGTAGCCGCCCCCTAGATCCGCCACTGCCGCTGCTCCTACCTTAAATTTCCTTCTAAGCTTTTTGTGATCATTGGTAACCATGGATTCAAGCCCACTCTGCTTTGAAATAAAAAACTATATCCAGCACTGAAATCTAAACTGACTAGACAGTAGTTCCAAAAAGGTTACAAAACAATCCACTGGACTTTGTTTCCAAGTATGAAGACGTTTCGCTTCCCATCCAGGAAGCTTTTTCAATTCAAAATCATGTAATGGGGTCTGGGTTGCGTTAATAGCGGGAAGGAATCGACTGAATCGCTGAATTGTAGGTTTTTGAAAGCTGAAACCTGACTCCACCCCCTCTGTTTAAGGTTGTTTTTTTTTTTGTTTTTTTTTTCTTAGCATAAATGGCTTCCTTCCCACCCTTCTCAAACCAGCTTTGTTTTGTTTTGGTCGACTCTAGAAAGCCCTGAACTACATGCGCATTAGGGGTGGAACGGTTCACAAAATCCACGGTTCGGTTCGGTTCACGGTTTCTGGTCACGGTTTTCAGTTCAGTATATGTTGATTGTTAGCCTGACATGTTGGTCATGTTGCTGTTAGCATAAACAAAACGTGTTGCACAATGCTTGCACACTGTTGCACTTTTATCCACAACTTTCTTTCCGCCGTCATCGTAGGTCACTCTAAATGCAAAGTGGTCCCATACAGCAGACCTATAAAGTGCTGCTGGCGCGTCTTCCAACTCCTGTTCTTTCCCACTCGCCATACCCACACAATTCTCCACAACAACTGATTTTTTTCTGCTACACCCGGCTACGCTGCTTCGCTTCTTCTTCTTCTTGTTTACTACTGGTGGTTGGCTTTGGTCGCAGTACCGCCACCTTCTGCTCTGGAGTGTAAACGCTTCGCCTATGAGAAAAAGGAGTAGCGCATGAACCGAACGCAACACACGCGAACCGAACCCAGACAGTCGAACCGAACGGTTCGGACGGTTTTCATAAACAGTTCCATCCCTAATGTGCATGATGTCAGATTTGCGTTTATCCCTTTAGATTTGTACGAAAAATACCCTTTAAACTACCTCGACGGGCGTGTATCCCTTTAGTCATGTAAAAAAAAAACTATCTGAGGTGAGATCACCATATACTTCAAAAAACACCAAAAAGTAATTCTTTTTTTTTTTTTTTCATGACTAAAGGGATACACGCACGTTGAGGTAAAGTTTGTTTTTTGTAAAAAACTAAAGGGATAAACGGGTATTGACTATGGGTATGCTGGTCTGACGGGCAGAACACTGGCGGTTTCCAAAAAGCCCCGCCCTGAAATGACTGGTTTAGATTACTGGATTAGCTGACAATTATTTCAATAATGGATTAATCATGATTAATCCAACAAATGGTTTCAGGCCAGGATGGAGTTCAGTCAGAACCCTGCCGCCGTGATCGGATCGTTTTCTGGTCTCCTTACTTTGCAGAGCGCTGTGAGGTCACGGTGCTTGCTCTTCACCAGGAACTCAGCAGTGATATCCCTGGGGGGCTTGACTTCGCTCGCTTCCTTATACTGCTGATGGAGCTCCTTCACACGTTCCTTGGTGGACACCATCTATGAGGGGAAACATGGTTACTTCAGGACGGGATTACCAGGATAATAGGGCTGCAGCTAACTATTACTTTGAAAATCGATCAATCAGTAAATTTTTTTTTCTATTAATAATCGGATACCCAAAAGTTCCTTAAAGAAGTTTTTTTTTTACAAAGTTAAATCATGTGAAACTAAAACTGGACAGAGAATATTGACAGACGAGCTTTTTTCTTTTTATCTTAAATGCAAAATGTTTATATATTTTTTACAATTTTGGTATAATTCCTGCACTAAGTGGGTCGGTTTTAGAGTCTCTACACTCCAGTTAATGATTAATCAATTACTAAATTAGTAATAATTGATTAATCTGTAAATGCTCACCTTATTGAGAAGATCTCGGAGCTCTTCCTGAGTCTTTACGATCTTCTTCCAGTGTTCTATCTGCTCGTCTTTGACGTGTTTCTCCTGCAGTCTGCGCAGATTTAGAACGTGATGAGTCGAAACATCCGCACTCCTAAAACCTTTCCACATTCTGCGATGGACTAACCACTTTGAGCGCATTTTTATTTGTGACAGAAAACATTAAAATCTGAAAAGTGTGGAGAGCATCTATATTGAGTGGATACTCACTGAATGACCACCTCCAGGGCCTGTCCCAGAGAAACCGGTTTGTTGTTGAGAAAGTTGAAGTCCAGCTGGTGGCTGAGGTAGGAGGTGGCCTCAAGCAGCCGGTTGAACTCCTGCTCCACCATCTCATCTTTTTCTTTAGGCACCTGGACATCAACGAAGCATGACTTTGGACATGGGCATCACTTGCTCATCAATGTGATGCTTCTATGTTGGAAATGTATCCGTACAGACAGGCCTATTCTGAGTCCTATATTTTCCTGATTCTCTGCACTCAAGGAACACCGTCTCACCCCACACCAAAACCCAACCTAGCCCGGAGTAAAAAAGCTGATTTCCCTTTCAACCTGATAACAGCTGCTTCTGCCTTAAAATTCCTGCTTTTTGTCATAATTGGTCACCATGGATTCAGGCCCGTTCTGCTTTGAAATAAAAACTATATCCAGGACTGAAATCTGAACCTTGACTAGACAGTAGGGGTGGAACGGTTCGGTTCGGTTCACGGTTTCGTGTTCACGGTTTTCGGTTCGGTATATGTTGATTGTTACACCGAAATCCCCCCCAAAAAATTATGAAATTAATTTAAAAAATCCCAAAAAAAATAATAAATTGTAATTATTTTTAATGATCCGAGGAAACCCTGGATCATTTCCGCAGCGGAGCGGAGCGCTGACGGAGTATGTGGAATTTTGGGGTTAGCATGACATGTTGGT
>NW_015150560.1:1373003-1392340 GCF_000732505.1 Cyprinodon variegatus
GGAGTGTAAACGCTTCCTCTATGAGAAAAAGGAGCAGCGCATGAACCGAACGCAACACACGCGAACCGAACCGAGACAGTCAAACCGAACGGTTTTCATAAACCGTTCCATCCCTACTAGACAGTAGTTCCAAAAAAAAGCTGAAAAACAATCCACTGGACTTTGTTTCCAAGTATGAGGACTTTTCTCTTCCCATCCAGGATGTTTTTTCCAATTCAAAATGCAAAAAATGGTGTTGAGTTCCAGGCTTTATGGAGTAGACCACAAACAAAGCCTTGTTTTGGTTTAGAAAACATATAAATTGAAACAGACGAACGGGTCCAGCCCTTTTAGAATGGGGGTCGTTTTGTTCTTTGTTAGCCTGCAGTACCCAAAACATGTCTATGCCTCTGAAAGGGGGGTTGTTAAAGAGAATTGTTGGCCTGGCTGAAAAGACAGGGGGTTGGATGTTGCGATGATAACAGGAAGGAATTGACTGAACTGTAGGTTGTGGAAATTTGAATTTTGAATTAAAAGAGCTTCCTGGATGGGAAGAGAAACGTCTACAAACTTAGAAACATTCCAGTGGATTGTTGTTTTTTTTTTACTTTTCTGGAATGCCTCTGACCTGGATGACTGAGAATCTTCACCGCCACGAGTCTGTAGCATTTTTCTTGTTGGGGCCGCCCTTTTATTTGGAAGAAATTTGTGCTGCCCCCTGAATACTTGAGGTCAATTACTAATTCTAATTCATTAAACCAGTTTCAAGAGTAATTAATTTTACAGTTTATTTTTACTTTGAAACAGAAAATTTTTTTCATTGATTTATTTGGTTAATTTCTACCACAGCTGCCCTCATTACATCTCTTCTCCTATATGGGAACAACTGGACCAGACCATAAACATATTCAGGAAGTCACTCAGATCCTGAAGCAGTAAAACCATCAGGATCATCACTTTACTACCACCATGTTTGACTGGTCTTTAATGGGATCTTTTCAAGGAGGAACAACAGATTCCTAAATAGCCCAAAATTGTCGGACCTTGAATATCCAGAGGATCATAGAGTTTTTTTCTTTTCCGATCGGAGGCCATTTCTGCCTGGTTTCTCTCATTTTGTTGAATCATGACCTCTGACCTTGACTGCTTTAGCCCAGCCTGGCCAGCCACACTAACTTACGAATTCAAAGGCAGGAGCAACAGTGTTAAAACAATTACAGAGAAAAGCAGCCACTCGTTAAAATGTTAAAGATATAATCAGGCTCTTCGGGATGAAATAAAGTTCACCATTAAAACATCTCTCTGACTGTTATAGTTACAGAGAAGCAACATTTCATTATTGGTCCAGTGTGATTAGAGTCAGAGAGTATTGAGCCTTAGCAGAATGGTCAGACTACCTCTAACCTCCTGGATGAGTTGCTGTAATTATTTTAATGCTGCCTGAAAGGGATTGCTGTTTTTGGGGGTAATTGTTCTACCTGTAGTTCTCTACAGTCTTAAACCCTTAATAACTCAGTTTTTATTTACTTTTCACTCTTTCCTTATTCTTCTGCTCTTCATACTGCTGGAAGATTCTAATATTTTAGCAATTTCTTGATTCAATCACAAAAAAGGGAAACCATTTCTGAATAATTTGGTTAGAGTAAATTCATAATTTAACAATTGAGACAGTAACTTTTCTACACAGGGCCAGGCTCGTTTGGCTAGCTTATTATAAATAAAGCTTTATTTAGGATTATTAGCATTTTTAAACATGAAATTAACATTTTGACAAAAAAAAAAAAAGTGTGGGGGTTACTTTTCTTTGCCATAAGTAAAACAAGTCAGTCAACTTTTTCTTGATTAAAGCGCCTTTTCTCTTTACTGAGCAGGTAATTGATACAGTTTGCCAACTGAATTATATGGTTTAAATTCAAAACCAGAAAAAAAACCTTAAATTGATTCATTCTTAATCTTAAGTAAAAAAAAAAAATAGAATTTCATAGACAGGTTTTCATATTTACCTGCTTAAATTATTTAAAAAAACACTTTTTTAAAAGACATTTTACTGACTTTTCGATGCATTTTTACAGTGTTGATCAGAATAAGTGGCCATAATATTTATAAACATCAAGTATTCTCTGTATTTCATGCTTTATAAACATGCAAGGAGATGTCATGCCATGCAGAACCAGCAGAGAAACAGTTAAACCAGGAAAATATGTTAAAAAGCCGAGAGAAACAATAAGCATCTCTAAAAGCAATTACTGGTTTAACATCAACATATTTAAGTGTCATCTCTAGGAAGAGATGCAAACTATTAGTTTATACAGAAAAACATTTATGAAATGTTTACTGTGTTCTGGAGAACTTTAACTAGAGTAGCTGCTCGTTTCTGTTTTTTTTTTGTTTTTTTTTCATGACTAGGAAATGGTTACATGTAGGGAAAAACTAAAAGAGTCATCATTAAACAGTTATATAGAGGATGTAAATAGATTTATACATACACTGGTGCACCGTTCACCCTTTAGCGGTTCACCAAAAAGATGAACATGGAAAGCATTGAAAGGACAAGAAGGGAGGGGGGGAGAGAAAAAGAACAAGTTGAGTAAACAACGTTAACCTCAAACAGGTTTGACAAAGTAAAACCATTAACATTTGATTTGTCTGTCCCCTGATTGGAGGAACCATAAAAAAAAAGCGCTGAAGTGTAGCTTATAAATCCATGGAAACGGTCTGAGACAAACTCAAACATCCTGCAGATGCTGCAGCCGCTTAAAGGACGCAGCGAAACCGAGCGATGGTTCCTGTTTAATAGCGCCGACTCTCTGGGCCCAGAGAGGATACAGAACGGCTTCTAACGACTCGCAACAATGAGTACTTCAATGAGCCAAAGGTTTACAGGGTTTAGAGCTCATGGAAAACCGGAGCTGTGTCACAAACCAGCAGATTTGAAAAAAAAAACTAAATTAAAAGACAGAGAAAAAACATTTAAAATCACAAAATATTTCGAGCTAAAATTGACCAATTTTTTAAGGCTGACATCTCGAACCAGATGTTGCTTTAAAGCATTGTGTTCTTTTAAAAACAACACAATGATAAAATTTACAAAAGTTTCAACAAAAAATAAACATTTATGAACAACTTATAGCAACTAGTGAGTAGCAGAGATGCTTTCTGTAATCTGGAAAAGCAATGATGCTGAACGCATTAATGAATCAGCGAAGCCATGCTTGGTCATTGGCTACTGCTAGTATAATAAAAATAAAAAATTCTGCAATATCGGCCGGCAGATTAATCAGTCTATTTCAGATTTTAAGCATAATTCAAAAAGACCATCGACAAACACATTTATCCATCATCAACCTAGTAATTATAGTCTAAACACACAAATGATTCAAGTATGTGAAGACATGAACTTTAACAATCTGCTAGGTCGTATTATTTAGAGAAAATCTGATTCAAATTGAAATTAGACTAAAAAGAAAACCCGATTTCGGAACTATGATTTATAAGAGATTATAAAGATGACGGTTCACATACTTTCAGCTCAGTGATTAGTTAATATCATCAGGTTTAGAACAAGCACATATTTTCATAATCGGAACCAAAACAAGCTTTTTTTTTTTTTTTTTTTTTATTCAGAGCTAAACCTGAATATCATTGAAAAATTTATTTATTTCTTCCATTAAATAGAAGTTAAGATTCTTTACAAACATAAGTGATCAAAGTAAAACCTGTTAACATTGATGCTTTTGACTTACAGCTAATGAAAACTAAAAAATGAAATCTTAAAAATGGTTTTAAACGGTAAAAATGTTAGCTGTTATCTTCTATAAACTTTATGAAGATGATGGAGGTCTTCCAGCAGATGCAGATGTCGGCTAATTAACCAGCAGGATCGGATTTCGGACGAATGACGCCGATCCAGCTTTCAGATCCAATCAGTTCTTTTATTAATATCAAACATATCCAAGCGGTTTGCAGTTCACCTTACATGGAAGTGGGGCTGGATAGTGATTCAAATTTCAAGAATTGATTCAATTCTGAAGATTTAGAATCAATAAGTTTTGACCGGATCGATGCATCTTATCTCAAACTGGAATCCTGGCACTAAAACATTCTTCTAGCTGCTGCTTGAATTGCATGACTGTGTGGTTAAGCCATTCAAAACATTCAACAGACCTTTCATAAAGTAATGGTGGATAGTTGTGGCTGAAAGGACAGTAGAAAATGCATCAATTAAAAAAAAATAAATTAATCCTTGGTCATTGAATCTATTATCATTAGGAATTAATGAGAATTATTTTAGATCTAGAAAGTCTTTTTTTTTTTATCACCGCCCTTCATGGAAGTGTTATTTCTTCTTGCTGCTATATACACAAATATATATATACACATTTATTTGTTGATAAAAAATAATATAAACATCCATATCTGTGTTCATTTGATACCCTTTTTTTTATAGTTATTATGTCAAGCCTGAGGCTTTACTAACATCACAAGCTTTATCGTTCATTCACTGAACAGTCTGATCAGATTGGCCGATAAACTGAGCACAGATATCAGTATCTGATTGGAAAAATGGATCAGCGCATCTCTAGGCTTTAAGTTGTTGCTATCCCAACGAGGGTTGCATCTTAGTGCGGTGGTGGAAAACTGGGCGGAAGGAGGAACTCCAAACTATGGTGTCTCCATGCCACGCTGCACGGAAGCAGTAACTCTGACAGTAAGAACTCAGAGAAGCAGTGAGGGTTGATGCTCTACTGCTATCTTGACTAAAGATTCAATAAGAGCACAATTCCGTATCAAAAAGCACTTCTTATGGGTCAAATGTAATATTCTAATCTTTGGTAAAACCAGGTTTAAGTTTCCATTTGCTGTAAGCCAGAATCATCCAAATCAGCCAGAAAATGCTGTGACTGTTGGTAATGAATACATTTAATCAAAAACCTTCAATTTTCAAATTGAATTTCTGTAAGAAAATAACAACAAAAAAAGTTTCAATGATATTCTAATTCGATGAAAAGCGATTTATCCGGAAAGACGCAAGCCGGGGCTCCATTTCCGTTGAGGAGGATAATCATACTCACAGCCTGACCGTTGGCCTCATACAGAGGACACTTCTGCTTGATCTTAGCCAGCTCCATGTTAACCTGCTTACTGACCACAGCCATGGGATTCCCTCCTGAACAACCAGACAAACCAAAAACAAGAAGCTCAATGCAACAAAACATACATTTGAAACACCTCCCCCTGCTGGAATACCGTGCAACTGCAGCAACTTCATTTAGACCAGAAAGTAAGGGCTCTAAAAATCTTATCTGGACTGATAAACTGACAAAAAGTTCAAAAGTAATTGCATCTTTAATTTAGGGTTAGATTCATTACCTCATTACCAAATAAAAGCTTAACGAGTCACTTTGCAACAAAAGGGGACAGATTCTTACCCAGTCCTGTGACTACCATGGCTCCCAGGTCAGCCACATAGTTTCCCTTTCTAAACGTGGCCACTCGCCCTCCCACACGGTCCTGCATATGTTAAACATAAGCAAACTTAAGCTGCAGCAATTTCATTAAAACAAGTAACAGAAATAGAAACAAATTTAGACAAATTAATTTAACATTTCTATTGGATCAAACAAGAAAAAGGAGGGAAATTTATTTAAGGCCTCTAAAATTTAAAGAGAAAAATACATGGGGCAAAAATCTAAAAACTGTAGATAAAACCACATACAATTTTTAAGAGTTAACAGACAAAAAAACTATGGCAATAAATATATGATAAATCAAAAATAATTAACTAATAAAGGTTAATTTAATCACTGCTAAAAATCGGACAGAGAGGCAATGTTTTCTTTTTTAAAAGATGGCGTCCCTCAGTTGAAGAAATGATTCTGGAAGTCCAGAAGGTTTTCACAATAAAATCAGCTCTAATTAACAAAACTAAGACCATCAGTAGTAATTTAAAAATACAAATAAAACACCTTGGATAAACAGTGGTTTATTAAAAACGTTTTTTGGTGACCCACCCTGGCTTCTAGTACTGTAACATCCATCCCAAAACTCTGCAGCTGTCTGGCTGCAGCCAGGCCAGACACACCTCCGCCGATGATGATCACCTTCCCAGTCTTCTTTGCTGCAAAGAAGAACAAAAATCTGCTTAATCTCTGCATCACAGATCAAAAGCTGACTTTATTAAATCAGGTCATGACATGTTGAACAGCGGGCCCGCTGTGCTGGCTGGGTTTGCCATCTCATAAAAAAATAAAACGGACGTGAAACAAACTTACTGGGTAAAGGCTTGACTCTCTTGTAAATGCCGAAGTTGATGAGGCCGTGCCTCTCTAAATAACTGTGGACCCGGTGGACCAGCACCGTATCGCCTGCAGAAAGAGGAAAACATCAAATATAGTTTCTTCTTGAAGAGAGAAATCATTACTAGATTAACTTTGACTGCTTACTGTTATAAGGAGCTTCGAGCTGCTGCACAGTAGCCTCGAAGGTGAGCTGAATCTTAGGGTTGTCCAGCCACAGCTGGATCTGAACAAGATCAGGAGAAAATACTTTGAGATGAGGCCTGGAAGCTTTTCATTCATTTCTGTCTGCTTATCAAAAGAATCGTGTTAAAAAGAACGTACGGTGCGGTTACGGATGTACAGGAAGACCTTCTGCGTCTGCTGAGGACCACTGATGATATCTGGGAAGCAGGCGGCTTCCTGGGACGTCATTCTGTCATGAGGAAGGCGGCTCTGGAAAGCAGCTCCTTCCAAACCTAAACGCAAAACATGAACGTCCCCGTTCCTCTAAAACCCGAGTCTCACTCAGAACACAAGACGACCTGCGGTTATGCTTCCTGGAGCAGCGACTCACCCGATGGTTCTTCAGGTTCGCTGTCGTTCTCCTCCTCAGGAGGTGGAGGCGGAGGAGGGATGACCTGCTTCCTCTCCTTCTCCGCCTTGGCGTTCCTCTCCTCCTCAGAGTAATACTCGTCCTCGGATAAATTAGCCAGGCTTTCGTCCATCTCGCGGTACTCCACCTGCAACAGTAGGCACAATAAAAGCACCATTAAAACCGGCATTCCAGATGTCCACCCGTTCAATCACTTACGCTCCTGGAAAGAGCTGAAGCATAAAGGATGTTTTTAAAAAATTTAATCTCCTGAACGTTTGAACCGTTTCCAATCCTGACAACTAAAATGAACCAAAATATTCTCACAAAGCTCCACATCCAGTGTTTAAAGAGAGAAATACTGACTCAGTCTTAAGATGACAAACGCCTCACTGAAGCACGGAGGTGGAGACGTTATGGTTGGGGCTGTTTTCTGCACCAGAAGACCTTACCACATCGAGGACAAAAACAACCCATTCACCATTAAAACCTTCTTCTCATAGGTGGAGCAGGGGGGCCATAGGTGGAGAATTAGCCCAATAACAGATTCCTACTCCGGTCATGGAGTAAATCGTTTCTAGATGTCAATCTTGCACAAAAGGTAAAAAGATTAACTTGGTAAAGATGATGCAGAAGTTAGAAGTCCACCTGAAAATACACAACTGAAATAAATTAACAACAGCTTATCAAGTTAACAATCTAATAGTAAAATAACAAATTTTGTGAAGGAATTTAATCGTTACCTAAAGTTACGGTACAAAGACTCTAGGGCGTGCATTTTGCCGAAGGAATAAAATCCCCTTGAGGAGTGATTAAGACAAAACTACAAATATTGACTATGAAAATTTGCATTTTTTTCCATTAAAGCTTAATTTCCTGTTATATACTTTTTTTATATTACAAATATTTATTTAGAAAATGTTATTTACTTAAATTATCTCCTTTTAGATTAATTGAAAAAAAAATCAATAGATCAAATACTTTAACAACAGCTGCAGCCATAAAAACAACAGTGAAAACCACGATTAAAGTCCTTATGAAAACCTAGGAGATACCTCAGATTAAAGTGATCGTATCAAAATCAGCAGAATTTAGCCTAACATTCCAAATCTGTTCCAAATCTTTATTGTCCGTCAGTAATGAGTCCAGCAACACTGATGCGTCGGTGCAGAAGAGCAACACGTTTTAAGAAAGTCATGTGACCGATACAGGAGTTGTTTCCAACTGACTGACTCACTAAACTGTGTTTTAAAATGTATCTGTCAACATGATGCATCTGCATCTTCTGCGATTTATCATTAAAATGATCAAGAATTTTGGAGCAGCGTAAAAGGAATAGGAACATTTCAATCTGATTTCTTTTGAGTTTTTATTTAATTTTATCGTGTCATCGCTTTCCTCTCAGCTTTCACTCAACTTATCTGAATTAAAGTTAATTTCAAATTGACTCTTAGTTTATTTACTGTTTTTACTGTACTTATTGTTTTAAAATTATGATTTAAAATCCTAGTCCACACGCATCCTCAATCACATTTTCCCCTAAATGTTATGTCTTCACATTATTTATTGGCTGATATCAAAGGATATTTTCAATTTAAACATAGATATGAAATAATATAACCACAATAATTTAAATTATATTAGTGTTCCAAGTCATCAAATCAATTCAGCTTAGTCTGTCAAATAAGCTGCCTGTAGTGTGTTTAAAGGTATAGCAGGTGTCAGTATTCTCTGAGAAAGTATCAATGAAGTGAAAAGGCTTTGAGATGGCTCATTACCCATTACTAATGTCCACCTTCTAAAAGGAAATTAGATGAGATAAAAAAGGAGATGATTTCAATTATAGGACTTAATCACAGTGGTTAAAGTATCTGCTGCTTTTATAAACCCCCATTATGTAGAAAATCTAAGATGTCAATAAGAGACGAGCCACGGATTGTTGGAAAGGTCTGACTGGTTTCCAAGGACACCAACAAATCTATATCCTTAATATTTTTTTCCATACCCATGCTCCATACAGGCTGCTCTTCTAAAAAACTCAGCCATGTGACTTTAGCGAGTCGGATCCATCACTGAATGAGTCATGTAAACCAGAGCGCTGCTTTAAAGTAGGCTGAGCTCCCCTTAAAGACCAGAGCTAACTAAGCTAACAGTTCTGAGATCTGACTCCAACCTGATCAGACAGATTTCTGGTTCTCTGATGTAGGACTTAATTAACCGTAATTTACGGACTATAAGTTGCACTTTTTTTTTTACATGTTTTAGCCAGGGGTGTGACCTATACTCCAGACAGATTTATAAATTAAACGTATACCAGTAGATTCTCAAGTAACTGACTGTAATAAAACTATTTTGATTGACAGAGCTGCTCCATGTTTTAAAAAGAACGCTGGAAATGCAATATTGCGGCCATTCCATAGGTCAAGCTGGTCACAATCAGAGAACAGAATCTATAAAAAATAAAAATAAAAAATGACATTATAAAACAACAAAGAAGGTCTGAAAAAATACCACCAAAACGTACGCTCTTGGCCTAATGCACTTTTACATGGTAACATTTTGGGCATCCTGAGCGACATGGTTGCTGCATGTAATGAAGTCTGTTGCAGAACCACACTAACATATTCTGTCCACTAGATCCAATCAGACGAAGGTGGCGTTGTTGCTTCCCTGAGCTCTTTATGTAAATATAGTCGGCTTTAACGTCCCTGTGACTTGTACTGCTGCTGTACCTCTACTGGCAAATACGGCAGAGGCGAATGTTATCAAGTGTTGCTTTAAATTACATCTGAAGGGTTTTAAGTTATGTAAAAACCAAATGTACTTGAGAAAAAATTTCATTTCTATTTCATCAAATAGTTTTAGGAACATTAAAGCCTCCTTCTGTTGAAGCAGGATGGGAGGGTGTCTTGATTGGATGTGTGTTTGCTTCAACTCACCTGAATCAAAGAATAAGGTCATTACAGAAAGCCTGCAGAACATGCTGCAGGTTGAGAGGGAACCTCAATCATTATAAAACCGACCTAACCCCATCTACCTGCTCTATTTAAGGGGACTCTTAAAGCTCCAGAACCCTAAAATGTTTACTTTTGCTCGCTTCCGTCGACTTGTTCTACGGACTTCAGCCGCCTCAGCTTCTGCCGCTGCAGAACTTGACTGGTGAGGGAATGGGGGACCTCCAGGCTCCCCGCTAGGAGATGATCTCTCCTTCTTCTTTGGATCCATCGGTCCAGCAGCCGAGGCTGACGGGCCGATCTGGACGTCAGCAGTCAAGGGCCTTTCACCTCCCGCCGCCCCGCCAGAGGATGAAGAGGAGGAGGAGGAGGAGCCTGCATCTGATTTCTTGCTAGACAGCATAATGGAAGATGTTGGAGGCCTCTCCTGAAGGACAAACGCATAAAAAATTGAACTAAACCCTCACGACACTGAATATACAACAGGAACTATGCAAAGACAAGTTGCAAAAAAAGCTGTGAAAAATACTGAGTGGAATGGGATAGATTAAAATGTTTGAAACAGAAGAAATTAAAAATATTTCCGATTATTTGATGAAATGTCCACATATGAATAACAGGTGAAGAAACAAAGAAAACAAAACAGCACTTTTGCATTTTGTGGTGTCGAAATGACAGTCGAAGGAGGGCTCCTCCAAACTTGTACTTTAGCACATTTTTTGTGCTAAATACTTAAAATCCTGCCATAATCATATTTACCATCAGGTTTAGTTTTTTGTCTGAACATGGGACTTATTTTTGCTCAGTTTTTTTTTAAATAACAGCTTTCCAATCCTGTGTCCAATGCTCTTTTAAAGGTTGATTTTTTTGAGTGCTTAGAGAAAGGGGTCCTTTCTACAGATTCCCGATGAGTGAAGCTCCTCTGAGCTCTGAATATTTGCAGCTCCTCCAGAGTTACTACGAGCATAATTGCTTCTCTCATTGCTGTTCTCCTCACCCAGCGTGTGTTTATGTCTTGTTTTGTTGCCATCCTCTCCCTATTTTAGGGCGACGGGTTGAACAGAGATGTGGATGATGTTTTAGCAAATGATTTAAAGTTTGTGTTGTTTTTTGTTTTATCCTCACAACTTTCTCCCTGACCTACAATGTTCCTTTGTCATCCATGATATAGTTTAGAGCAGGGGTCTTAAACGTTTTTATTTGTTCTTAACTAATGGCGAGATGGAGCAGGGATCCACTAATATATATTCTATGAAATAGTGTTCTATCAAACTGGTTCTTTCGTCACTCTATTACAGATGGAGTAATGAAACTAAAGTAATTTCCCTCTGGGATTATTAAAGTATTTCTGATTCCTGGTTGATGGGACAGGTGTTGTGAATGAAACGGTGCCCAGCTTGAAAGAGCTCCTGTGTGTCGCTGAATGTGTACATTAATGACTGAAAGACATCTTCTGCCTCCATTTATCTGTTTACTACAGTGTGTTAAATTCATGTTCATGTGGCTTTAAAGACATTTCATTCATTACTGGAAAAAATTTTCAAGGGGGCTATAAAAAAAAAGGTCTAATCAGCCTAAACTTTCGCAACCCCCATGCAGTACCTCCTTGACCCCCTGTTGAAGACCTCCGGTTTAGTTAAATTTCATAATAAATATCTGAGGTCTTTATAGAATGTTTGTATGTCCGACGTGGTGAAAGTGTAGCCTGGGTGTCATTCCGAACTTAGTCCCGCCAACAAGGTTTGAGGTCGGGAAGTTCGGTCTGGCATTGCTCCATAGTAGCGCGAGTATTATCGCCCACTGTCAGGCGATCCAACCAAATTGTCAGGGCGGGCTTTATACGATGATGGACAGTTGATCCACAGTAACGTAATCAACCACGTCACCAAAGCGCGCTTGGGTGACAACAACAATGGCTGCCGCCGGAGAGTTGAGGTGAGTAGATTCTGCTATTAGGTCTGTTCTAGAAGATATCGACAGCAAATTAATTTTAAAAGAGGAACAGAGAAACGCGATCAAGGCTCATCTTCGTATTCTAGGCGTGCAACTGCACGCTTTGATTTTTGTTGACAATAACTATGCGTCGCTTAACATACGTCACGCACTCCGTTGCTCTTATTGGTTGTAGGTCTATCCAATTGAGTGCAGAGGCATTTTTTTTCCTGGTCCATTCAAAACACGCCCCATAATCACAGCTCTATGGAGCAGCATCAGACTCATATTCTGACTAGAATTGAGTTGGACTACGTCAGGCTAGTGAAAGTGCATCGTAAGCTGCGAACTCACACTGTACGACCCTGCGGTTTCGTCGTACAGTGTGAGCGAGGTGGCGCAGTGGTTAGCGAACCCGGCCCCTGTAAGGAGGCCTTCGTCCTTGACACAGCCGACTCAGGTTCGAATCCTGCCTGCCGTGCTTTGCCACATGTCTCTCCTCCTCTATCACACCCCCTTTCCTGTCAGCCTACTGTCAAAAAAACGAGCCACTAGTGCAGTAAAAACTCAAAAAAAAAAGAAAAAGAAGCTGATAAGTCAGTCATTTTATTTGGATGGGATTAAATTGAGCTCAGAAAATAAAGTTAAAAATCTTGATTTTTGATCAGAACCTGTAATTTAAATCCCATAAAAAAAGGTTTATAGAATTTCCTTCTTTCATCTGAGAAACTAGTCCATGCATTTGTTATTTCAAGGCTGAACTATTGTAATTCTTTACTATCAGGAAGTCCACAAACTGTAGTTAAAAGCCTTCAGCTGATCCAAAATGCTGCAGCCAGAGTTCTGATGAAAATTAAAAAGAGATCATATCTCTCCTATCCTGGCTTCACTTCACTGACTTCCTGTTAAATCCAGAATAGAATTTAAAATCCTCTTTTAGGCAGATCTTTGTTATTAGGCTCCTCTACCAGTTTGTCTGCTTTTAAAAGATAGGCTTACAACTTTGATAAAGCTCAGAACGGCTCAAGTTATCCTGAGCTATCTCTATGGTTATGCTGTTATAGGCTTAGAATGCTTGACTGTCTATATAAGGTGAAATTTAGGATTCAATTAAAATTTGAGCCATCTCAGATTTGATTTAACCCGAAGCAATATACTCACATGTGAAAAACATGTCAAATTAAACGTAATATGAGAACCTTTCTTAACTCTTTAAAAGTGAAAATAATTAAAACAGTAACCAAATAAAATGTAAGTGATGTGAGTGATAGATCTCTTTAAATAATTCTGTTCACTGGATGACAGAAAGGATGTAGAGAGTGCATGGGTGTGATGGTTTTATGACATGAAGGCTCCAAGGTACAGAAACCTTGTCTGGTTTTACCCATTTCTCCGTACACCTGGTAATATCCATTCAAACACTAAGGGACGAAGACAGAACCAGAAATATGGTTACAGACAGAACGAGCTAAACACCACTGCTGGCCTTTGATAAGAAGAAAGCTCAGAAAGTTAGAAATGTCACTTTTAATTTCACCGACTAGCATCATTTAACAAAAAGCTTTTTTTTTTTTTTTTTCAGAAATTGTTAAAACTTAAGAAACCTTTAAACAAATTTGCTACAATGCCCGTTAGGCTGTTGAGTCCTGATCAGTTTTAACATTGATCATGTGTTAAAGACGTTGCTAGCTTCCTGTTTATATTTGTTGTGTTGGATAAATTGACCGAAAGCTAGCGGTGCTAAAGCTAGCGGTGCATCATCAGCGCACACAATACTTTCTACAAGCAGTAACTTCCATATATTCATCAAATATTAAAGCCTGTGCAATGGTCAAAACGATAAAATGAAATCCAAACATATCATGTTCCTAATTTAATACCAAGCCGTTAAAATAGCCAAGGAGACCATGCTTTTTTTTTAGCTTAAGCTAACAATGAGCTGCAGCTAGCTGATGCGCAGGATTTGCATGGATACATAAGCTGTCTGAAATAACCTCCCTGGAAATAAATTGTATTTTATTTATACATCAGAATGGAGTTTATAGAATAGAGACGCATTTTAATTAAAAAAAATGAAATTACCTCTCAATCCTCCGAATATATCAACACAAAGACGGAACGGTTGCAGGTTATGCAAAACGCAAGTACGTGATTGGTGGATGGCAAAACGTTATGCAATGATACTCAAATGTGATTGGTGGTCGAAACCGTCGATTAAAACAAAGGCGGGGCTCAATTGATCGAACTCCTGGTTCTAACCGTACAAATAAAATTCTTATTTTTCATACTTTTTTTTAAATTGCCGATCTGAATTAAGTGTTTAGAGTAAAATTCTGAGATAATTAAGCTAATTCCTTTGAGATTTATGACTGTCAGCTGAGACTGGGCCATACGTGAACGCCCGGGTTTTACGTCGACGTCTTCCGCCATATTGTGAGAGGCATGACGCTCTACAAGCCAAATATTTACTGTTAGATCGGTTGGGATTTTGTGGCACATTAAAGCAGAAACGTATTTTGTTCCTTTTTCTGACAAATATTTTACAAAAATCGTAAATAGAAATCTATGCAATTTAATGGCATAGCTAATTGGCGCTGCTGTGTCTGTGACTTAGTGAATACTGTCTGAGCCAACCACGGCTTGTTTGTTCAACCGCTTTGATATTTATTTATTGATTATTTAACAAAAAAAATATTATTTGAATACATTTTGTGTCTTTTCGGACTTAAATTGCCACTCTCAATATGGCGGATGCTTGCTTTCCAGCGAGGCCTATGCGGTGTCAAATGAAAAAAGGGCAGGGCAGGAAGAATAGGAAGAGGTGAAGGAAGGGAGGGCAGGTAAAGGTGAGCTTCTACACCGCTCCTTAAACCCAGGAAAAGATCTGAGCGCCCTGTTGACTTCTTTGTTTCTCCATTTTTCTTAGCCGTCTACGTGTAAGTATAACCTTTTAATCTCGACATATCCCCATTCATGCGCATATTTTCTTTAGAAAGACAAATGATTGGCGATGAGAAACAGATTGGATTGAGAGACATGTTTACTTGGTTTGTTACTCGGTTTTTCTCAGTGCTGAAATGCGTAGAAGTTAAATATAAAACGTATTAAGTGGATCAGTAGTAGATTAACATTAAATATAAATCAGATAATGACGTAATGAGAATCAGGAAGTCAAGAATCTTCAAAACTTTACCCATCTAATGTACATCAACCATTCGTTTCCACCATTTTCCTTTACCATTGATCAAATATAACCACTTAAAATAGAGTATACTGCTAACTTTACTTTAAGAGCACATGTTTATAAATATATATATATATGTGTGTGTGCGTGTGTGTGTGTGTGTGTATATATATATATATATATATATATATACACATGTATATAATCAATCCAACAGAATTAGGACGATGGTGAAAAACGAGCCGGAGAAGTCATCAGACCGGCCTGACAACACTGCCTTCACCCAGCAGAGGCTTCCAGCATGGCAGCCCATTCTCTCTGCAGGAATTGTTATTCCAGGGTTTGTCCTCATTGGGCTGGCATTTATCGGCGTTGGAGTTGCTCTCTTCATCACTTCACGGGACATCCAGGTGCTGGAGGTAAGACAGGACCTTTGATATGAAGAAGTGAAGAATCAGACATTAGAAGAAACGGCGAGAAGCTAATGGAAATACAGTACTTAGATGAAAATAAAAACTGTTCTTTTGGTCTGATCTATTACCCTCTCAGTTTTCTCACTGCAGTTTGTAAAGTGTTTGATCTCTAAAAGAAAAATGTTTTTTCCATGTTTATCCCCCCCCAAAAACAGTTGGACTACACTGGTGTGGAATCAAGCAATCCCTGCTCTAAGTGCACTGACCCAAATGTCAGAAAGTGCATTTGCACCATAGTGTTTTCCCTTGACACTCTGTTTAAGGTTAGACACAAACTGCACTTTGCAAGCAAAAAATGACGCTTTATTCTTTCCGTTTTCTAAGACGGCTTTTATGATTTCTAACATTTCCTTCTCTTACAGGGACCTGTCTTCATGTATTATGGCTTAACTAATTACTTCCAGAACCAAAGAAGGTATGGGGTTTCCAGAGACGATAATCAGTTATATGGAGACCTGGATTACTTTAAAGTAAGATTGTATACCTTTTTTTTTTCTTTTTTTTATGTATAATTATATTTTTTTCCATCTGCCATTTTGAAGGCTTGCTGTTCTCCACTACAGGGCGTGTTGCAGATTGCAAATCAGACTTCTTATAGCTTTCTTACAACAATATCTGTCTTCTTCCCACTCTGACACTGAGGCCATTTTTATAGCTCTATAACCAGTTTTTTTAATTTTTTATAGATATACAAAACCTTAACCAAGATGTATTAATCCTCATAAATAAAATTTTTGTGTTTCTCCTGATAGAGTCCTGGTAGTGATTGTGCCCCCTTTGACTATGACAGCAACGACAGACCAATCGTGCCCTGTGGAGCCTTGGCTAACAGCATGTTCAACGGTATGCTAGTATCATAGGAAACAATTTCCTACGATAAATGGTCTTTTGCTGAGTTCGAATTCAGCGGCTGTGTCATCAGAAGGCCAAATTTGTCTGCCAATTAGGTCATAGCGCGGCGTAGAGGCCTATTCAGATCGGAAGACAAATGAAGCCTTCTTTTTGTCCAGTTTCAAAGGACATGTACCAGATCTGCTCAGGCACTGCTCATGCCAGTGTCATTGAGCTATATGATTGGCTGAATGTTGCAACATCACGTAAAACATTATGGTTGCCCAGACAACGATATTAACATAATACAGCGTCTGTGTGCAGAGTCAGAAGCATCTGTAGTGCTAGCTTGTCTAATGACCGATGAAGTTTTTACCTGATTAATAACAAAACTGCAAAAATATGTTTATGGTAGGGCTGAAACAAATAATTGGTTTAATCGTTTATTGAAAGAATCGTCAACCAATTTAGTAATTGTTAACTGGAGTTTAGAGACTCTAACATGTGTCTTTAGCTGACAGAGTGACCCACTTAGAGCAGCAATTACAGCAAAATCATAAAATAAATATGTAAACATTTAAGATAAAAAAAAATAACATTTTTATTCTGTCAACATGTTCTATCCAGAACCCCTTAAGTGGAAAAGTTTTAGTTTCAACTGGTTTAATTTTGTAATCAATCATAACTAGTTACAGTCCCAGTTAATGGTGAACAAAGTAACCGCAAGACCATGGCTGTGCCCGAACGTCCGCCCTGACCCCTAAAGGCCAATTTATACTTCTGACACAACCGTCAAATCTGTCTCCTCAAAAAAAATCCTGTCTACGCCTCATACGATCGCAAACCTGCACAGTCCTCAAGTGGAAGTGTGCAGACAAAAAGCAGCTGTGATTAGTCCTTGGTATGCCTTTCCGGCTGTTCTCGATTCGGTGCCGGGGCGCGCCATTTTGAAAAACCGAGGAACAACTACAATGGACAACTACGATGAAAGGTTAATTGAGGAGGTTCTGAAGTACAATCCGTCAAAGTTCTCGCAAGTTCTCCAATAGGCTCCTCCTTGCGCTTCGGTGGGAAACAGCTGTGTCCCTAGAAATTTCAGACCGACGGTGCAGAAGCATACCAGCAAAACTGATCTGCGACCAGATGCACCCGACATTTGATGTGTGCGGTTGCAGAAGTATAATCTGGCCTTAAATCTCTCAATCACTATATAGAGCGGGGACTTTATAGTGAACTCAGTTAACTGACTGTTTGGACAGATGATCACTACTTTTCACTCCCCGTTGGTCAAGTGACTCCACCTCCCCGCATGGTGCCTGCACCACCTTTGTTATTTGTCGGCGCTGTCGAGTAGGGACCTATCACACCATGGCGATTTATCCAGCCTAGGCCTGATGCACAGATGCATTATGAAGCATCAGTTAAAGCTGCTCCCCTCAGGCGCATTGATGTGCCTGGCCTGCATAAAAAGATTTAATTGATCGCGGTTTAAACCTAGCTGCTGTTTACAACCCACCCACCCCCAAAAAAATAAAAGAAAGAAAAAGAAAGAAGGTTTGCTGTCACAGCAGATTCACCTTCTGACTCACTCTATGATGGGGATGCAGTCTGGAGGAGAACTGATGGTTTCCTCCTGTGAACCTCCTTTTAAATCCAATACGCCATCATATAGTAGCTGGAAGTTAGAAACACGTTCAGCACTCGTCAAATACGTTGATATGCCTTGGAGTTCTTGATAAGTTACGGACAAGTTACTCATAGATTTTGTATAAGCTAGACACCACAACTTATGACTAACTTACACTTAACGTATGTCAATGATCAGATAACTTACCTGTGACTTATGGCCCACATATGGCATACGACGGGAAACTTTGAGCATGTTCAAAATTTCTCTGCGTACTCGCCGTATGTCGACATGATCCAGCATATTTCAGCATGCTCTGGCATACTTCAGTGTGCTCATAACTTATACAAAACCAGATTTTTACCAGATTTTTCGTACCTCAGCCATACGCTAAAACGTCCTTGATGTTTTAGACCTGTCACCATGAAAATAAATCTCATAATGCAGGGGTGTCAAACTGGTTCCAGAAAGGGCCGTGTGAATGCAGATTTTCTTTCCAACCAAGCAATGGAACACCAGACTCCATTCATCCCATCAAGTCAGATTGGACACACTTTATGAGATGAATGGAGTCTGGTGTTCCATTGCTTGGTTGGAAAGAAAATCTGCATTCACACGGCCCTTTCTGGAACCAGTTTGACACCCCTGTCATAATGCATTCGGGGATATATCTGCTCGTCTAGTGACCCTTGATGATCGCTAGTTTTCAAGGTGCATTGTGGGAAATTTCTAGTCCACTACTTTTTCATCGACTTGAGTTCGGTCACTCATCTAAAATTTATATTGTGCCCTATATAGTGTTTAGGGTGACATTTGGACACAGCCCATCATATAAAGGGGAGAGCTGGGTATCGCTGTGGCTAGCTGTGCTCAGTAGCTAACAGGTTAGCCTATTTTAGCTCAGTCAGTTAGCCATGTTAAACTGCATTACTTTTAACTTTGTCTCAACAACTGTTTGTTTTCTGCAAGTAGAATAACTTCTTCTCTTGGTCTAAAATCTCTGAGAATGTCATTTTTTTAAGATGTTCTATTAAAAAGAACAAGAAGAAACACTAAGACTTTTTGTTTTGCCTTCTTAAATGGCAGAACTAAGTCTGTCTTAGAAGGCAGGGCTTTCCTTCCAGACTGACAATGATTATTTTCTACTTTCGGCTACTTTAGATCGCCAATGAAATGTAAAATAACAGCAAACATAGGTAATGATATGTTGAGACTCCAGAGGAGCTCTGATTCTTAAGAAAGGGGTGCAATACAGTTTGTTTGAATAGCATTGCCGTATGATGACGTCATGAAAAAGGGCAGGGCCCCGAGCAGATCAGATACCTACACCACTGTATCCTAAGTGTTTGAATAGTTCCATCTGAAATTAATGAAAATGGTCGTCTTAAATGGTTATTGTACGGAAGAGGATTAGGGCCACTGAAAAAAAAAAAAAAAAAAGTTAACTGATTTTAAATTTTATTTCAGTTTAACATGGGAAAAAAGTC
>NW_015150560.1:1393608-1394867 GCF_000732505.1 Cyprinodon variegatus
TATACGGTATTTATTTTTTAATTCTTAAAAAAAAAGTGAATTCGTTATTTTTCACTCATCGGTTTTTAATGGGTTTAATCTCATATACTGCTAGTAAGATATTCACTAAAAAAACTATAAAAATAGGTTAAAAAAATCAAAATAAGTGTATCTACCTTCAATTTGAGGATAATTTAAAATTATTCACTTGAAAAAAGATAATGGAGTTGTTATTCCGTATTTTCATTATTCCATTTGCAGGATGTTTTACCTATGTGCTGGAATAAAGGGAAATTACACGTACATTAATAAAACCATACTAGCTTATATTTAATGTTTGCAGTTTAGAAATAAGTTTAAGAGACCTCGCTATCTCTAATAAACAGAATACAAAAACTGATTTAAAAAAAAAAAGTTAAATGAGTCTATTTTCCCTTCATTTGAGCAGATAAATAAGATGACCTGCATATGGAATTAGTATGTTTGCTCTTAAATAAGATTATTAGATATTATGCACTATAAATAAGATGGATTTTTTTTCTTATTTTAAACATAGATCATCTTATTCCAGTTGGAAAGTTGTCCTACTTACCAACTCTGATAATACCCTTATTTCAAGAAAAAAAGGCTTACAGATATATTTCAATGTTTGCAGCGTAGGACTATCTTGTTTTACTGGTTGGGTAAGTTTTTGTTTTTTTTTTGTCTCAGGATTTCCTTGAGGTGAACTCAGAACAGGCAAATAATCTTGGTCAGATAAACAAGCTACGCAAATACTGATTGTCATGCAGGGAGCCATGCAAATGACTCTATACTGCTTAAAGAGACCAAACCCCTCCCAAGCTGGGATTATCTTGATAATCAGAGTAAAAGTCACAGTTTTATCTCCGTCCAAGATCTAAGCAGTGGTGTTCTACAGCTCCATGAAGTGATTGAGGGAAGTTTTAGGTCATGTTTTGACTCCATAAATCACTTTTTCCCACCTTAAATTGATTGAAGCATTAAAAATTTGGACGTTAAAAGAAAAGTCCAATTACTGCAAATGTAGGAGTTCGCCTTAATTCCATTTGGAGGTTATTTAATTTTAAAGGAAAAATTACAGTCTGCAAAGAATAATCAGTGGATCATTATCTATACGTAAAAGTAATACGTTTGCAGTGATTTAATGAATTTAGCGTTAATCAGTAAAAAAAAGATTTTTTTTATAA
The DNA here is from genome assembly GCF_000732505.1 of Cyprinodon variegatus. Lineage (NCBI taxonomy): Eukaryota > Metazoa > Chordata > Actinopteri > Cyprinodontiformes > Cyprinodontidae > Cyprinodon > Cyprinodon variegatus. The sequence goes on from NW_015150560.1 coordinate 1,394,796, forward strand.
TTTTCGTGGCGATCACTGAGTCTGGGGGCGGCCATTTTTGCCCAAATATAGTAACCCCTCCCTCCTGCCATC
>NW_015150560.1:1395867-1397797 GCF_000732505.1 Cyprinodon variegatus
CAGCCGATACCGCACCGTGACGTCACAAACCAGTAGGTGGCAGTAGTGTTCTTTGACAAACATGGATGCCTCCAGTAAAGCACAAATGCCTTCAAATGAAAATTACTCTGATTTAAAAACACTTATAATTTACTGAACAGTTTGGAATAATTTGATATTTAAAGTACTTTCAGAAGTTTGAATTCTGAATATGAGCGGACTTTTCCTTTAAAAGTAGAAGCCCTTATTTGAACCACTGTTTGTGTGTAAAAGATGTTTACATAAGGTAAGAGCGCTAACTCTGTTGTTTTTGTTGCTGCCAAATGCTCACGCATTTATTTAAATATTTCCCCAAAGAAAGGTAAGAGAAAACAAATAGAATTTTTTTTTTTTTTGTCATATTCTGTCCAAATGCTGCCATTGTTATTTTGGATAGAGTTTTTTTTATAAATTATTTACTTAGAAAAATTCTACTTATCATATTTTGGAGATTTCTATGCATTCTGGCAGAAAAATATGTTTTTGTTATATTATAAAGTGTTTGGAGTTCCAAACCTGATGTATAACCTTAACACTTTTCCCTAAGACTATCCCGTTGTGAGCTTCAACGGCAGGAAGAAGGTGGTGCTCAGCAACGTGTCTTGGATGGGAGGAAAGAACGACTTCCTGGGCATTGCTTACCTCGTCGTGGGTTCCCTGTGTATCGTCATGTCCATCGTTATGCTCATCGTTTACGCAAAGTTCAAGTTCCCAGAAGACGACTGAGCAGCTTTAAAAGGCCAAAGGCAGCTTCAGGCTCACTGGTATCAGATTTAGTATCAGAATGACCTCTGAACTAAAACTGCAATGTTTATTTTAGGATTTTTGAGTTTTCTTTTGTTATCTTTGTTTTTTCATTATAGCTTATTTTATCTCCAGGGTTTGAGCTGCTTCCTCCTGGGAGGTCAATGATCTTAAAGCCATATTTCTTTATGAAAATCCAGTTAAAACTTATCAGGTTGTTACCTTTAGGTAGTTTTCATGGAGATGTTGTAAAAACTGTAAATATTTCCATCTTACTCAGGGAAACGGTGTGCAAGCTATCCTTATGTTTTCTGTTACTCAACCTCAAAGATTTTGTCTTAACTTTTAGTATTCCTTGAAACGGGTGACTTTATCTTGATATTTATTGAATAAAACAACAAGATCTTATTTAGTTCCTTTGTGTCTTATTGATGCTTTTACTCTCGATGTTTAGATGTCATACTTCTCAGAAGTTGTAGGATTTCTTTTAAATTACAAACTTAAAGCAATAGTGTTTTAGGAAATGTGTATGATGGCTCAAAATTTTCTACTCCTTACATTTAAAAACAGACTCATTAATTTTGTTTAATTTAAACTTATTTTATTATGGCCTGTTGGTATTAAAAAAATTACAAATAATAAAAAAAAAGAGTTTCATTCAGACAATTCATTTCTTTGCGGTCAGACTCGGTGTTGCCCCAACTTGTTGCTTGCCACATACCAAAATAAATAGTTTTTCAAATGATACAAAGTTAAATTTGACACTGTTACCTTTAGATATAAAATTAAGAAAATGAAATCTAAGAAAGTTATCATCCAGAATTGTACACATTTTTTCCTTCAATAGGGTAGAGCAGTAAAGCTTCTGTCCCTAACATTTTTTTGCTGCATTATTTTTACTTTTATACTTTAAGAAGTTTTAAAAATGGTCCTTTTACTATTTAATAGAGTTAAAAACAAGTTGGTACTCTAACATCTGGTGTTTTTAAACGCTAGGATTCATACCTCTACTGGATTAATAAACATGGATTCACTTTTGACACCTCTGAATTACATCCTTACATGATATTATGTAATTAATTATGTCTTTAAGATTTATTACAATTCATGCTGTATTTTCCATATGCACACTTCCTCAAAAGATCATTACAACTTCTACGGTTGTTTT
>NW_015150560.1:1398785-1408331 GCF_000732505.1 Cyprinodon variegatus
GAAGAGAGGGACACAACCTAGAACAGATAATGGATGTCTATTCTATTAACATTTCTCTATCTGTAGAATGGGTCTGTTTTATGTGTTAGCTTCTCCATCCAGAGGGCCCCCTGCCTGTCTTTGCCTATAGGGCCCCAAATTTCCTGTTAATTGAATTTAACACTTTATATACTACACTTTACTCCATATATATGTTTTTTTTTATGGCACTAGTGGCTCATTTTTTCCACAGTAGTCTGACAGGAAAGGAGGTATGAGAGAGGGGGAGAGACATGCGGCAAAGCTCAGCTGCGTGGAGGACTAAGGCCTCCATACATGGATCGTCCGCACTAACCACTGCGCCACCTGCACACCCCCATATATGTATATTGTATGTTTTATTTTAAGAGTATGGTTCAAACCTCTATTTTAGTTTGTAAATGTGTGCATTAAAAATGTAGGAACAAGGTGAAGTGGTGTTTTTTTTGCCAAGCCAAAGATTCAATTAAAGTTCCATTAAGCCACTAATGAGGCACTGGGGTCATGTTTCTGTACGCAGGCAAAAGAAGGTTCAATGTCCAAACTTGTTAACTGCTTTAGTTGATTTATTTTCTATTTCAGCCAATAATTACAGAGTTAAAACGTTGCTTTTGTCCTTTCTGCTGCCTCTCTTGCTCTGGTTAAAAACCATAGGCACCAAACCCAAAAAATGGCTGCTGGTCCTTTCCAAGGCCTCTACACTTATAGAAAGTGGACTGATCCACATTACTTCCTGTCTTACCTTAGAACAGGAATAAAAAAAGAAAAAAAACAAAGATAAATAGAATCAACAATTATTCACCTGCAGATAAACTCTGTAAATAATACAAAAAATATACATTAAGGAATAAACAAACACAATTCAAATGGATAAAGACATAAAGAATAAATCGCTCCAACACAAGGGAAGCTTCATAGCGGCCTCATTCAATACTTAGCCACCATTAAGCACCTGCAGGGAAGTCTTTGCAGCTGCCTCTGAAAATATTCACCAAAACCTGGAAAACGTCTCATCTCAAAAGGCATATGACATTTGAGAACTAATTTTATTTAAAGACAAACGTGGCTGTTAACAATGATGGCTAAGGTTATTGGTCATATTTACTTACTCATTAGCACAATTTTATAGATGATAAATGTAAGGGACAAAAACCAAATGGCAGATTTATGAACAGATACGGTTTTAGTAAAGTGTAGATCGCTGGAAATGGTTAAATATTTGCAGGGCTGTCAACTCTCACCCATTCGGAGGGAGACTCACCCATCTCAGTGTCTTCACACACTCTCACTCCATATTACCAATTTCTCACATTAAAAAATGACAGACATTTAAAATCAACTCCGTTCCACTAATTTATTTTTTAAAAATACCACAGTGATCAAAATCCAGTCTTTAATACAACCTTAGTGCTAACAGATCCAGTCCATTCCCACCTATTTACTGTGTCAGATATTGAAAAAAGACAGCTATCATGAGGTATGTCATTTAAATTTTGATCTTATCTCATCTGGACAATGGATAATTCTCTTTGTAAATTATTAAAGATTTTAAGCAATCTTGTACTTGAGTAAATATGGATAAAAATACAGCATCTAGCTTATATTATTGATGTGGAGACTGAGTGCAGGATCACATCCAATGGTTTTTCTCTTTACCTGGTGTTTTTTTTAATCCATATTTTCCTCACAAGTTAAATAATTATTGCTCAGTCTAGTTTAATAATCTTCTGTTGGCATTTAGGAGTAATTAAACCAACATTAATATTTTAATTCTTAAAGCTTTTAGGTTTGTCTCTTAAACCCATAGATGCTCCACTAAATGAAAATGAATCATTGCATTTTATTTTTCAAAAGATCCCCAAGAAAAGACTAACAGCATCCAGAGAGGATGTGCAGAACAACTCGGTTATCCAGGATTCATAGAAGAGAAACCACAGGGATGTTTTTCTTTTATTATTACTGATCTTATTCATTTATCCTTATTTTGGTCCATTGAATATGTTTAAAAACGTTATTTCCATCACACCTTCCAAACTGAAACAGTTCTGTCTCTCATCATGGTGAGTTTTTATAAAAGCCTCCTAGAAGGTCTGAATTTCTTAGCTGTTTTGTCAATTGTATAAAAACTAATAACATAATGAATGAAGCTTTTTAATCGTTAGCCTAATATCAAATATTCATACACACTGTAGTTTGCATAGGTTTTGATTGCACTGGTTCCTTTATCAGTGCCGGTAATGCAGTAATAGCTTATTATTTCCTCATTGTTTAATTTACTTGAACTGCAGATAATAATTAATAAACAAAGTTGTGAAATTCTTAGTTTAAAAGATATTTAAAAGAGCCATTCTGCTTTAATTCAATTCTCTAAATGTCACCAGAATGTAGAAAATAATATATATTGTAAAAAAAATTGTTCCACATAACTACAGATCACTTATTGTTACTCGGAAACATTTTCTGTTCTATAAAAATTCCACATTTTGCCATTTTGTTTCAGTTAAATCCTCTGAAAACCTCCAACCTATAACCGCTCCTGTCCTCATCTAACCCTGACAGGCTTTCCTGTTCAAACTGTTTCAAACTCTCACTCCAAGGTTTGGAGTGATATGAAAATATGGCAGCCCTGAATTATTTGATAAAATGTGCTAAAGGCACCAAACCAAGTGGATAGGATCAGCTAATGCGGTTTCTTGATTTGTCATAATCATGGAAAATGCTGCATCATTGGAGACTACTCCCTTACTCCCTCTAGCGGTCATTTATAGTTTGAAGGAAAAAAAAATACCGAAGAGGACTGTGGGTAGTGTAGTACCCTGACCAGACACCTCAGTGAATTTCTCCTCCGTTTAACTACAACTCCCAGGATCCTTTGCGCCGATAAATAAAGCTAGGCTAGCTGCGGTGATTTGACAGCGGGTAGTCTGCTTCTCCTGCCGGCTGGCTGTCTGACAGCGTTAGCTTTCGGTCTTTGTTCACCTTCACTCTCTTTTTTTTGTCACCGTCCACCCGTTTGCGGAATGTCCGACGGGGGAGGGACGGAGGAAGGCACCGGCACCATGGAGGTGTCGGCCGTTCAGACGGTGGCGGACACCTCGGTGCTGCAGAAGCACATTAGGAAGCTGGTTCCTCTGCTGCTGGAAGATGGCGGCGAGGCCCCGGCCTCCCTGGAAACCGCCCTGGAGGAGAAGAGCTCCGTGGAGCAAATGAAGAAGTTTCTCTCCGACCCCCAGGTTCACACCGTCCTGGTGGAGAGAAGTTCACTCAAAGGTACATTTAGAAGCCTACATTTATAGGAATTAAATTAAATTGGTTGCATTGTTTGGCACATATGGTGCCTATTTTAAAGCTAACAATAACCTTATTCTATTGAGTTATTCCTAACTGGAGTAAAAATGGAGGCCTGCCTTCATCTTTTCAATTTAGAGATTAGCTAAAGTACAGATTGATAAGAAAATGAGTCAATTCATGCTCTGATACCGACAGGGTTGAACCTGCATGCAGGTGCAATTAAGTAATTTAATTCTATTCAGTTTATTTCTATAGCACCAATTCACAACACAAGTAATCTCAAGGCACTTTCCAGTTCACCAGATCATCCAGTCAGACTGATTCAAAGTTTTCTATCTAAGGAAAACTAGCTGATTGCATACAATCCCTCACACTAAGCATGCTTGCAGCGACAGTGGAGAGGAAAAACTCCATTTTAACAGGAAGAAATCTCCAGCAGATCCAGGCTCGGTGTGAGCGGCCATCTGCTCATTCCATCCCTTCAGGTCTTGGTAATAGTGGGTTTGCTGGCACACAGAAGGGAAGAGAGACCTACTTCTAGCTTGCAGATCCATGCAAGATGGTGGAAGTAAAAACTTTTTCATGCAAATGTTACAGTAAAGTCCTGAAACGATGGACTCTGGTTAAGTCTATCGTTTCCAATAAAAAATTTTTGCAAACTCGTTCAGCCCTAGTCCAGATGCTCCTGTTAGTTAAAGTTCAGTCTGTTAAAGTGATGGGATTTAAACCTGCTGAGTAAACTGAAGTACAAATTTCTCATAGCTAATAAATCTTGTTCTTATTGACATTTATTCAAAAATAGACAGAAAAACTTTGTGACTTAGTGAATAGGCCATCCTAAAGGCTTGTTCTGCTTTTAGGCTTTTATCATGTGAATCAGTGTTAATCAATGCTAACCTTTATTTTCAGTCAGATGCTGGATGAAATGATCTTCTTTATGCTTTATATTTTTAAACAGCTGTGTTGTTTATTTGTTTGGGCATCTCATGACCAGCCACGCTGTTAGTCTGCTGTCTGCTCATGGCTTTTGATGAGGGATACTGTAATGTTTTCAGGTTGTTTTCCTGCAGTCCAGCCTGCAAGTGTTTAAATGTTAACCCTTTATAGGGTAAGTTACAGTTCTTGATCACTTGCATACCCCCTCCCAATGTAAGGAGGGGGTGCAGGTCTCCTTACATTTCTCCCCCCGCATCCCTCAGTGAGGTCTAGAAGCAAAAATGTTTACATCCGTCCATTCAGCAAAGATTCTGCTACATGGCATTTGACCAATTAGATGAGCCCTTGAATGATATATTACCTACAGTAAAATTAAGTTGGGGGGGCGTAAAAAGCAAATTGGAGAGTTAAAAAGAAAAGTAAAAATGTTAATAAGCCTAGTTAACAATTATGTTTAGGTTTATAAAATACAAAATTTAAAAGCAACCATCAGCATTAATACCTCTAAGGTTATGTTGGCCCAAAAAAAAAGTGCTTCTTTCACTCTTATCCTAGTGTCAGACAGCAAGAGCAGCAAAAACGCGCGTGCTGCTTCATTTTTTATGCTTCTACAAGTTTAGCTCTGACGCGCGGCTGAATTTTTTTTGCTGTTCTGTAGAAAAAGTGGGTCTGATGCGCATTGGGTGGAGCTACCCTATCCTTTCTTTGCCTGGAACAATGGCAGCTATATCTGCTGTGATCAGTGGGTAAAAAGTAGTTTAATTTGAAGTTTGAAGTGAGAAAGTTCACCTGAAAACATAGTCTGTGCAGTCAGTTCATCTAGTTTACCATCCTGCCTTCAAAGATTATTTCTGTCTGGGTGCCTTTTAGACCCCCACATACCAGCAGTGCGCTGTCAATAGGAATCCCATTCAACAGCAGCCTCTGGCCCGGTCGCCTCTTGGGGGTTTGCCGCGGCGACTGGAAGGCGTTTTTCATGTACGTAATCCAAACTACAGGCACCAGGATTATAAAAGTGTACAGGTTTTGTTGGCAGATTTCATCATTTTCAGTTAATTTAGGCCTTAATAAACAGTTTCAGAGGAGTGATCATAGTGATCTGCTTTATCAGCAGTGCTGTGTCTGTTGCCCTTCCAGCTCCTATATCAGCTTTTCTGATTGGTTGATGTGGCGCCTCAAGCAGCAAAAGTAAAATTTTTCCAACTCCAGCAGCTGCTGCGTTGCAGCCCACGCGCTGCTGGCGTTTTGCCGCGCCTTGATGCGCGTCGACCCTTGACTTTGCATGTAAACTATCTGCTCCTGCTGCCTCTGCTGCTTTAGATGTGAACGCAGCATTACAGCATTATTTCTTATATAAGCACATTTGTTAGTTTTTTAATATATAGTTTTGGGCAAGTTGGCATTTCTTGTTATCACATTGACAATAATTTTTGCCATCAAAATATCCACATTTTCTGAATGTTACAAAGGAAATAAGGTTTTATCCTGAATTACAATAACACTATTGGCTTTTCAAAGTATTTCACTGAGTGCCCTGTGAAGGGTTAAGTGTTATTATTTTGACTTGTTGCGTATAATCATTTCTATAAATGCTGTTGGTGACCTGGTGTCATGGCTCCCCCATTAGAGGAGGAAGGATGGCCTCTTTACAGGATCCCGTGTCAAATTTTATGCTTCAGACCCACAGCTGGTTCCTGATTGGCCCTCTTGCATTGTGGCGTGGAATAACACCGCCCAGACCACGCTTCAATATTGGGCATAAATCAAAAATATCTGCGACAAGCTCACTGCGATACACGGCTGGGGGAGGATAAGCAGCCCTTAAGGGAGGGACGCAGGCTATTGATGCTTAGGCAGACCCAGTGAGGGATTGAAAGGATAGGGTGCTATCGAGGATGACACCCAGACCCTTAACCTGGGGGACGGGGAGATGGAGGAGCAGTCAATAACTTTCAGAACTTTGTTTGAAAAATATAGAGGATCAATAAAACAAAACGGCGTTTAAACAGCAGTTGGTGGTGTTTAATAGGAATCGACTGATTCAGGTTATTAAGGGAGACGCTAATATTGGTTACTATGACGTCTGTCTAACTGGCGAAGAATTGAACACCTCTTCTGGTTAGTGCAGTAAAAACTTAGTCCAGGTCTGGTTGTTCAGTTCAGCATCTCAGTTTTCTGTTTGTTCTTCCAGAGGATGTTGGAGATGAAGGGGAAGAGGAGAAGGAGAGCATCGGCTACAAAATCAGCATCGACATTCGCTACGGTCTCAAGTCCAACAGGTGACTAACTCCTGGATGTTTCACAGCTTTCAGGAAATTGTGATTTCTTCCCCTGAACTTTAGTTGGGTGCCAATGAGATTCTCATCTCGTCTGTTACAGCTTGGCTCTGATCAAAAGGACGGGCGTCATCGATGCAGATAAGCCCATATCCACTCAGGTCCGGGTTCTAACCCTGAGCGAGGATTCTCCCTACGAGACGCTCCACTCTTTCATCAGCAACGCTGTTGCTCCTTTCTTCAAGTCCTACATACGGGAGTCTGGCAAAGCAGACAGGTATTTACTGATTCTTTTATTTTTCCTTCGCTTTGCCTTAAGAAGAGCTGATGGATGTAATTCTCTGCTGTGGCTTGTAGGGATGGGGATAAGATGGCTCCATCGGTGGAGAAAAAGATTGCCGAGCTGGAGATGGGCCTCCTCCACCTGCAGCAGAACATCGAGATTCCAGAAATCAGCCTGCCCATCCACCCCACTATCACAAACATCGCCAAGCAGTGCTACGAGCGAGGCGAGAAGCCAAAGGTCACCGACTTTGGAGATAAAGTGGAAGATCCCAGCTTCCTCAATCAGCTGCAGTCTGGAGTGAACCGCTGGATCAGAGAAATCCAGAAGGTGAGATGAACAAAAGCCTCCAGGGCTTTGTTTAAAAAATAAAATGGATTTCTAGCTAGGGCTGGGGATATGAAGAAAGTCTAATATCACAACATATTGGGGCTCTTAATGGTGATACAGGATATATAACACAATATGTGTAAATTACCTTAAAGTCGTAGGAAAGTCGTATTTAAATGTCAAATCATTCTTGCTTAAACATGTATATAAATGTACTCTTTATCAGACCATATTGTCCCAAAATTTAGAAAATTTCAATAAAAAAAAAAAATCCTATCTTAAAATCTTTGGTTTTTTTTCGTTATCCTATGCAGGCCAGTTAGTTATACGTCAGCCTGGACACCTAAATTCAGCCAATCCCATCTTGATTCATATGTGGCAGCTAATAATACGCAACGGTTGAAATCAGAATCCTTTCCTTTCCCATTGAGTTGCGTCCCAGTGTTCACTAGGATGGACGTCTGTGTCTTCGGCAGGCGTAGAGCTAACAGAACTGGCAGCGTTGCGAGGCAAGGGCTCAAACATGTACGGCTGGAAGCCTTCTACACCAAACCAAGCTTCTGCCGCCCTGGCGTCCTCTTCCACAACATCTTCGTCCCCGCTTTCCTCCTATAAATAAAAAATGGGTGACGGAGGAGACTCATCCACGACCTCCGACACTAAACTCTCCTCCTCTTGCATGTTTCCGCTGTCCATAGTGTTCCTTGACAGCGTCGTTTCTAAGTCACCAATTTAGAGCTACTTTGTCCCAATGGAATTTCCCATTGGGACACCGACCACAACAGAGGAGGGGTTTATGATGCATTCAAAGTGTGTGGCGGAAAATAAATCTCTCAGTGAAGTCCTACCCTAACCCTAACCCTAGTCCTGAGCTGTGAACTTTTAAACGCTGCTGTTTCGCCGCATGGTGTGAGCTGTAGCTGCGTGCAACGATTGAAATAACCGTACAGTGTACGCCCGGCTTTGGTTGCTCTGTCTAGTAACCGGTAATTTTATTTAGCAGTTACTGAGTTACTAACTTGGCTAAATTTTTAAGGAAAGTTCCCAGCACTGCTTCTGACTCTTCTCCACCTCCTCCTATCAGGTAACTAAACTGGATCGGGATCCGGCCTCAGGCACCGCCCTGCAGGAGATCAGTTTCTGGCTCAACCTGGAGAGAGCTCTCAACAGGATCCAGGAGAAGAGAGAAAGTCCAGAGGTTCTGCTGACGCTGGACATCCTCAAACACGGAAAACGTTTCCACGCAACCGTCAGCTTTGATACAGACACCGGTGAGGGAGAGGCTACTGTTACTCCTTATTTTGTTTTTATCGTGTGTTTTTTTTTATTTTTATCGTGGGCTTAATAAACATGGGGGATTGGTGATGTTCTCCTGTCAGGTCTGAAACAAGCAGTGGAAACCGTGAACGACTACAACCCTTTGATGAAAGACTTTCCCCTCAATGACCTACTCGCTGCCTCGGAGCTCGATAAGATCCGCCAGGCACTCATTGCCATCTTCACCCACCTAAAGAAAATAAGAAACACCAAGTATCCCATTCAAAGAGCACTGCGACTAGTGGAGGCCATCTCCAGGGACCTGAGCTCCCAGCTACTCAAGGTTCTGGGAACCAGAAAGCTCATGCATGTTGCTTACGAGGAATTTGAGAAGGTTGGTGTTGGTGGATCTTCAATTTTTTTCTTGCTCATTTTAGCTTCCTACAGTGGTTTTTAACCTTTGTTTCTGTGCTCAGGTCATGGTGGCTTGCTTTGAGGTGTTCCAGACCTGGGAGGATGAGTACGAGAAGTTGCAAGTGCTTCTGAGGGACATTGTGAAAAGGAAGCGTGAGGAGAACCTGAAGATGGTGTGGCGCCTTAGCCCCGCCCACAGGAAGCTCCACTCTCGGCTGGATCACATGAGGCGCTTCAGGAGGCAGCACGAGCAGCTGAGAGCCGTGATCGTCAGAGTGCTCCGTCCTCAGGTGTGCTAATAATGCTTAAAGCCCAGGTTGGGTGCTGCTATTTATTCTAAAACTTGTTTTAATGTAATCAAATAAGGGCTGACATTCAAACACCCACTAGATGATTTTCATCTAGAATAATTTAAGTTTTTGTAGTTTTTTTTTTTTATACATCTGAATAACAAACTCTGCAACATTTAATGTAGAATTCCTATATTAAGACTGATTGTTTTGCTGTCTTTTCAACTGTTTAAACTGCTTTGAACCAGAACAACACATCAAATTCACTTTAAGCGGTTATTGAAACTAAGTGGGTAATGCAGTGCTGAAACAATTGCTCCTGCACCTATTTGGTCTAGGTATTTAAAGAACATCTGTTTGCAAGTATTTACAGATTAGACATCTGATCACTGTGACTGTTGGGGCTGAAACAACTGGATTAATCGGTTATTAACTAATTTACCGTATTTTC
>NW_015150560.1:1409463-1417650 GCF_000732505.1 Cyprinodon variegatus
CTCCCGGAATAACAGCAAGCACAGCGTTCATTTCCATCTTCCTCCACTTGCAAGCCATCGATTCATTAATCTTGAATTCTCTCGCGGCTGCTCGATTTTCATGTTCCTCTGCGTAGCTGATAGCCTTCAGTTTAAACTTTGCCTCATAGGCGTGTCTGTTTGCCATTTTCAGGGTTGCTAAGACAACAATGTTCTGCATAAAGCACATACCTGTTCTTTTATCAACAACTTTTTATAACAATCCACGCCCACACTTCCTACTTAAACGTTCTCATGGCGGTCTCAACAACGTCCGCAGTAACAACGCACTATAGGGCGCGCCGCACATTTTGAGGGGAAAAAAAACACGTTTATATGCGCCTCATAGTCACGAAAATACGGCAGTAATGGATTAATCATTAACTGGACTAAAGAGACTTTAAAACATGTGTAGTTGACAGAGCGACCCACTTAGAGCAGGAATTATACAAAAATTGTAAACAAATATTTTGCATTTGAGATATAAAAAACCTTTTTCATCCAGAATTCCACAAGTCAAAAACTTTTAGTTTCACCTAGTTTAATTTTAAAAAAATGTTCTTTAACAAATCTTTGGCTAATCGATAGATCGAAAAAATAATCAAAAGATTAATCAATTAGCAAAATAATAATCAGTTGCAGCCGTTGCATAACACCATAGTAGCTCAAAGGTGTTTAAAATGGTTTTCTTTTCCTCCCCAGAAAGGAAATCAGACACTTTCTAGATTAATTTCTATTTAATGTGACGATGTAACATATTATAGCATAAAAATGTGATTTTCTACAATAGTTGTCCCTGTGCTGTAAAAATGTATATTTATACAACATTGTATGTTGATATTGTTCTTTCCTTATGAAATGGGTCCATTAGATACATTGTTTTTTATTTTTATTACAATTTTGGTACAACTGCTGCTCTAAACTGCACTCTCTATGAGATAAAGGCATGTTTTAGGGTTTATATACTCCAGTTAACGATTAATCGATGACTAAATTAGTTGTTGTTTCAATAATTGATTAATCTGATTGTTTCAGCACTAACAGTCAGAGTGATCAGATGTTTGATCTGTAAATGCTTGCAAACAGATGTTCTTTTAAAAGGCCTAATATGTCCACTTTTTCGCAAAGGTTAGAATCAGATGGGTGGTGAGTGATTAGGGAGCATTGGATCATCAATAACTCTGTTTTGTTGTTTTCAGGTGTCTGCGGTGCCTCAGCACGCCCCGGGAGAAACCGTGGAGCCCGAGGATATGAAGGTAGCCGGAGTCCTCCTCGACGCTGCTGACGCTAACGCTATCGAAGAGGTCAACCTGGCGTACGAGAACGTTAAAGAGGTTGACGGCTTGGACGTGTCCAAGGAAGGCATGGAAGCCTGGGAAGCCGCCATGAAGCGCTATGACGAGCGCATCGACCGCGTGGAGACCCGCATCACCGCCCGGCTGCGCGACCAGCTGGGAACTGCCAAGAACGCCAACGAGATGTTCCGCATCTTCTCCCGCTTCAACGCGCTCTTTGTGCGCCCCCACATCCGCGGGGCCATCCGGGAGTACCAGACGCAGCTCATTCAGCGCGTCAAAGACGACATCGAGTCTCTGCACGACAAGTTCAAAGTTCAGTATCCGCAGAGCCAGGCCTGCAAGATGAGCCATGTCCGCGACCTGCCTCCCGTGTCCGGCTCCATCATCTGGGCCAAGCAGATCGACCGACAGCTGACTGCATACATGAAGAGGGTGGAGGACGTTCTGGGAAAAGGCTGGGAGAACCACGTGGAGGGGCTGAAGCTGAAACAGGATGGAGATAGCTTCAGGGCTAAGCTCAACACTCAGGAGATATTTGATGACTGGGCTCGCAAGGTGAGGAACTCTCCTTCTGCCTCCTTGAAACATAGCTTTTTGTTTCCTTTCTAGATGTTCGTCTGCGTGTTTTAGGTGCAGCAGCGTAATCTGGGCGTCTCCGGCCGGATCTTCACCATCGAGAGCACCCGGGCCCGTGGGAGGTCTGGAAACATACTCAAACTTAAAGTCAACTTCCTCCCTGAGATCATCACCTTGTCCAAAGAGGTCCGCAACCTGAAGTGGCTCAGCTTCCGTGTTCCCTTGGCCATCGTCAACAAAGCCCACCAGGCTAACCAGCTCTACCCGTTCGCCATCTCTTTGATCGAGAGCGTCCGCACCTACGAGCGCACATGTGAGAAAGTGGAGGAGAGGTCTTCCATCTCCTTACTAGTGGCCGGCCTTAAGAAAGAGGTCCAGGCCCTCATCACAGAGGGCATCACTCTGGTCTGGGAATCCTACAAGCTGGACCCGTATGTCCAGAGACTGGCCGAGACGGTCTTTAACTTCCAGGAGAAGGTGAGGACCTCATATTCTCAGCTGGCTTAAAGAGAATGTGAACACTACAGATATTTATGATGCTGAAACACATCTTTGCCCTCAGGTTGATGACCTCCTGCTGATCGAGGAGAAGATCGATCTGGAGGTCCGCTCTCTGGAGACCTGCATGTTTGACCACAAAACCTTCTCTGACATCCTCAACCGGGTCCAGAAAGCCGTGGATGACCTCAACCTCCATTCCTATTCCAACCTTCCAATTTGGGTCAATAAGCTCGACATCGAGGTAGGCAGAATGAACTAAATGGCACTTCAGTGCTGCCCCTTTATTCCGATGCCTTTTAATAAAACCCAGGGCAAGAAACCAGCTTCTGAAAGATGAAGTCAATTGGCGTTTAATTCCATATCAATACAAAAGCAGCCAGAGGATGTGCTAAACTCTAAAGCCTTGTTTATGCTCAGAATCCAGGTCGTCTGCCTGTGTGTCACAGTAAACGCAGATATGCCCCCCCTTCCCCTCCGTAGACACTCTGGTCCACAATTTTAGAGGGTGCCACAAATGGCGTTGCAGGGAGGAGAAAAAGGACGCCTCTGACTGGCCACTTCTACATCCTGTCTACACTATGAGTATTTCCAGTTTGGTTCCTAATGGCAGAAACTCTGGCTGTAGTGCCGTCCACAACGCCTGGCGCACCTCGGACACTATCACAGACACCGTGCAGGACGCTAGTTTGTAGCTCTTTGCGACGGCCAGTCTTTCGGGAACACTACGGTTGAACTGTGTCGTCCAGCGTTTGATGAGGGGTTGTAGACGGCGAACAAGCTCGTCAAACCGACAGGAAACCCACCATCCTAACGTCCTAACATAGCGTAGACCTCGCTTCAAAATTGGGCATAAATCAAAAATGTCTACATCATATCTGCGACAAGCTAACTGTGATACACAGCCCATTTAGCTGTCAGTTTTATTTAGTCAGTTTTAACTTGTCAGTATTATTCTAATAAAGAATTTGACTTTTTAGTTTTTGCTGATTTCTTCTCGCAGTCGCCTAATGTGCTCATATACCCCGATTGTTCCCATAGATCGAGCGAATCCTTGGCGTGCGTCTCCAGGCTGGTCTGAAGGCCTGGACCCAGGTGCTCCGTGGCCAGGTAGAAGATAAAGCTGATGTGGACATGGACACGGAGGCGCCGCAGGTCGGACATAAGCCAGGAGGAGACCCCAAGATCAAGGTCACTCTCACGGTCGCCCTCGTCTGCAGCTTCAGAAATCCATAAATATCTGAACGCTGTTAAATCGGTTCCTTTTTGAATTTCCAGAATATTGTCCATGAGCTGAGGATCACCAACCAGGTGATTTATTTGAATCCTCCCATTGAAGACTGCCGCTACAAGCTCTACCAGGAGATGTTCGCCTGGAAGACTATCATCCTTTCTCTGCCCAGGATTCAGAGCCAAAGATACCAGGCAGGAAACTCTTTAGTTCTGCATGTTCCGTCATCCAGCAGTTCTGTTTTCTGAACCAGCCTGTCCTTTCCGATCAGGTGGGTGTCCACTATGAGCTCTCAGAAGAGGAGAAGTTCTACAGAAACGCCCTGACTAGGATGCCAGACGGTCCAGCAGCTTTGGAGGAATCCTACAATGCAGTGGAGGACATAGTTGGTGAAGTGGAGCAGTATGTGAAGGTAGGATCCCAGTAAACGATCACCTGAAGGAAACCTGAATCAACCTTTTTATTTTCCTTATTAACCGACCTCCCTTTCTGTTCCGCCTGTCCAGGTGTGGCTGCAGTACCAGTGCCTTTGGGACATGCAGGCTGAAAACATCTACAACCGCCTCGGTGAAGACCTGACCAAGTGGCAGGCCCTCCTGGTCCAGATCCGGAAAGCACGCGGAACCTTTGACAACGCCGAAACCCGTAAAGACTTTGGACCTGTGATCATAGACTATGGCAAGGTAACCTGAACACTGTCTCTGGCTCCATTTCCTGCTGTGGTCTTATCTCGGTGCGTTTCTGTGGCGTTTCTAAACGACTCTTTCGGACCCCCTCCAACAGGTCCAGTCTAAGGTCAACTTGAAGTACGACTCCTGGCACAAAGAGGTCCTCAGCAAGTTTGGTCAGATGCTCGGCCAGAACATGCAGGACTTCCATTCCCAGATCTCCAAGGTAAAGGACACTGTGTTCGCCTGGTTGGTTATAAACGTACTCAGTAGATGGACTGATACAAACCATAGCGGATCAGGATTTCTCATTTAAGTTTTTATCTTGCTTTTTTTTTATGTCATCCAAACTTAACTCTAGGCAAATGTATGATAAAATGTTCTTGATTAAATAGTCTTGCTCACTCCAAAAGGACAGATGGAACAAAAGCAACACTTAGATTTTGTGTTTGTTGTTAAAATAACATTTTTGCCAAAAAAAACGGTAATTTTGCAATAAGAACTACAGATTTTTTTATGAAATATTTTGTTCTTCCTATTATCACCTGAAGACCTTGCTCTCCTTCAGCCTGTGTAATCCACATGCCTGTCTAAATAATGTATTCATTTTAAGCGCCTCACTGATGCATAGAAATACACCCAGGTTTTTACTCAAGTTTGTCAGTTTCAGGCTTTCTGGATTCTCTGTGCATCTCCTGATTTTTAACCCGATTTAGAAATGTTGCTTCCCTTTTCCAGTCTCGACAAGATCTCGAACAGCATTCTGTGGACACGGCGAGCACTTCAGACGCCGTCAACTTCATCACGTATGTCCAGACCCTGAAACGCAAGATCAAGCAGTTTGAGAAGAATGTGGAGGTAAGCGGCTGCGTCCAGCGCTGCTCCCGTTGTTTTAGCTCCGGAGTTGGAATGCGTCCTCCTAACCCCCGCTTTTAACCTTTTTTTTATCGCAGTTGTTCCGTAACGGACAGCGACTGTTGGAGAAACAGCGCTTCCAGTTCCCACCATCTTGGCTCTACATCGACAACATCGAGGGTGAATGGGGTGCGTTCAGCGACATCATGAAGCGCAAAGACACCGCTATCCAGCAGCAGGTCGCCACCCTCCAGATGAAAATTGTCCAGGAGGACAAAGCTGTGGAGAACCGCACCACGGACCTCCTCAATGACTGGGAGAAGACCAAACCTGTTGCCGTAAGACAAGCTTCTTCCCTCCTCAGACCACCCAAAACTTACCTATGATACTTTAGCATCTAAACTGTTATTTCTTGTAGGGAAATCTGCGTCCTGAAGAAGCCCTCCAGTCTCTGACCATCTATGAAGGGAACTTTGGCCGTCTTAAGGTGGAGCGGGAGAAGTGTGCTCGTGCCAAAGAGGCGCTGGAGCTCACAGATACAGGACTTCTCAGCGGCAGCGAAGAGCGAGTGCAGGTGATGCCTACTGGAGTATTGAATCAAGAATTCATGCCGCCTGTTTTATCTGTGAAAAATCTAGAAATGACCGTTTGCATTTTCTGACCTCATAAAAGGTGGCACTGGAGGAGCTGCACGACCTGAAAGAGGTGTGGTCAGAGCTGTCCAAGGTGTGGGAGCAGATCGACCAAATGAAAGAGCAGCCGTGGGTTTCTGTGCAGCCTCGCAAGGTACAGCAAAAAAAACCCATCCCTTTTGGACACCATGCTCTCCTCACTGGAAAAACGATCTAGAAATAAGTAAAAATTTCTTAAATTTATGTATTTATCCTTAATTTAAGCAGGTAAACAAGATTAGCCAATGGAATGGGTACTTTTACTCTTAAAATAAGATAATTTGATAATATGCACTTGAAATAAACCAATGCAGTTGTGTTTTCTTATTTTAAATGTAAATTGTCTCGTTCTATTGGCAAAATGTCTCTTTTACGTCCTCAATTCAAGAACAAATGCAGTTATTTTAAGAAATAAATGACTTAGCTAGATTTAGGTTGCTCTGCTGAGTTCTGCAGAGACTAAAGTTGTTGCATGTTGTTTTCTCAGCTTCGACAGAGTCTGGATGGCCTCCTGAACCAGCTGAAGAACTTCCAGGCCCGACTGAGACAATATGCATCTTATGAATTTGTCCAGAGGCTACTGAAGGGATACCTGAAGGTCTAAAACAGACTTTCTACTTTCAGCACATGTTGTCATTGTGTTTTTTTTTTTAGAGACTCTGTACTTAATTCCACTTCCTGATCAGGTCAACATGTTGGTGATCGAGCTGAAGTCGGAGGCTCTGAAGGATCGGCACTGGAAGCAGCTGATGAAGCGCCTGCATGTGAACTGGGTGCTTTCGGAGCTGACACTGGGGCAGATCTGGGATGTGGATCTGCAGAAAAACGAGATGGTGGTGAAGGATGTTCTCCTGGTGGCTCAGGGAGAGATGGCTCTGGAGGAGTTCCTGAAACAGGTGAGAGTGATGCAGGGTTAAATTCCTTCCTTCAGTCCATTGGTCTATCTGTCCTTCTGATTGTTGGTCCATCTTTTCATTTTTTAGTCCTGAAATTTTCTATCCTTCCCATTTGTGTGACCATCACTGGGTTTTTTTCATCTTCACAGATCCGTGAAGTCTGGAACTCATATGAACTGGACCTGGTGAACTATCAGAACAAATGCCGCCTGATCAGAGGCTGGGACGACCTCTTCAACAAGGTCAAGGAACACATCAACAGCGTGTCGGCCATGAAGCTGTCTCCTTACTACAAGGTAAGCTACGTTGTGCCATTTTGCTTTGGATTGCTCATCTATGATGATTGAGCGTGTTCTCAACCTGTTTTTCTCTTCTCTTTCAGGTGTTTGAGGAAGATGCTCTAAGCTGGGAGGACAAGCTCAACCGTATCATGGCTCTGTTTGACGTTTGGATCGACGTCCAGAGGCGCTGGGTGTATCTGGAAGGCATCTTTACAGGCAGTGCCGACATCAAACATCTGTTGCCTGTAGAAACACAACGATTCCAGAGGTGAATGCTGTAAATTATGAGAGTAAATGGGAACCGAATGAACTGGGGTAACACTGCCCTCCTGTCACTGTCCTGCAGCATCAGCACAGAGTTTTTGGCCCTGATGAAGAAGGTGACAAAGTCTCCTCTGGTGATGGATGTGCTGAACATCCAGGGAGTGCAGAGGTCTCTGGAGAGACTGGCTGACCTGCTGGGAAAGATCCAGAAAGCTCTGGGAGAATACCTGGAGAGGGAGAGGTCTTCATTCCCCAGGTATGGAAGGTCCAGAGAGAAAGCATGAAGCTAATGAATCCATATTCCAACTGCTTCCTCCTTATCCATCCTTCACTCTGTGGTCGGTCTTTCTTCTTTTCTTCTCTTTCTTCTTTTTATTTTCCAGAATATTCCTGTGCCAACGCCACAAACAAATTTTTACCGGTTATTAATCGGGGTATTTTAAAGGAGTGTCCTTTCTGGGGTCTGTCTGAACATGTGTTCCACGTTTTTTATGGAATGCACAAGACTAAAGAAAATTTTTAGCCTTTTAATTTGCGTTTTTAGTCTTTCGGGACGCTTTTTACAAACGCTCTTTTTATAGGATGAATTTGCCAGAATAGGAAAAATAAACCAAAGGCCCAACTTTTAAATGTTTTAATCAGTGAAGTAAAGATGGCCGTTTACTTGTCCCGCAGAGACAGACGGCAGGAGGGAGCTTGATGCTGTGGCTCTGTGGAAGTGCAGCATTAAAGCCAGAATGAGGCTAAAATTTCACTTCCACTGAGCCACACAGAAATTGAGGATTTTATTCAGCTGTGGGGTTTTAACAGCATTTTATGTGCTGTGTCAGATGATGGACAGCTATACCCTCATGAGACCATCCTGATCTCGCGAGGTTTCAAGGTTTCACTCGCTAATCAGTCTGGAGACTCTCCGTTAAAGAAAATTTGG
>NW_015150560.1:1418051-1425092 GCF_000732505.1 Cyprinodon variegatus
ATTACTTCAACGGAAAGTTTCCAGATGGATATGCAGAGCAAATCCATCTGGCGAAGTCTGGTTAGGACAACTACACTAGAACAAGCTCCTCATTTAATGCTTTTTTAGCTCACACTTAAAAATGGATTTTCACTTATTTTATTGACACCATTCAAACAATAGAATCAATTATTTACGTAAAACAAAGTGTTGTTAAAATCCCAAAAAAGTATTTTCCTTTTTACTTTTTTTTTTCTTTCTTTTTCACTTTTTAAATCCATTTTAATGCTCTCAAGGATCCAGTTATAAATCCAATACAGTAAAAAGAACTTCAATGAAACTTTGCATTCCTACTTAAGAAATAAACTAAGAAGGACCAGAGGCACAAGTTGACTAGAAAAATATTCAGTTTTAGTTTTTAAACTCTGGGAATTTATGTCAACAATTATAACTTATAAAGAAAAAGAATTACAGTTGAAGCTCTGGTTTAAACCCTTCGGTTATGGAATCTCATGAAATCTGCTCCCTGCTGACAGGTTCTACTTCGTTGGAGACGAGGACCTGCTGGAGATCATAGGCAATAGCAAGAACGTGGCCAAACTCCAGAAGCATTTCAAGAAGATGTTTGCCGGGGTCTCCAGCATCCTGCTGAATGAAGACAACACCGAGGTGCTGGGAATCTCCTCCCGGGAGGGAGAGGAAGTGCTCTACAAGACACCGGTCTCCATCACAGAGCATCCAAAGATCAACGAGTGGCTGACCCTGGTGGAGAAGGAGATGAGAGTAACTCTGGCTAAGCTGCTCGCGGAGTCGGTCACCGAGGTCTCGGCCTTCAACAAGGGAACAGCCATCGACCTGACGCAGTACATCAACTGGATTGATCGTTACCAGGTCAGATAAACGTCTCTGCCTGTTGTGAAACAAATCAAGCTGACTTGGACAACTTTTAAAGTGTATACAGAACAAAATTACTTTTTGTACAGCTTTCAGAACAATTCCATAAAGTGCAGCAGTGATCAAATGTAAAAACAAAACAAAACAAAACAAAACAAATGCTGCTGTGATTGGCTAAAAACTTGACATGGGGGGGCAGGGATGAATACCCTGTAGTTCAAATTGAATTCTACATGACATCAATCTGGCTTATGTTAGATTAAAACAGTCGATAATAAGGCTGAACTTAATTTTCATGATAGATCATGAATACAAGTTTAATATTAATTAATTAATGCACTCCTTTATTTTTTCATTGTTTATTCTGCATCATTCTGTTCATTCCTTTTATCAATTATCCACATATGCAGTCCTTCATTTTATTTGCTTATGCATCATGCCTCCATTTACTCATTAATGCATGTAGGTATCCCTTCATCCATTCATTTCTGCATCCATTGATTCACAGATTCATCCATGCAGGAACTCCGTCATTTGTTCATTAATTTATTCATTTTGCATCTATCTATGCATTAATTCAGCTACATTTACACTCTTTCCTTTATTCTTTTTATTTTGCACCATTTATTTATTTACTAAATTTTCCATGCATTCATCCCTTCATATATTAATTCCATGCATTTACTTATTCATCCCCGTAACGTTTTTTTATAAATCGTTGCATTTATTCACCAGTTCCTCCATTTTGCATCCCTGCATGCATTTAATCACTCATTCGTCCACTCATGCACTAATGAGTCCTTAGATAAGTGCAAAATGTTTTATCAAATGACTGCAGATACTGCTTAATGCATATTTTCATTGATGCATAGCCTGACATTAAACTCTGCAGCTAATATTTGTCTTTATATTGTAAAAATGAGTCACACACTGATTGAGAAATTGTCCACATTTCCTATTTTGATGAGCTGTAAAAATGTTACCTCCAAGACAAATATGTTTAAACACATTTTAAATCAAAATGATTAAAAACTGCATTTTTAGAGATTGTAAAACTTCAGTAGAACCTATCAGATATAAAGCTTTATTTTCACATTTAAAATGATAAAATATCTATGAGAAATTGCCAAAGATTTGCTGTATTTCAAACCTTGATTTAAAGTGATTCTCTGCTCTTCAGGCCCAGCTGGTGGTCCTCTCCGCACAGATTGCCTGGTCTGAGAACATCGAGTCCGCCCTGACCACCATCTCTGGTGGCGGCGACATGTCCCCCATGCAGGGAGTGCTGTCAAACGTGGAGGCCACCTTGAACGTGCTGGCCGACACTGTGCTGATGGAGCAGCCTCCTATCCGCAGGAGGAAGTTGGAGCACCTGGTGAAAGGAGTTTCTAATCATCTTGATGTTTTTATTTTTAAATGAAGCTGCGTAAATGCTCTGGTTTTTCACCCGCCTCTCAGATCACGGAGCTGGTGCACCAGCGGGACGTCACGAGGACTCTGATCAAGAACAAGATCGACAACCCCAAGTCCTTCGAGTGGCTCAGCCAGATGCGTTTCTACTTCGACCCCAAGCAGACGGACGTCCTGCAGCAGCTGTCCATTCAGATGGCCAACGCCAAGTTCAACTACGGCTTCGAGTACCTGGGCGTTCAGGACAAACTGGTTCAGACGCCACTGACAGACCGCTGCTATCTGACCATGACCCAGGCTCTGGAGGCTCGTCTTGGTGGATCACCTTTTGGTATGAAGGCGGAACCAGTTTTTTATTATTACAGCTTGATTTTTATATAAAACAGATCTTGACTCTGTTTGTTAATCTCTCAGGTCCTGCCGGAACGGGAAAGACGGAGTCTGTGAAAGCCCTCGGACACCAGCTCGGACGCTTCGTCCTGGTCTTCAACTGTGATGAAACCTTCGATTTCCAGGTATGATATGACTGTTCCAGATTAGGTGAATTTTTAATAATTGTTATTCCCAAAAACATGCAAATAATATCTCTGCTTTTCTTTTTCTGCAGGCCATGGGTCGCATCTTCGTGGGCCTGTGTCAGGTGGGAGCCTGGGGCTGCTTCGACGAGTTCAACCGTCTGGAGGAGAGAATGCTGTCAGCCGTCTCCCAGCAGGTCCAGTACATCCAGGTGGCGCTGAGGGAGCACAGCAACCCCAACAGAGACAGGAGTACGTGTAAAAAATTCCGGACTAAGTCATGTTTTAATGTTTTGCAGACATATCTCTACCCATTTGTTATTCTAACAAAACCTCAGTGGATTTTATTTGATAGATAAACACAAAGTGTTGCATTATTTTAAAAGGTTAATCAACTTTTAGTTTTTTCACAAGCTGTTCTTTTGGCCGCAGAGGTTAAAGAACAACCTTCATTACAAATAAACCCAGCTGTCATTTTGCAGAAAAATATTAGGAAAATTTAAAGCAGGGTTAGTTTCTAGTATCCCAAGATTTGAAGATCTCCCAGAGCTCTGTTAAAGCCTCTAAAGTTCACCCCCAGTCATCATAAATGCATCCAAAAAAACTGACCTCTCTGCTGTAAAACATGGTGGTGGCTGCATCATTCTGTTGGAATGCTTTTAGCAGGGTCAGGAAAGCTGTGAAGGCAGAAGACGCTAAATCTACAACAATCCTGGAACTAAAACTGGGGTTCATTGTGCAGCAGGAGAATCGGCCGGAACATGCAGTCAGAGAATGGCCTAGTCAAAGTCCAAACCTCAATCTGATTGAGCTTTTGCAGCCTAAAGGTCTTAGCTATGACGTTTTATTTAAAACCATCAATAAAAAACAAATAATACATCCAAAGACTATAAATTAATTTGGGGGAAAAAAAGTGGAAAAAACAAAACTAGCAACGTTACTGTTGATTAAGCCGGCAACTAGCAGTTATTTTGTAAATCCTTAAAGAAGATTCTTTAGGAAATTAAACCAGGTAAAACTAAAAGTTTTCCACTGGAGGAGTTGAGGATAGAACAGAATGACAGATGAAAAGATATTTATCTTAAATGCAAAATGTTTACATAATTTTAAAAAATATCTATATTTTTTTATAATTTCTGCTCAGGGTGGGTCGCTCTGTCGGCTAGAGACATGTTTTAGAGTCTTTATATTCCAGTTAACAATTTATCAAACACTAAATTAGTTTATTAATGTGATTAATGGTTTCAGCCCTACTGCCGATACCTTTTATTTTATAAGAAGTTTTTCTAAATTTCATTTCTGGATTTAAAAAAAAATAAATTCTATCTGCAAAACCCCTTTGGTTTTCTACAATAATGGAACAAAGATCACTCCATACCCATTCAGTATTTCTGGGCTGTAGTTTATTTTATACTCGCTGTGCGCAGCATCCTAAAAACCACACACTGAGTGCGTTCTGTTGCCTCCGATCCAGGCGTGCCCGTCACAACGGAGCTCCTGAACAAACAGGTGAAGGTGAGCCCCGACATGGCCATCTTCATCACCATGAACCCTGGCTACGCCGGCCGCTCCAACCTGCCCGACAACCTGAAGAAGCTGTTCCGCAGCTTGGCCATGACGAAGCCTGACCGGCAGCTCATCGCTCAGGTCATGCTCTACTCTCAGGGCTTCCGGACAGCGGAGACGCTCGCCAAGAAGATCGTACCCTTCTTTAAGTGTGTTGAAGTGGTTTAAAATCTCTCCCTGGGGATTTAGAAAGCCCGTCTCCCTCTGACGGATTCTGCTGCTTCCATCTTCCAGGCTGTGTGACGAGCAGCTGTCATCTCAGAGCCACTATGACTTCGGCCTCCGCGCCCTGAAGAGCGTGCTGATCAGCGCCGGTAACGTGAAGCGTGAGCGCATCCAGAGGATCAAGAGGGAGAAGCTGGAGCGCGGCGAGGACGTGGACGAGAATGAAATAGCAGAGAACCTTCCAGAACAAGAGGTACAGCAAAAAAAGTCCCATCAACACCTTGAAGTCCGCTTGCATTGTTCTTGGAGCTCTAACCCTGGGTCTGTTGGTGCTGTAGATCCTGATCCAGAGCGTGTGTGAGACCATGGTGCCTAAGCTGGTGGCGGAGGACATCCCTCTTCTCTTCAGCCTGCTGTCTGATGTCTTCCCTGGAGTTCAGTACCAGCGAGGAGAGATGACGGCTCTGAGGGAGGAGCTCAAGAAGGTCTGCAGCGAAATGTACCTCACCTATGGAGACGGCGACGATGTTGGCAGCATGTGGGTGGAGAAGGTAAGCGGTCGACCTCAGGACGTTTATTTAGATGTAGGAGCAGCGACTTTAACCTTCTCTACATGAACCTACTCCAGGTGCTCCAGCTCTACCAGATCACTCAGATCAACCACGGTCTGATGATGGTGGGTCCTTCTGGAAGTGGGAAGACCATGGCGTGGAGGGTGCTCCTCAAAGCACTGGAACGGCTGGAGGGTGTCGAGGGCGTGGCTCACATCATTGACCCCAAGGCCATCATCAAGGACCATCTGTACGGAACTTTAGACCCAAACACCCGCGAGTGGACCGACGGCTTGTTCACACACATCCTCAGGAAGTGAGTGGCGGCGGTGTTAAAACCTTCAACAACTAATGTGGTCATAAAGGAATCTGAATGCATAAACTTGTTCCCCTGTCAGGATCATCGACAACGTCCGAGGAGAGCTGCAGAAGCGCCAGTGGATCATCTTCGACGGCGACGTCGACCCAGAGTGGGTGGAGAATCTGAACTCTGTGCTCGACGACAACAAGCTGCTGACGCTGCCCAATGGAGAGCGTCTGAGCTTACCGCCAAACGTAAGAGCACGCCGCTTTGAAGCCGGGGTCCAAACTATTTTGATAATCGATCAATCTGTTGATTTATTAATATTTGATAATCAAAAGACGCCTTGAAGATTTTATACAGAATTCAGACACAGTGAAGCTAAAACTGGGCCACTAAAAGGGTTCTGGACAGAGCTTGTTCACAGCTAACATTTTTATTTTAGATGCAAAATGTTTATTTATATTAAACGATTCTGACACATTTACTGTTCTGATTGGGTCGTTTTGTTTTTTATCAGCAGATGGCCTGTTAGTCTGTATACTCCACCTAACAACTGATTAGTAAATTAGTTGATTTGAATAATTGAATATTTCAGTTTCAGTGCTGTCCAAATAGTCTCAGCAGTAAGGAAGGAGGTGAAGGAAGCAGGATGCTATTGATTCATTTAGCCTAGTCAGACATTACACAATAATAAATATTAACTGGATGTTAAATTGTTTGAAAATTGTTTGGAACTTCCGTCAGTTTGGATCCAAAGTTTTTCCCCCCCAGAAAGATGAAGGAAGAGGAACTAGGAGCTACAATTTGTCCAAATGAATCTGCTCACGCTTTGGTTTACTGTGAGACTTTAACCCCCAAATTCCACATCCCCCACCTCCGCTTCGCCCCGCTCACGTACATCGTGCGGAGTGCTTTTCTGTTAATCAATGAAAACTGTTCCACATCCACCTCTACTCGTCCGCACGTCACCGTTAACGTACGTCTTCGCCGTCCTTCACCGTCAAAACTACGGAGCCGAGCTATTTTTATTTTATTTTTTTTTCATCTGGTCAGGTCAAGATCCGTGATTGCAATCGCGCCAAACATGAAACAGAACATTGAGAAGATCTGGTTTTCAACTTTAAATATAACGGATCAATAACTACAGATTAGAGCATAATTGTTAATAGGTTCCCAAAAAATAGGACGGTTTAATTAAATGATTAGATGCAAACTGTTGGTACTGTTGGTACTTCAACATACCAGGAAGCAGATTTTTTTTAATCAAAAATATTTATTTTATACTGAGACGTTTAAAGGTTCAATCAAATTCAGTCAAAACTTCCAAGAGCGCATCTCAAAACTTCAGAAGAAACTTTTTATTGCAGGCATGGATGAAGAGATGCTAAGTTTGGAAGTAGAGAACAAACCTAGTTCATAAAAAAAACTATTTTGTATGATCATTGTTATCCCTGTTACAAAACTCCACAACAAAAAGATAATATTAGGGAACATATGCTGGATGCTACGGAAGAGGATTAGGGCCACTGAAAAAAGTTAACTGATTTTTAATTTTTTTTTCAGTTTAGTTTGGGGAAAAAGTCAGAATTCTGACTTTAATCTCAGAATTCTGACTTTAATCTCAGAATTCTGACTTTAATCTCAGAATTCTGACTTT
>NW_015150560.1:1425467-1432110 GCF_000732505.1 Cyprinodon variegatus
AAAGTCAGAATTCTGAGATTAAAGTCAGAATTCTGAGATTAAAGTCAGAATTCTGAGATTAAAGTCAGAATTCTGAGATTAAAGTCAGTATTCTGACTTTTTTCGAATACTGAATTGAAATAAAATTTTTAAATCAGTCCCTTGTGAAACTTTTTTTTTTTTTTCCCAAGTGGCCCTAATCCTCTTCCGTAGGATACTGATGGGGATTTTCTTAATGTCTTTTTAAATTAAGCGCTCATTACCGCCTGTTTTTCTCCTATGAATTAAATAATATGCTAGATGCTCTCATTGAGCTCTGAGGAAGTCGGAGCAGAGCAAAATGGGAGGAACAGCAGAGGCTGTAGGCCTTAATTTGTTTTGCGCAGGCGGTCTGGAGCTCAGTGGGGTGAAGGATGTGGGATTTCGGTGTAAAACCGCATCACTGAAGAAGTGAAACTGATGCGGTGGAAGAGCTGCAGCCTCACTTTGGGTCGTCAACCGGCCCACGCTTGGTCTTAAATCAGAGCATGTGGTGTTAGGATCTTATTCATATTGCTTTGCTCTCTTTGTCCAGGTGCGTGTCATGTTTGAGGTGCAGGACCTGAAGTATGCGACACTCGCCACCGTGTCTCGCTGCGGCATGGTCTGGTTCAGCGAAGACGTCCTGAGCACCGACATGATCTTCAACAACTTCCTGGCTCGCATTCGCAGCATCCCGCTGGACGAAGGGGAGGATGAAGCTCAGCGCAAGAGGAAAGGCACCGAGGATGAGGAGGAGACAGCCTCGCCGATGCTGCAGGTGATTAAAGCGTCGTGTATATATAGACGCACTGCTCCGTTTTTAAATCTTAACTAAGGTTCTGTTTATGCTGTAGATCCAGAGGGACGCCGCAGCGATCCTGCAGCCGTACTTCACCTCCACAGGCCTGGTGATTAAAGCCTTGGAGCACGCATCCAAAATGGAGCACATCATGGACTTCACCCGCCTGCGCTGCCTGGGCTCCCTGTTCTCAATGCTGCACCAAGCCTGCCGTAATGTGGCTCAGTACAACAACAACCACCCAGACTTCCCCATGCCCATCGATCAGCTGGAGAGATACATGCAGGTTAGGCCCCGCCCTCCACACACCGCTTCCTTTTGTAGCACATGAGCCCCAAAGCACATTTCTTTCTGTTTGCAGAGGTATTTGATCTACGCCGTCCTCTGGTCCTTCTCCGGCGACGGCCGTCTGAAAATGAGGGCCGAGCTCGGAGAGTACATCCGACGCATCACCACTGTGCCCCTCCCCTCTGCTCCCAATGTTCCCATCATAGACTACGAGGTACAGCGTTCATCCCACATGTGGTGATATTTTGACCCTGTCTGTCGTCTTGGAAACCCAACATTTTTTTTTGTTTGTTTTTTTTTTCCCCCCAGGTTTGCATCTCTGGGGAGTGGCAGTCCTGGCAGGGCAAAGTGCCCCAGATCGAGGTGGAAACTCACAAGGTGGCGTCTCCTGATGTTGTCGTTCCAACGCTGGACACGGTTCGCCATGAGGCTCTGCTTTACACCTGGCTAGCAGAACACAAGCCGCTGGTCCTGTGCGGACCTCCTGGTTCTGGAAAGACCATGACGTTGTTCAGCGCTCTCAGGGCTCTGCCTGACATGGAGGTGAGCACAGAGCACCTGGAAACTTTTCTCCTTAGTTGGTTAAAAAGTTTAATCCGTTATGTAATGATTCCACAGTGGTGTTAAAGTCTGGACTAGATTAGAAGGATGAGAAAATAATGGAAATGGAAAAGGTAAAAAAGTGTTTTTCAGAATAAAAGAATCAACCTACTGTCGATAAAAAAACAAGCCACTAGTGCACTAAAAGAAAATTTTTATAGTAAAATGGTTAAATGTTGGAGAAATTATAATTCAATCATAAGTTTGGACTATTTCAATTAGCAAGGCTCGGGTTGGTTCGCTCATTTGAAACGGGTAAACTTTCATCCTCGTTTCTCTTAAAATAAACAGAAATTAGGTTTAAGCAATACCCAATCGTGTATCTAATAGCTGTCCTCTAGACGTCTTTCCTTCCTTTCACAGTAAATCAAAGTGAAGGTGATTTTTATTTTTGAAATGGAAAAAAAAAATCAACAAAAGGAGCTTTATTAAACCCAGAGAAAAGAGATGTTAAAATGTTGTGACGTCAACATGGTGAGATTCAGCTGCTGTTTTCTTAATGAAATAAGATTAAGGCCTTGATGTCAAAATAAAAGATAAAGAATTTTATCTCTGGAACAGGATATTAAAAATGATGTTTAAAAGGTTTTAAATGAAATGAAATTAAATAATGAAAAGTCTTTACTTGGACAGACTGTATTTGTTATTTTGTACACATATTGTATACAAAAAGGAATTTCGTTCAGTACAGCTCTCAAGAAATGTTCATATTTTTTTAAACTGCAACAGTTATAAAGGTAAGCAGCATTGATAATGTAAACATACAACTGTATATTAGTTACAGTTATTATTATTATTTTTTTTAATCCATTTTATACAACATTCAGCAGAAAAAAGAAGGATACCGTTTCATCTGGAAAGGAGACATTTTTGCTCTAATCCAGTAAAATTAAATAAAAAGGTGGATGTATGTTCTGATTTTTTAAATGTTATTTTTTTTATACATAGTCATTTTTGTAGCTGAAACAATCAGGCTGAAAGTGTTGCAGTAAAACTTTTTTTGTTAACCTTAAATCACATGAAATTTTCAAAACTGTAAAAAAAAAAAAAAATAAAAATCCACAGAAGTCTGAGGAGATGCCTGAAGGTTTGAGTCAGGAATGTTTTCTTGGTTCCAAATGAACAGGAATCCCAACAGATTTCCCCTCCTCTCTATCCACCAGGTGGTCGGTCTGAACTTCTCCAGCGCCACCACCCCCGAACTCCTGCTGAAGACCTTCGACCATTACTGCGAGTACCGCCGGACCCCCAACGGGGTGGTGCTCGCCCCCGTGCAGCTGGGCAAGTGGCTGGTGTTGTTCTGTGACGAGATCAATCTGCCAGACATGGACAAGTACGGCACACAGAGGGTCATCTCCTTCCTCAGACAGGTAGGATCGGCGCTCTGTAAGGTGAACATGGAGACGTACAGCAGACTCAGCGTTTCCTTCCCTTTCTTTTGGTAGATGGTGGAACATGGAGGCTTCTACCGTACCTCAGACCAGACCTGGGTTAAACTGGAAAGGATTCAGTTTGTTGGAGCCTGTAATCCTCCCACTGATCCCGGCAGAAAGCCTCTCACCCACAGGTATGGGGGACAGATTTCCTCTTTGCGGTTCCGCTTATATTGATGGAATAAAAAACAAATCATTGGCCATTTTATGGTGTGTTTTCTGACTAGGTTCCTGCGTCACGTTCCGGTGGTGTACGTGGACTACCCAGGCCCCGCCTCGCTGACACAGATCTATGGAACCTTCAACCGTGCGATGCTGCGCCTCATCCCGTCTCTGCGAACCTACGCTGAGCCTCTGACTGCTGCGATGGTCGAGTTCTACACAATGTCTCAGGTAGAGGAGCACTGTGAGGTTTTCTTTCTTCCTGTTATGCTCCTCTACGAGTCTGAAGGCTTCTGGGGTCAAATTTTAGCTTCATAATAGAGTAAAACTGTCATTTCAAAACTAGCTTCACGTCTCATCTGCTTATTTATTTTTTAAATGAGACATTTAATCTAGGAACCTCTACAAAACAAGCCTTATGATGCTAGGAAAACCAGGAATGTGGGATAATAACGTTGTGATGACGATATTTCACCAATAGCGGAATAAATATCTATAGTGGCTATATATATATATATATATATATATATATATATATATATATATATTCACAGCACTAAACCTTATCCTAATTTTATGTTACACCCTAATTCCAAATACTATTAAAGGGTCTATTTTCAGCGAATTCAACCTTTTTGAGCTTTAAACAGTGAGAAATTCTGGACTTTCTACCTTTAGAAGTGGGCAGACATGAGACGCAGCCTCACTGTTTTTCTTCAGGATTGGAAGAAAACTGAAGTTGCAAACCAATTTGATACCCAAGCAGTTCAAAAGGCATAATTTAATTCAGTTTATTTCTATAGCGCCAATTCACAGCACACGTCGTCTCAAGGTACTTTCCAGTTCACCAGATCATCCAGTCTGATTGATTCAAAGTTTTCTATCTAAGGAAAACCAGCTGATTTCATCGACTCATTGACTCTTCAGCAATCCCTCTCGCTAAGCATGCTGGTAGTGACAGTGGAGAGGAAAAACTTCCTTTGAACAGGAAGAAACCTCCAGCAGAACCAGGCTCAGTGTGAGCGGCCATCTGCTGAGGCCGACTGGGGTTCAAGGAGACAGAAGCAGAGATACAAAAAGAAGCATAGATACAAAAGGCAACTGTCAACCAGCTCCACAGGCGGCCCCGTCCAGGAAACACACAGCCAGGCAGAAGAGCTCCGAGCCAACTCCCATGTCAGAGGATGAAGAGAGCACATCCAGTTAGTCACAGTCAGAGAAACAGGACTACACTGAAAAACAGGCCAAGCTCCAACTTCTATAAATAAAGGTGTTGATGGCAGCAGCACAGCTGATATTTTTCTCCAGGATGGAGTCACAGCCAAACAGGAACAGACCAGATGAAGCTACTATCAGAAAAAGTAGCGATAGAACAATTTTAGAGGTTAAAATAACAGATTCTGCTGAGCGGGAGAATAGAGATAGAATGATGAAAAAGGGGTTCCTATGTCCCCCAGCACTCTAAGACTATAGCAGCATCATATGTGAGGTGAAAAAATAATTAAACTATTTGAGAGACTCTTTTTAGGAATTAAAACATGAACAAACCTGATGTTTTATTATCCTGACTTCACAAGTTAAGGCAACAAAAGCTGCTTGATTGTATCCTGATTAAAGAATAATAAAAAGTTCCAACAAAACGATCTTAGATGGAAACCATGGAGATGACGACACTTATCTGATCTAAACCAGCATAACGGCTTATCTGACAAAAATAATGTGATGTTTAGGATGTGATGAAATATTGAGCTAATGCATCTCTGTCCCCTCCTTCAGGAGCGGTTTACCCAGGACATCCAGCCCCACTACATCTACTCTCCCAGAGAGATGACCCGCTGGGTCAGGGGTATCTTTGAGGCCCTGCGGCCGCTAGAAACCCTCCCTGTGGAAGGACTCATCCGTATCTGGGCTCACGAGGCGCTCCGTCTTTTCCAGGACAGGTGTGAGACTCTGACCTGGAGGTGCGCTCTGTGGCTGTGAAATGAGATGATAGATCTGTGGTTTCGTCTCCAGGCTTGTAGGTGATGAAGAGAGACGGTGGACGGATGAAAACATCGACATGGTGGCTCTGAAGCACTTCCCCAACATCGATAAGGAGAAGGCTGTGAACAGACCCATCCTCTACAGCAACTGGCTCTCCAAGGTGAGCTGAACATCTTGATTTTTTTATGCCTCTCATTGACTAGTTGTTGGGTTTTTTTAAGATTTCTTCTTGTGTTTGTAGGATTACATCCCAGTTGAGCAGGAGGAACTGAGGGACTACGTGAAAGCCCGTCTAAAGGTCTTCTACGAGGAGGAGTTGGACGTCCCCCTGGTGCTCTTCAACGAGGTCCTGGACCACGTCCTTAGAATCGACCGGTGAGGCTCCTAAGTTTGTTGACCCAGTTTACCCCTTACCACCAACATCAGCTCTTTACAGGATATTAATGTGATAAAACAGAGTTGGGTATGACTGACTGAAAGGAAAATAGGAGAATTTCTTTTTCAATCCTTCATTTTTTTTTGGTAAGCAATATGAAAAGTGCGGCTTGTATTTGTAATCAGCCTACTGAGTCGGGGCACCATGAAAATCCCCTTTTAGCTCCATTTGTACATCTGTCTACGGAAGAGGATTAGGGCCACTGGAAAAAAAATGTTAACCGATTTTTAAATTTTATTTCAGTTTAATATAGTAAAAAAGGTCAGAATTCTGACTTTAATCTCAGAATTCTGACTTTTTTTATTATCAGAATTCAGTCAGAAATCTGAGGGAAAAGTCAGAATTCTGACATTTTTCATATGTTAAACTGAAATAAAATTTAAAAATCAGTTAGCATTTTTTTTCCACTGGCCCTAATCCTCTTCCGTATCTGTCAATCAATCAATAAATCAATCAATCTTTATTGTCAGCTACAATTTGGAGTGGGGGGTAGAAATGGATGTGTGAGTAAACATCCTGATTTAAGATGATACTAGTGAATGTAAATGTAAAAAATATAAATCCCTTTATTGTCCAGAAAGGGGAAATTTGTTCACAGCATTTTGACCCATCCCCTTGGGGAGCAGTGGGCTGCCATTGTTTGGTGCCAGGGGAGCAATCAGGAGTTAAGGATTTTTGCTCAATAACCAACAGTGGAGGCTGTGGGTACTTGCAACCTTCTCAAAGCACAAGCACACTGCTCTAATCTCTAGGCCAGAGGTCACTGATCCAGACCCACCTGCTGGCTAATCCGGACTCAACCTGATTTAAAACGTTTATAAATTACCGCATGTTGTCCGACGGCAGTGTCTAAATTCACTTGCGCCGCTTCTCCAGTAAAGCCCTTTGGAGCGGCTACTCGTGATCCAAATGAGCCAATGAGCTGTCAGTCTGGGTTGCTGC
>NW_015150560.1:1434349-1459762 GCF_000732505.1 Cyprinodon variegatus
CCCTGGCTGCTGACCTTGAGCAGCCAGTTCTCACTCCTTCTGCACAGCTTCTGCACAGACTTAAAACATTAGTACAGAACATACAAGTAAAATACTTCAACACTCTTTATGATATAAGTGAAATAAGGATAACAAAATGTGTGAGCATAATAATATGATCTCAGTGTGTAAGCATAATAATATGATTAAAGTAATATGATTAAAAGTAGAATAACTTGTACAATTAATCCAACAGCACATGAGTGATCTTCTGTAACCAGCTGATTTCTTTTTGCACCTTTATTTCAATGAAAAACAAAATACATAAAGTACTAATTTTGTTTTTCTTTAATTCTCTTAGATTAGACGTTATGTTGCTAACTGGCTGTCGTGTTTTTTCTTAACAACTCTATTTGCTTATCCATGCTTTCCGCTGTCTGCTTTTATAAAGTCGCTGATTTCATAACTGATAGTTTTGCTCTCCTTTAGGGAAAACAAGCAAACCACGCAGAGCACCTCCCACCTGATGGATACGGTGAGTATTACCAAAGGTTTTCTGTTGTTGATTCTTAAAGTATTCAAGTTGAAATAGCTTTCTCAAATTGATCTAATCCAGAGGTCTTCAACAGGGGGTCCGCGACCCCTAGGGGGTCCATGGAGGTACTGCATGGGGGTCGCAAAAGTTTTGGTTGATTAGACTTTTTCTTTAAATTACCCCTGCAATTATTTCCACTAATTGAAATGTCTTTAAATACACATTAAAATGAATTCAACACACTGTAGTAAACAGATAAATGGAGGCAGAACATGTCTTTCATCATCAATGCACACATTCAGCGACAGACAGGAGCTCTTTCAAGCTGGGCACTGTTTCATTCACAACACCTGTCCCATCAACCAGGAATCAGAATCAGAAATACTTTAATAATCCCAGGGAGAAATTACTTTTGTTACATTACTCCATCTGCAATAGAGTGATTATAGGACCAGTTTGATAAAACACAATTTCATACAGTATATATAATTAGGGGGTCCCCGATCCATCTAGCCAACAGTTTGGGGGTCCTTAGCCTGAAAAACGTTGAAGAC
This sequence comes from Cyprinodon variegatus, assembly GCF_000732505.1. Taxonomy (NCBI): domain Eukaryota; kingdom Metazoa; phylum Chordata; class Actinopteri; order Cyprinodontiformes; family Cyprinodontidae; genus Cyprinodon; species Cyprinodon variegatus. The sequence continues at coordinate 1,435,418 of NW_015150560.1, forward strand.
CCCTGAAAATCCCATAGTTGTTTTACTTCACAAAGTGTAAATATTTATCATAACTTGTCTAGTTACGTTCACTGAGAATATCTACCTGCCTGCACACTATTAATATATAGAGAGAACATAGACAAGAACAACAAACATGTAATTAGATGATCTCCCTCTAAATGAACATGGCACAGGCAGCCTAGATGGATCAACCCCAGCCTGAGGCTGCTGACACCATCAGAGCGAAGCAGCCAACAACAGAATAATCTTTAGGAGGGAAACACTATTAGTTTGTGCCAGAAAGCTTGGTTTGTATTTCTAAAAAGCTTAATTTATGGAGGAATTATAGCATTTTTATGTAGGAGTGAAGTTAGGAATTTGGCAGGTCATATCGTGTTAAGGTGTAGAATATATACAATTATTGATCTGTATTTGCTACCAGTCCAGTCGTTTGGTCCCTCAATTCACATAATTATGGCTCAGTCTGTTCATCCATCCCTCATTTTTGTTTATTCATGCATTTTTCTGTGAATTCATCATCCTTCTGTTTATCTATCCCTTCATTCTACCAATTTCTCCCTTTGTCGGTCCACTCCTCTGTTCGCTTTTTTTGTTTTTTTTTATTTTACGTTTGACAGAAATGTTTCCAATACATTTGTGATATTTCTTCATTTATAATTATAATCCAAAGATATTGTTGTTTTTCTTTTTTAATTTGCATTGTCAATCTTTCTCATTATAGTGCAATCCAGCCCTGCGGTTTTGATGGGAAATCCAATCCGGGCCTTCACACCACCTTTGGGTGCTGCACCAGCTGGCATAGGGAAGTCGCCCAGCCCTGTGCAGCGGATCGATCCTCACACAGGGGCCAGCATCCTCTATGTCCCTGCGGTGTATGGAGGAAACATGGTGATGTCTATGCCTCTCCCAGTAAGTTCCTCATTTATGTACAATGACCCTGAATAGGAGGTCAGTTCAGGAAAACAGATGATAGAGATGATAGTGATGTCACCATAACAACCACCCTGTTTCTGTGTAAAGCCTACCAGAGACCAACCTCATAGGTTTTTGACTTAGTTTTGTTTTTCTAAGTTGCCCTGGCCAGGTTATCAGAACCGCTTTGCCGTGGATCCTCGCATCATGAGCCACCCAGCCGCCATGGCCTACAACTTAAACCTGCTTCAGCCACAGAATCGAGGCTCCCCCATCCCTTATAGCGGCGTGGCCCACCCCTCTCCTTTAGGAATGGCCCAGCCCAGCCCAGAGAAGGACCTGCAGGCTGACCTCACCAGAAATGGTTTCCTTTTTTCTTTACTGGAATATGCAGTTACAAATAACTGTTAAATCTAAAATGCTTGTAAGCAAGTTGTTTTAAGTGGTTTTTGTTGTGACTTTTAGGTAAAGTTGATGGATGCACAAAAGCTGAACAGACCCGTCTTCAGACACCAGAAAGAAAAAACACAGACTTAAGGGAAAAACAGGCAGGTTTTTTCATGAGCTAATACATCTTTGTTTAGTTGAAATAACTGAAAACACCTTTATTGGATGTTATCAATAACTTTAAAGTAATTGTGGGGTTTTTTTTGCAGGGAGATTTAGACACAGGTCAAAGTCGGAGTTTAGATTCCCAAACAGAGCTGGTTGGATTTCCCAATGCTATGCTTCATCGAAAAGACCCCTCGGCGGCACAGAGATCCCTAAACTACCACCTGGCTCCACCCAGCCCTGCTTTTCCTCCACATCACGGCAGTGGAAGAAGCTTCCCCCAGCAGTATCCTGTTCCCAGACTCCCTTATCGGGTCAATCAGCCCCCCCATCCAGGAATACCGCAACAGAATCAGCAACAACAGCTCAGTCCTGCCTTCGCTGGCGGAAGCCACGCTTCCTTCTTCAGCGGCAACATACCCGCTCACAGATCTGTACAATCACCCACTGTGGACGGGACAGATGGGTCTTCAGGGGTGGAGGAGATGAGCAGCGCCATCAGGACTCATATGGGCCACCCAGGGGGGCAACACCCAGGCCTGCCACAGCACAACCGAGTCAGCAACTTTGGGGAGGATGGCCAGGATGGAAATCTGGTAGACAGTTTAGGTGGGTTTTTATTATTGTTTGTTTCGGTGAGAAAATTCAGAATTCATATACTTCCATATTGTTTAATTCTTAATATTATATGTTAACAGTTTTATAGCTTTAAACACTGGATGCAGCAGTGCTTTGCTTGAATCTCAAACAACCTTGAAAACTATATATGCACCAGTTGATCTGAAGGAAAAACGTATTTCATCATTTTTAGATTTTCCATTAAAGCTTTAAAGTTGTAGGGAAATCATATTTAGATATCAAATCATTCTGGCTTAAACATCTATATAAATGTACTCTTTATCAGATGATTTTTTTGCAAATTTTAGAAAATTTCTATTAAAAAAAAAATCCTGTCTTAAAATCAGTGCGGTTTTTTTTCCCGTTATCTTATGCAGGCCAGTTAGTTACACATCAGCCTGAACACCTACATTCGGCCAATCATATATCAAAGGTCATCTGTCAATCACAAAAAAGTATGATGCATTAGCCTTATCCACAACTTCCAACATAAAACTCCCCTCCTCTTGCATGTTTCCTCTGTCCATAGCGTTCCTTGACAGTGTCGTTTCTAAGTCACCAATTTAGTGCTACTTTGTCCCAATGGAATTTCCCATTGGGAACCTACTAGCACTAAGTTGCTAACTGGTTAGCAACATGCTTCCGCCCACCATCAAACTTGCTTGCGAACCTTCCACCAAAACAACCCTGCCCCCTTGATAAATGACCAATCACATTCACTTTATTCACTCGTGTAAAGTCGTTTGTAATTTTTCTCTTTTTCTCTACAAAAAGATGAGAAAAGTGTAACTTTCAAGGAGAACATAAAGCTTTTTATAGTAAAAAGAAAAAAAAAAAACAGCAGTAAATATAGATCAATTCGCAGAGGGCAGGGCGTTTAACATTTTTGAACTTTTTTCATTGGCTTCCTTTGCCACAAATGATTCAAGTTTTCTTCTGCTTCTATTTTATTTGAAACATTTATTTTTATTTCTAAAAAAGTTGAATTGTTTACTTTAACCTTTTCTTTTTTTATTCATGTGAATAAAAATAAGCTTAAGTAGTTAAATTCCTTCCAAATATCTTTGATTGTTTTGATTTTTATTAATTGTCATGATAATAGAATATTTCTAAAATAATGGGTATTTGCTTCTCTACCATATTTTATCACACTATTTTAACAAATATCTGTGGATCTGAGATAAATTAAGACAAAGTGGTGCGTAATAGAAAAGTGGAAGGAAAACCAAACTTGGTTTTCAGCTTTCGTCGGCGTTAAGATCAGATGAGCTGGTTAACATTAATTTACATGTTATCATTTTGATTAGGCTTTTATCATTTGCTATTTGAAATGAGAATAAATAAATATAGCAAATTAATTATTTAAATTCATTTGAGTTGCTGCATTTTAAAGGACTGTATTGACTAATCACACTTTTACCCTTTCAGACCTCCAGAGTCCCCTGGCTTTGGAAGCCCTTAGCCAGCAGCAGCAGCAGGCGGCCAGACTGGGCCAATGGGGGGAAGCAACAGGCCCTTTCCTTCAGGGCGGCGTTGCCTTTCCTCTACCCCATCATCTCGCCCCCTTCGCTCAACCTGGCATGGCTCGCTTTCCTCCTCAACTGCTCCGGGCTGCAACCTGGGGGCTTGGTGCCAATATGGAGGAGGAAGCCGTTCCTTCTGCCACTGCAGGCCCATCGTGCAACAGGTTAGATTAGACATTATCAGTTGGTGTGGTAGAAACATGTTAAAGTTGCAATACCATTTATAATTTGGTATTTCCCCTGAAACCAGATTTCAAATAAAAATTACCGCCTATGTTTTGTCTTTAAGGTATCCTGGCCTTTTGAGAGATATTCACCCTCAGGAGCAGCCAGAACACAGGGAAGCAACAGAAGTTCAACCGCCGCCTCAGTCCCGCCTGCTCCAGTATCGACAGTCCCAGTCCCGTGCCTCTGGTGACCCTTCATCCTCTTTGGCCCCCCTCTCCAATCACACTGGCCCCTTTCCTTCAGGACTGTACTCCCACGAAACCAATCGGAATCTTCTGAATGAAAATATTCTCAACAATCAAGCTCTGCAGCAACAGCACCCAGGCAACCCCCTGTACAACACCAGTAGCTACCCAAACCAACCACCAGCTCAGTCGGCCAGTCCTCCCCCATCCCACGTCAAATATCTTCTACAAGAAGCCCAGTGGTCCCACAGTGGACCTGCTTCTGCGTCACAGCAGAACCACCTTTTAGGGAACCAGAACCATAGCCTTCTATATGGGCTGCCCATCGTGGCTCACCACAGCAGGCAGGAGCAAGTGCTGATGCAACTTCACCAGCAGCAGCAGCAGCAACAGCAGCAGCAGCAGCAACAAAATCAAGGCCCAGACTCTGAGTCCTACCATCCACTGTCCCCTAGAACATCAGCAGCCACAGCTCTGCACAGTGTAGACGAGGTAGGCCTCCATTAATCAATCACTTTATGACATGACGCAGAGTGGCAAGCATGTCAGGCTATATTAACATCTATAGGGTTTTTAATCACCACCCACATCACAACAGTGTGCCAGATTTTGGGGCAAAGTTTAAGGAATTAGAAGGCAGTAATCTGTTGCCCTCAATCCATAAGATTTTTTTTTTATTATTTTAACCATAAAATATTTATTAGGCTAATTGCTGTAACAGTCAAAATAATCATTGAATTTTTACTTGTGGTGGTGGGCAGGCTTTGATGAGCAGCTTTAGAATAATAGATCACTACTTTTCTCTCGCCGATGGTTGGACAAATTCACTGTCCTTTTGAGAGGAGAGCTCTTGCAAAGCAATCAAACTGCTGGTCTAGTGACCATTGTGGATCCCAACCTTTCAAGGTGCATTGTGGGAAATTTCTAGTCCTCTTCTTTTTTCATCCACTAGACATTCGGACACTCATTTAAAATGGCGTAACCACTATATAGTGCCCTCTAGAGTGATTAGGGACGACGTTTGGATGCAGCCACAGTATCAGAATATCAAGTTTTTATCTAGGGTTATATTATACTTTTACTTTGGTTGATAAGCTTATCTTTAATATTTATATTTAAAAAAATGTATTATTCTTTTATGGAGCCATTTTTTTTAATGCTGCATGACTGAATTCCAGATAAAATGTAGGATGTTGATGTTTTGTTTCACCGAGTCTCCTCTCCCTCATGTTTAAAGGTACAGACAGTTGAGTATAATTTTGTCTCCTTATCGTCCTTCCTTTCCTTGTTGCACAGTATGAACCGAGAGGTCCAGGCCGGCCCCTCTATCAGCGCCGCATCTCCTCCAGCTACCCAGATGAATCATCGCCAGCCAACAGCCTCAGTGCCCACCCCTGCCCGCCGGAGCCCCAGAACCATCCCCAAATCCAGCATCAACAGCTCCCGCAGGGCCCGTACGGCTACGTGTCCCATGACCACCTCTGGCCAAGTAACGGTGAGGGTCCGGGTCCATTTCAGAACATTCCATGTAACGGAGCCACACTAGTTCAGCATCGGGACCTTCTAGGTAGGTATTGATTGATTGGAGTTTCTCCCTGTGCTCCTGATTTCTTTTATGCATCGTTTAATTTCTCGCCTGCAGCTTCCAAGGTCCATCGTCAGGCAGATGATGGGGCCAAAGTCGAGCCTGCAGCCGCTCAGCAGGCACACCCACACAGCCTCAACTCCCTTCAGCACCAGTTTCCCCCACTTCTGTCCAATAAGAAGCAGCAGCCGCCCCCACCGCCGCCGCCACCACCACAGCCTCCAACAGACCCCAGCCAGGGGGCTCCAAATCTAACAAAGCCACCTACGATGTCGTACGCGAGCGCCCTCCGAGCCCCCCCAAAACCAAGAGCCGTTCGACCCGAGCAGGCGAAGAAGAACAGCGACCCGCTCTCCCTTCTCCAGGAGCTGAATATCGGAAGCTCAAACGGTAGCAACGGTTATTATTCCTACTTTAAATGAGCGTCACGTCTCGCTTTTAGTAAGGAACGCAAACAAAAACAGAAAAAAAAGACTAAAAAAAGGTAAAAAGTTTCTGAAAATAATAAAAAAAAAATAGTTAAAGTGCATTTAAAAAATATTTCTTATAGTAGATTTAGAATTTTTTAATTTCTTTTCTCATTTTAACTCTTTGTTGCTTTTTTCCTCCTGACATATCTGTGAAGAAAGTCAGTGTATATATATAGCAAATGCATTACTGGTATATATATATACATACTCATTATGTATATATGAATATATACTTATATTATCTACACTTGTACATGTACGTAATGCTTAAAAAAGATAAAATACAAAAAAAATTAAATAAAATAAAAGATTAAAAATAAAAACCTTGGTTGACCACTTAGTTCTCTGCTTAGTTGTTCTGCTTCACTTGGTCTCTATAGATAAAAACTAACTCATTACCTGTTTTTATTTTTCCTTATACAAACATTTAGGTTTTTTTATGTAAACATTTAACAGTTAACACTTTTGCATTTGTTGTAATGCATGAAAGCTAAGTGGTCGACCGAGGGGAAGTGAAAGAAACAGTGTATAGAAGTAGATACCTTTTCCTCTAATCTGTACAGACAGAAAATAAAAGACTGAACTTTAATTCACTCAAATCCTGTTAGTATTTGCAGTATGATTTATTTTTTTGTTTTTTCTGTTTCACCTTTTTCTTTTTAGTCATCATTACCTTAATTAACCTTTTGTGATTTAGTGATAAATGTGATTATTTATAGAAAAAAAATTAAAAAAAATAATACACTTTCACCAGGATCTTGTCAGGAGGAGTACAGGGTGAACGTTTTTCATTCCTCTGTCGGCGATATGAACCTCTCTGCTTCCTTTTAGTTTCACTTTTTAAGGCAGATTTAACTATAACATTACTTTAATGCCTGGAGATTCTTATTTTTATTCTTTTTAAAGCCAATTTTTAATGTAGAGCTTGTCCCTGCGATGTTTTGTCCATTCGGTTCTTTAAGTGTGCAGCGATCTGATGGTCTGTGTAGGTGAACAGAGGGCTGTGGAGGTCTGAGTGATGTCAGAACTACAGTGAGGTTTAACTTCCAGTCAGATGTTTTTGAACAAACACTCAAAGCATGAAATGAGGAGAAATGAGAAATACTGCAAAATAAATTTGAGGAAATGTTTATCACTGATATCATCTTTTCACACTTTCACACTGTTACAGTTTTTAACCTCTTTTAACATTTTTAATTATAATCAGTTACTTTAAACAGAATTTACACAGAAATAAAATGAGGTTTTTATGCATCCATGTTATACATTGAATTTTTAAATAGAAAAAGATTTAAAAAATAGAAAGATTTTCCATTTTAAAAGTTTTTTTTAAGTAGAGAACAACAATCATTCAGTTTGGTATATAGACAGTTTCCAGTTTCACTTATTTTATAAAACACATGAACTGAGTTTTTTTTTTTTATGCTTGAATTAGAGCAGTGGGCTTTATGCTGCCCTGCAAGGCTTTGAACCTGGGTTTAAATGCAGACAAAGCCATTCTCAACACATATCAAGGTGCTCGTTATGAGCCTGGATCCATATTTTGTTTTGATTCTGTTCATGTTGGAGAATCCTGCTTCACAGCAGCCGGTTGAGCCAAACATACTCTAAATGTTCAGTAATTTATAAATGTTTCAAATCAAGTTGAATCCGGATTATCCAGCAGGTGGGTCTGGATTAGCGGATCGTTGTCCGTTAATCCGTGACCTCTGATTTAAAGGCAGAAACAAAAAATTTTTTAGGCATAAATATCTTAGTATTGTTTTAAACCATCATGGTCGATTACCATGGTTTTTATGTCTCATTGCACAACAATTCAAAATGGAAATGTTCACTAAAATATAATTATCTATCAATCTGTTGATATTTAAAACAAACTGCTGCAGTTTAATAATGGTTAAAGTTCAATAAACCTGCATAAGACTGGCATCTGCTAAATTTATTGCTAGTTTTTAAATATATTTCTAAATTACAGACTGTTTTAATGCTAATTTTGTGTCCAGAGGAAAACCCATCAAAGAACAGGTTAATGAGTGCTTTGGTAGAGCAGCTGATGAGGAATTAGTTAGGAGCTCAGCTTTACTTTAGCTTTAACTGGTTTATACATGATTGATGAGCAGTAATAAGCCTTGTTTGAGCTTTATGCTAGCTCCAAAATTATTCCAACAATTTTTTTTTTACCTCTAAATGCTGACTAGAAGGCTTATAGTTAGGAATATTTCAAAGGGTGTACACCTTGGTGTATCACATCTAATCTTTAGGCTTTGCGTGGTGCAGCTAACTTTTTGTCTTTGTTAAAACACTACTTATGTCCTCATTATGGGAAGTATGTGTGTTTGACTAGAGGTGGAAATTTCATAAGGAGGAAATGAGATTACTTTTAGGTACAAATTTATGTTTCATTGCTTAATTCAAACAGTCAGAAAGTGTAATGCCATGTTAACATTGCGATTTGAGCAGCAAAAAAGCTTCTGCTGCCTAATTTTTGATGCTTGTTCACATTAAGGTCGGTCACGCCTCAAAAGCTTCTTTTGACACTCCTGAAGCGCATCCAGTAAAGTGTGAATAGATGCGTCTGATGCTTCTTCTGTCCCTCTGTTCAGTGGCAGAGAGCGGCTTTGCTATATTGGCTGTGATCAGTGGGTAAAAAGTAGTTTTAATATGTTTTTAAGTGAGAAAGTCCCCGCTGTCACTGGGGATCCCCAGCAGCAGCTGCCTCAGGCTGGAAGTAGATGTTTTTCACATATGTAATCCAAACTGCAGGCACCAGAATAATAAAAGCCAACATATTTTGCCGACAGGTTTCAACATTTTAAGTTAATTTAGGCGTTAATAAACTGTTTCAGGGGAGTGATCATAGCTCTCTGCATCAGCAGCGCTGTGTCTGTCTCCCTGCCAGCTCCCAGATCAGCTTCTCTGATTGATGTGGCTCATCCAGCAGAAGCAGTTCAAATTTTTCCAACTCAAGCATCTGCTGCTTGTGAAAATTAAAAAATTTGACTGAAGTTTTCAGGGAAAAACAGGTTAATTTATCATTCTTTGTACAGCCCTATAGAAAATATGCATTGGTAGCTGAAAGCCTGCCATAAAGTAGTGAATTATTTGGCAAAGAATCCCGATTCATTGTTATATCTTTTAGTCTCTTTAATTTGCTTTTCAAGCTTTAGTTTTCTTTTCACTGTAGTTTAAAGAACATTTCCATTAACCCTATAATAGAAACAGTTAAAAAAAAAAAAAAACAGAAGTTTGTTCAAAAACTTTTGACTGGTGGTCTGTTTGTTTTTAGGGTCTCTATCGAATGGAAATGTTATGGAAGTTATGGTTGAAAATGAAAAAACAAAACAAAAACAAAATAACAAGATGGTTCCCTTCTTGGCTTAATCAGATTAGTAAATCACAGCTGCAGATTTTCTGTTGAATATTACTTAGACCCTGCTTTGTTCTCGCTAACGCTCATTGCAACCATTTAAGTGTCTGTTTCAAATTTGAGTTGTTTGACCTTTAAAGAAATCTATTGGCTGTTATCATGGCTTTATTGTTGCAGTGAGTCTTTAATGCATTTCTTGGAAACTTGCAGCTAAAATCGAAGATAATTTGGACGGTGAATCTTGAACTCCATTTTTATTTTTAAGTTTTCACGTTTTAAATGACAAGGTCCTGATTTTTGATTTAGCTGATCAACACGTAACTGTAAATATACATTTTCTATGTATTTACAAATAAGAACTTTGGGATCACCTTCGATTTTGTAGAAGCTGATCGAGGAGGTATGCCCTTTTTAATTATGCAAATTCACAAAAAATAAAAAAAATAAAAATGAAATCAAGAAATGGACAACAACCTGACTGTAGTTGCATTGTCAACTTTTTAGATTTTCCTTTAGTTTATTTTCTATAAGAGAAGAGGTCTGGCTTGTTTAGCAGTGGAGAATATCTGTTGCACCGTTTGAAGACAACCTAATTTACTGTACAATATGTATTTTTAAGAACACATTGCTGGATTTGTCCTGTTTTCTCACCACAGCTGTGCAACAATCAACACACGGAATTGTTTTTTTTTTTTTGTTTAGTCTGTTTTTTTTTTCTTCTTCTTTTGCATGTTTGGATGACCTTGTTGGGTTTTGATCCCTGTTTTTATCAGTTTGTAATGATTTATGGATGAAAAACAGAAAAGAAAAGAAAAACACTTGTTCAACCTGAGGAGTTCAATTTTGGTATTTTGTTTGATGTGTACAATAACTTGTGACATAATACATAGAACTGTTACTTTTACTAATATGTCGATCAAAAATGTAATGGTTGTATAGGTTTCCCCTTCCTTCTTTTCCTGCAGTTAGAAGGGTTAAAGCTGAGGTTGCTCCCTGGGGATTGTATTGTTTGGGTTTTTTTTCCCACACAGCAGTCGTTGGCTAATCTCTAAAGTTGTGCAATACTAATATTTCACCGCTTCTTTAGCTACAGTCCTATTTATTAAGACAGAAGAGATTGAGCCAAAGACATTTTAAAGGGATTTTATTCAGTTTTTTTATTTCAGTTTTTTTCTCCGTTTAATTTCTAAAATTTTATTTCTGTACCCTGCATATACCTCATCAAAACAATAATAATGAAGTATCTGAGTTGGGTTTGAAAGCTTCTGACATCACTCCGTATTTCATTGCTAAATGGAAGTGAAACCAGCTATAGGGTGTGGCACACCGTAGAATAAAAGGTAAGGGAGCAACCTTTTGCCCGGCCAGCAGAGAGCACTGTGTTCCTCCTTCTGTAAGCACCATCTTCTCCTCTGATGGCCTCCTCTTTTCTACCCCTGCTGCAGTGAATCAATGGCACACCTGTTCTCCCTGCTTCCCACTCCCATCGGTTTCTCCCTCGTGGATTCAAAGTAATGAATATTCATTTCAACTGGTGGTTGTTATAAGAACTGATTTAGGCTGTGTTTTAAAGGTTTTATTTTCTTTTTTTAATTGTTTCTCTATTAAAGTGTTTTTATTGAAACTGTTTTGAGTTTTCTTGCTGAACAGAGCATCATAAAGACGTGCTTGTATTGCATAACAGGGACTTGCTAGTCATGAAGCAATGTAGGGGACATACAATCAAATGGACCCTTTCATAATAGAGCTTTAAATAAATAAAAATCTATTTAGAATAGATAAAATAATTTATCACCTTACTGTATTTATAATCTGAACTGGCTTTTAATCTGTTTGCGAAACAATATTATTTTGGCTTAATTTCTCTAGCAGCCCTCAGGCTACTAAGCTTTTCTGGATCAATGCCAGTTTTTTCCTTTTTAAATTATGAGTTACTTAAAAAAAAACAAAAAACAAGGAAGTATTTTTGTTTCCTTTTTTGAAAGCCATGCCAAATTTTTCTCTCGTTTTCTTTAAAAGGAAACACTTTTGCGCCACAAGAATAAAAAGTCTACATTCTTTGTGTGGGGAAATAAATGTAAATACTATCATTATCCAGCCTTAAAGCACATAGGAAGCAAGACAAAATAAAGGAATAGAAATCAAATAGTTCTACTATAAGGGAGCATATCTCTGAAAAATAAAACAAAAAACCACTGCCGCTGTTGTCATACTGTTATATAATAATGAATATTGTTGCTTTTCTACAAAAATCTAAATAAAATACTGCATGTTTAGTGAGGCTACAACCTATGCTGACTCTGCATGGGAGTTCTGATTAAATATTTTTCTTTTGCTGTGTTGAGTAAAATAATAAAGCTACATGAATCTTTGTTTATTCACAACTTAAGTTTAAAAAGATAAAAACCAAGAGACTTTAAGTCTCATTTATTAACAGAGACATATTCAAACCAATATAGGATATGAAATGGCTGGAGAAATTGAGGATCATTAGGATTAAAGCATCAAGAATAATAAGTACAGTATCTATACTATATTAGACAGACTGGAAGTTGGATTTTATTTGATTCATTTATAGATGTGGGTACGTTTTTTAGCTTGAACTTAAATTAACAGCATCAAGTTATCATCTCAAAATTTGAAAGGTGAACCAAAGAGAGTAACTTTTTAAGACTTTAATTTCAATGGGCTGTTTACAAAGTTAAAATGGTCTCAATAACATTAGAAATATAAAAAGCAATTTTTTTTTTTTTACAATGTTCTGTAACCTGGAGCTAATTAAATAGTAAACAAACTTTTTCCTCATTTGTTCCCAAAATCAATATATAAAAAAGAGATAAAAAAATCCAATATTTTTATTTGATATCAAACAGACGTATGTTTTTATACCTTCTCAACACTCAACCAAAGATGCAATGGTTTAAAGAGGTAAAAACTACCCAGTGTTTTATAAAAAGGAGATCTTTACATCACTATAGATCTGAAACATAGAAAGGTTTCCCAGTCCTGCCCAATCATAAAAAAGATCAGGTGAAATACACTAATAGGTTTGGAGGGTTTCATTATTTGAATGTTCTTTGTCCAAAATAGCTTTTTCCTATTATTTTAAATGAGAATTTCCTTGGTTAAGGATAGCCTTTGAAGACATGTAGCTGAATATAATGAATGGCTGCGATGTTCATTAAGCTTTCTGGCTCTATTCCAAAAAAGTAAAAAATTGGACTTTGTTTTCCAAGTTTGAAGATGTTTCGCTTCCCATCCAGGAAGCTTTTTAAATTCAAAATGTCTGGATTAGCGTTGGGTTCCAGGCTTTATAGAGTGGAACAACAAGGCCTTGTTATGGCTTAGAAAACGAGCAAATTGAACCGAAAGAACAGGTCTGCCCCTTATAATGGGGAGTCGTTGGGTTCTTCATTAACCTGCAATACCTGATACTGGCCTATGCTTCTGAAAAGGGTTAGGGTCATTGTTGGCCTGGCTGACCAGGTGAGATGTCTTGGTTCCCTGCGTCGGGGGGTGGGGGGTGAGAATCAATTCTATCGCTGCATTGTAGGTTTTTGATAGCTGAGTCCCCCCCCCCCCCCCCTTGTTTAAGGCTTCCTTCATACCCCTTACAAACAAGCTGTCTTCTTTGTCCAAAATGTGAACATTCTTGTCCTCAAACGAATGTCCTTTGTCCTTAAGTTGTAGTTGGACACCTTTCTGGCTCTATTTACCGTGAATCTCAAAGGAGAGGTAAAATAAAATGTTTTTACCCAATTTTTCTTTTTCAGGAAGATTTTAAATTGCTTTTGAACTGGTAAAGACTTTTTTTTTCTGAATATCTACCACCTTTGCTGGCAAGCAATTTAACACCAATCTTGAAGTACACTATAATTTTAAATGTTTAGTCAACTTTAGGTAAGAGAAGATGGATTGGATGGTTTTTAGAACTGAAATTATAATTTCTTCTGTTAAATGTGGATTTATTTACACCTTTACAAAGTCGCGGGCAGTCTCACCTAATAAAAACATGTTCTGTTTTGATCCTTAGAATTTCCTGATTTATTTTCTTTTTTCATTCTTTTCTTAAACAGGACTATTTTTGACCTCTTAATCTGGACCTTTAGGCTCTATGTTAGAGGTAAACTGAACCTAAGACTCTAATTGAAGTTGATAAACATCCCCACAATGAGTCTTAAACTCATATAAACACAAAGTGATTCCAGAATTTTTTTTTTCCATTTTTTTCTTTATTTTCTTTATAAACTTGTAAGAAATAATCAACTCCATTCCAAAGCTCATTTCACAGCATGCTAAATATGGTGAACAAAAAGGAACTAATTAAACATTACATCAACATTTGCCCTAAGTTTTAATTAATTGGTTTTATAACACAGAAGCAGAAAGAGTTTTAAGGCATGCTATGAATATTCCATTGTATCCACCCTATTACCAGCTACTGTATGTTGTTTAAATTGTTAAAAGAGCAAAATTGAAAACATTTTCTTGATAAATAACACTACTTATTTGCCCTGAGCAAGATTGAGAAATTGCTTATATGAACTCAATATAATCTGGTCAGACATTACAGATCAGGTTCCATTAACTGTCACACTGTTCACCTTTTAAGATTAGCAACCAGTTTCAGTGTAAAGTGAAGCGAAATCAAAAGAGACACAAAGGCTTTTTCAGTCACATCATACTGGAACAGGCATTGTTTAGTTACATTCCTTTAATATCATGTAAAAACTTTTCTATTTATAAAAAAATCTATTCATTTCGTTGTTTTTTTCTTTGCAGCACCATTACCAATGTATTTTCCTATAGTTTACACAGGCAACAAGAAATATATATATTATGAAATGTATTTTAAACTAAGGCTCTCTAAATTCACTGATTTCATTATCTTTAGAAAACTGATGACATAAAAGTATTAGATTATCAGAACGATGGGGCGTGCTTTGGTGGTGCAGTGGCACACGACACATTTATGCGGAGGCCTTAGTCCTCGATGTGGGCGAGCCGTATAAAGGCAACATGTATAAAGAGTTTAAATCTGCAAAAAAGGGGAATAATTATAGAACCAGAGCAGTTTGCTCTTTGTGAATGAAAAGATGTAATCAACAGTTTCAGTTGTACAGCTTGAACCGGCCATTTTAAAGACTTGATTACTCAAAAGTGGCCTGATCAGGCAAAACAAGAGAAAGGAAAACTATTAATAAGATGTATGATGGTGTAATTTATTTAATAGGTTTTTATTTCTTTCGACAGTAAGATGACAGGAAAGGGGTATGAGAGAGGCGGAGAGACATGCGGGAAAGGACCACAGGCCAGATTCGAACCCGGGTTGCCCGGGTTATACAATACATTAGGTTGTTTGCACACCCCACTATATTATATCAAAATTACACATCATACATCTTATTAGTAGTTTTCTTTTGTTTTTTTTGTTAAAAAACTCCTGATTTCTTAGCCAAACAGCTACTCTGTTTATGACCTTAGGTGGATTAATGCTCTCATTAATCATTTGCATTTTGTCAGCCAGTAATAGAATAAACATTTTGGCCGGGTTGCCAGTTGAGCCACAGCATGAGGTAAGGCATAGTCTTTTGCGCTTTCAGGCTCCTAAATGTTGAAACAAACTAGGCAAACATGACTTCATTTAGCTTATAAAACAGTACTCACATCAACCTTTTTTTTCCTCTTAATAATCATTGACATAAAACTAAGATAAACTATTGATCTTTAATTTTGTCTTTAACAAAAACTCGCTGTGGTATAAAGGGTTTCTACAATAGAAAGAAAGATTTGGGAGTGGTGGCCTGAAGGTTAGGGCATTGCGTTTGGGTCCCAGAGGTTCTGATCTCAGGATCCACTCCCACGGACTGCCACTCAGGGTCCCTGAGCAAGACCATTAACCCCACACTGCTCCCCAGGCGCCACAAAATGGCAGCCCACTGCTCCCCAAGGGGACGGGTTAAATGCAAAGAGTTTATTTTGTTGCTTTGTACTTGTGACAGTGTAATGACAATGAAGTTCAATTTTTTATTCTTTTTTTTAATTATTAAAATAATTTCCCTGAACCTCACCTCAAAGTATCCCTTTAAAGGACCAGGTGGCGGTTCTTCTTTTTCTGCATGTAGGACTATAGAAGGATAACAGGCCATGATTATCTGGGTCATAATTAGTCTGTTTTGTTTTTTAACAGAAATAGTTTTTCCATAAATGTGAATAAATGCTTTCTAAATTTAAAAAGGTTCATCATAGACCTTTCTGTGTTTCAACAGAGACATTTGGTAGCAGTAGACAAGTAAAAGGCCTTGTATATAGGCAGTGCACCTGCTAAAACTGAACCTTTTCCAACATGATTGGTGCTCCAGACTGTCGGGGTGTTTAACATTCAGTCTGCAGACACACTCAAAAACTTCCTCTTAGTGCCCTTTTTTTCTACATCCTTTATCTACAGCTTCTTTTAATAATGCTTGGGATGTTTATTTGACTTTGTCTGTGACTAATCCCTTGAGTGATGCCATTTGAAATTTATTAAACCTAATTGTCTATTTATGATTTGGTGCTGAAGCTCTCATTTACTTTGACTTTAAGCTGCTATTCATCTTATTCTAAAAGCCTTAAGGCAATTTTTCACTAAACGTAGATGACAATGATACATGGGAGTCTAAGTAAGACAGGAAGGCAGTGAATGATGAGCTTTATACAAAAGGCCAGCATATAAAATATGTTTTCAGTTGTTTTCACTCAGATTGAACATAAAAGAACAGAGAAAAAAAAAACACATTAACCCCCACACCAAAGACCAGTTCAACTGCTGTTTGAAAAGATGACTGATCCCAAACACAAGAAACATGTTTTTCTCTTTGCTAAAAAAAAAAAAAGGAGAATGAAACTTCTAATCTCAAAATAAGTCTAGTGTTTCAAACAAAACATTATACTGATTGGTGGATGAATTTCACCATCTAACATCACTCTGCTTGCTCTGGCTCGGCGTCCATGCATGTCTCCCAAGGATTTCTTGGCATCTGAGGCATAGAGAGGATGAGGAGTGCAATGCCAGCGAGAAAGAGGAGGACAAAGCCGGAGCAGGCACAAGCGAAGGACCAGGCGTAGTAGTACTCAATCCAGATAGTGTCCTCGCTCTCAATCATGCGTTTCACTGACTGACGCATCACCTCCAGTGAGATGAAGGCACAAATACCTGAAAAAGGAGGCTTTATGTGAACAACATATTTCCTTTTTTTGTGTTATTTGTTGTTCATCATTCAAACTGGTGAAGGGAAACTGAAGATTAGTCTATGAACTGAACCAACCTGCAAATGCAAAGAACATTCCTGCAGGTTTGAGAAGGTAGTCTCTTCCCTTGCCTGTCCCAGTGCAGGATCCCAGCAAACACAGAGATCCGAGGATCATGAAAGCCAGACTGAAAATGGAGATGGCTGCAGCAGAAATGTTGTACTCTGGAAAAGGGAGTACAAAAAGTGTCAAAAACAAAAATACACTCAAGAAATAAATACAAATCTTGTTTTCTTTAGTTTTGTTGCTCCTGTGCTAGATTTTCTGAAGAACAAGATAAAAAAAAGAAGTAAAGAAGGTGGTCTAATAAGTTTCATAACTTCAACTTTAAGGACTTTTTGAGGCTCGTAAAAAAAAGAAGCTTCAAAACCTTTTTCTTTTTATTCATCTGCATGGCCTAACCATTACCAGCATGTACCTTACCCTGACTTTAACCTAAACCCTAACCCACACCATAGTCCTTAACCCGCAGCCCAATAGAACTTCTCCTCATTGGGAGCAATCCTTGGTTCCTAGAAGCACCCATAAGGTCCCACAATTCTGGGAAGTTGATCCCACAGGGTAATAAATACACGGCCAGGATAGACAACCAGCCACAAACACTCATACCTACAGTAAGGGCAAGTTTTTAAAAATCAATTAATCCAACAATCATGCTTTTGGATTGTGGAAGGAATCCAGAGTACCCAGAGGAATCCCACCCATCCAGAGGGAGAACGTATATTTTATGGTTATTAAAAAGTATAAGCCTTATTTTAATTCAATTTATTTTTATAGCACCATTTCACAACAAATTCCACACAGGACTTTACAAAACCCTGCGATGGACTGGTGACCTCTCCAGGGTGGACCCCGCCTCTCGCCCGTAGACAGCTGGAGAAAGGCACCAGCGCCCCTCACCACCCAGCTTGGGATAAGCGTGATGGAAAACAGATGGATGGATTGAGGGACTTTACAAAACCAATTCAATCAAATCATACAGAGACACATTTTCTATTTAAGGAAACCCAGCAGACGACATTGACTCACTGATTTTGCAGGATTCACTCATATTGCACCAGAGAACCATCGCTTGCCTTCTGTCATTGACTTTCTAACAATCCCCCTTACTGACCATGCATGGTATTGTTTTGTCTGTTACTTAAGTAGTTATTAAAGCTAAACTATTTAAAGGTTTATTGGAGGATTTTCATGAATTTTTTAAAACAACTGCCCTCTCTAATAAAAAAAAAATAATAATAAAAAAATGCACATGCACAACCCTGTATCTGCTCCCGAGAGGGAACGCCTATTAAACATGTGCAACATGCCCGAGCCCGTTTCTGGTTGTGCACGCTCTGTTTAAAAGTTGCTGTTTGCATCACTCATACAAGCTTACTTTCCAAAAGAAGATTTTCAATTTTTCCACTATGTCAGACTCACCACCGGTAAGTGAAATGGGGACGAGCATGTGGGACAGCCTTACGTAAACATATCACCAGAATGATTGACTATTAGGGGGACCACTTATTTTGATGATCCACCCGGAAAATGAACATCCTCCACTATACCTTTAATTGAATTTATCATAATTGTATGGGGAAATGCATCCTGCGACTGTCTGTTTTTAATCTCCGGATAATTTTATTGATGTGAGCCCTTTTTTTTTTTAGTTTGAGCACCCGCCCCTAAAAATGTCGATGTAGGCACAACATAGAAGAAAAAATGACAAACACCGAGAGATTAGCATTTATGACATTTAGATATTTTCTCAACATGCTAATTATAACTTTTTTCATAATTTTCTTCAGTACTTATCAGTAGTATCTTAAAGCTAAACCTAACGCAACACTTCAGCTCTGCTTTCCATGACCAAATATCTGTACAGTCCTGAGATGGATGGAAGGTCAGTCCTGATGAGCCTCTAATTATTTGCACCTGTCCTGTTTATGGATCAACCAAGCTACAAAGAGACTGACGTTTACACAACAGGCTGGTTAATGGCAGTGAAGAAGATGACCAGCAGCCCCAGTACCAGGTTGTATTCCTTTAGTCACCACAGTCAGTAGTAGGGGTGAGTGTTAGCATGTGTCACGATACTTGGATCATGATATTATTACGATATTGCAATATCACCATATATTGTGTTATTTTTCATAGTTTAAAAATGAAATGTAATCATAAAAAAGCAGGTTCTGTATATGTTCATCAGGAAATGTTGATCTTTTATTTATTTTGGTATCAATGTTTTATCTGGTTTGAGTCAGTCCATGTCTTCCACTGTGACTGCCTCAACTACAGGAATGGTGATTCCAAAAAAGTGAAAAAAAAGCAATTCACTGGACTTTGTTTCCACGTTTCGCTTCCCCTCCAGGAAGCTTTTTCAATTCAACATTAAGAATCTTCTCCAGCATACACAAATGGTGCAGCTGAAAGGCTATTTGCCAGAGTGGTGATGCTGAGGTAGCACATTTTCCCTCATTGTTTTAGGTAAAAATGTTTTTGTTTTTTTAATCGATATTAGGAAATGAAAGATCAATATTATATCGGGCAGCGGAAAATCTCGTTATATCACCAAATCGATTTTTTCCCACACCCCTGGTCAGTCAGTATTCCTTAATGTTTTTAACTTCTGCTGAACATTCTCAGTGAATATGGTCCATGGTAGACATGGTGTAGTTGAGGATGTTGAGCGAAGGCAGCGTTCTTCACATCATTGAGAAGATGAAGCTGGTTCTGGTTTTAAATGCACCAGTGACCCAGCATGTTCACTCTTTGTACTGATGCAGAATCATCTGGTCCTGGATCAGATCAACGACAGGGAGGTGCTGGTGCTGATGGTTCTTGTGCAAGAGAAGATATCCTCAGTAAGGATGCTGGTGGTTCACAGACAGGGGATTCGGCTTCTGTAGTCGCAACAGATTGTGTCGTTCAGTTAGTCAGCACATTACCGCCTGGAATTACCAAAAAATGCTTTTCTGGCAACTCTTTCAACACCTGCCGATTGATTTTCTTTCTGTGGGCTTTGTTGACAATGAACCAAGAACTCATAGACTTTTACGTACCCCCAAATACCAATAATATGGATTTTTTCAAATGTCCAATATGAATATGCTTTAGTTTAATGCTTGTAGATTGCGTGCGTGTGATAGGAGCAGCAGCTGCTTTGTGTTTTGCTGTGGTGGTTATGATCTGAAGCTTTTGATCTGCCGCCTGCTTGCCTGGAAACCAGGCCGTTGGGGTGGCCCTCCTTTGGGGGGGTGAGAGCCTTCATCTTCTGCTGGCAGAGGAGGATGGGCCACAACCTAGGCACTCTGGGCTTTGAAGTGTTGCATGCTGAGCTAAGGCATGCACCTGCCATAAATTCCAGAAATGACTCTAAATTATTTTTGTATCCTATGTGAAGGCTATAGTTGTAAAAATAGTTTTATATGTGTGCCAACGGTTTCTAATCTTAGAAGCACTTAAACGTGTGACTCTTACAAAGTGGCTAACATCAATAGGAGTTTAAAATGTTGTGTCTATCTGTAGGTGTGCAATGGAGAAAATAAACATACACCTAACAAATAAGGACAGTAAAAAGGTTTTATGTTTTAATATCTTAAAGGCTGCTGATTTAATTTGCAATACTTTTTCCAATCCCCATCCCCTCCTTATAGGTTTCTCAGCTTCAAATTATATCAAACACATATCAATGCATCACCCAAAATAATACTAAATAGCACTTATAGACAAGGAAGAACACATTCTCTTAAAAACATCCTTTGTTTTCCTGTTGGGTGGGAGTTTGTGTTGGTCTGTCTGACGCACTAACCTCTTGCCATTTTATAAGCAACAAAATATGTTTGGTATCTGTGTGTGGACCTATTTAGTTTTCAAGCTTGCATTTGTTTTTCCCTTCGGGCCACTGAAAATGTCAGAAGGATAACTTACTTCCTGTATGTGTATCCTAATGCATGTTGTATACACAAGGTATCAAAAGGCAAAAACTTAGGTTTTAAATTCTTCCCAATTTGGGCAACATTTCCAGCAGCATTCCAGATGAATGCATCTGAATAAACACTTTTTATATGTATTGGATGATGAAATATATATATACATATATATATTGTTTTTTTCTCCAAATTATTTAAAGACCCTATTCTTACATTTATAATATCAACCCGAACAACATTTACTGTGCAAGTGAAACATTTAAAACTAAATGTAAAATCCGTAGTAAATTCATTTTTACTGTACCTATTTATCCTTATTCAACTTTCACACATTTAGTAACGTCACAACCACAAACTGTAATGTATTTTTTAATGTGACAGATTGATAACAGTGGTACATTATCATGAGGTGGAAGGAAAAGTTTACCTCGTTTTTAAATTTTCTGTATTGTCTGTATGCAAATTTGTCTCTGAAACTCTGATAACCCTAAAAAACATCAAGCCCATCCAAATGCAATTAAAAGCCAGCTAATATGTAGCAAATAAGTAAGAAAAAGACTTGATCATGTCCTGAGAATTTTAAAGTATCTTCAGATACTTTAAAAAGCAACACCCCAAGCTTTGTCATCTAGTACAGCTCAGTTCAGCATGTAGAAATGGAAAGAGTATGACACAATGGAAAGAGTATGGTACTAAAACATGGCTGTCAACCTGAAGTAACAAGCCATGCAAGAGAGTCATGAATCAGAACAGTTTACAAGTTAAATTGTTGAGGAATATGTTCAGACACACAGTTCATGTGGGGGAATCCCTCAATAGGAAACAGTTTGGTTTTGCACTCTTCAAATATGCCCTCATCACTACAAAAAAGCCACTAGAGGACCTGTCTGCACGCTCAAAGCAATAAGGAGACAAAAAAGCTGAGGAAAAAGGTTCCAAAACTTTTATTTTTTTGTCCAATTTGCAAATAACTATAGACTAGCTGTTAAGGGAAACAAACAAAGCAAATTACTGTGAACACACTTTTCCCATGGTGACGCAAGTTGGCAGGTAATGGATCATTCTCTTTTACAGCGACAAGGAAGGAGAGAAGACAAATGGAGCTAAACGCATGGTAGTTCTGAGAGAAAACCTGTTAGGCTGCAAAAGACTTAAGACTTAAATAAAAATGCATCGGGTTGTAGGACCGTAAACATACACCCTGAGCTGTTCCCATTTTATTATATTATTTTGCAAATATTTGGCAAAGATGTCCATCTTCTGTTGTGCAAAGCTGGTAGACACTTACCACACAAGACTTGCTTCCTAGGTATAGGGAAAGTTGTTCTATGATGTCCTGACTAAGATGGATGATTCCTCCTAAGATGCTCATTCTATCTAATGTAATAAAAAAAAAATTATGTTCTTAACCCAAACCAGTCGTGGTCAAATTTTACTGTAGTATCCATAAGATTCACCTTTGCTACTATCATTAGTCACTGTGTTTCAGGTATTGTGGCTGAATGAAGCTCTGTGTAGATTTCTATCTATAACGATGGGTTAAAGCAGCAAACTTTCTTCCTTGATTTACACGTTTTTCTTTAAATGCTTCTTTTGGGTTGACAAGTAATTGAATGAACACCTTAACACAATGAAGATTTGTTATATTATATTATATTTTATATTTTTACACGTTTTTCTTTAAATGCTTCTTTTGGGTTGACAAGTAATTGAATGAACACCTTAACACAATGAAGATTTGTTATATTATATTATATTTTATATTTTTACTAAAGTATTATTATAGTAAACCTGATTTGGCTTTCTAAGCAAAAGTTATCATGCAAGGTTTATTTAAATGTACATATCCAAATCTGCTCAACATTGAGCGTCAAACTAATCGAGTCAAAATTGAACATTAAAGCTTATGTCCATCATGTTTTTGAAACTTCAAACACTTTTCTATATAGATAGAGTAAATCCATCTTAATACCCAGAGCTTACTGTATAGAATTAGAGGTTTCTTTAGATAACTTCTTTGTGCAAACTCTTTATGGATGGGTAAGTTTGTGGTGTCATGCACCTACTGTGTTCATGCTGTATTCCCCAATGGCTCAGTCAAGAGTGCATAAGGCCACATGGAGCACAGGTCAACTCTCCAATTATTCCAGCAAACTCACAACAATTTAAGGGCCAGTCATGTGCGCAAGGACTGCACGGGCGAGTGGGTGCCAGCCGAAGGGAGAAACACCCATGTTTGCTTACATTAACATTATCTGCGGGTTTAACATTATCTGTGGAGTGTGTGACTTTGTGCATGGTTCTCTTGATTTCAGTAACTGTGTGTGGGTGTCACATGGATTTCAAGAGTAAGTAAACTAGAAGCTGGACTATGCCAAGTGAAAACTTACGGCGAATGTGTTAATTTGGTTAGAGTAAGGGTGGGGTAATCGTATTTTGGTAATGGTTAGGTTTAGTTTTAGGGTTAGGGCATAGAAAGGCTTGAAAATGACTGAAAATCAATGGAAGTCAATGGGAGTCAGCACATGGCCCTTACTGCAAATAGCAGAACAAACATGACTGTTTGTGCGTGTCTGTGTGTGTGTGTGTGGGGGTGTGTGTGATGTGTGTGTGTGTGTGTGGTGGTTACCAAGGACGAAAACAACCTCTGCGTACACACATTCATATCTGGGAGCAGTTTAGAGGTTAATGTCTTGTTTTTGGACTGGGGAAGGAAATTGGAGTAACAGGAAAGAAGGCATGCATCTGTGTGGATAACATGCAAGCTTTAAGCAAAAAAAAAAAAGCAACAAAAAAAAAAAGAACCCAAGCTGGGAGCTTCTCGATGAAAAGCAACAGTTCTACCAGCTGCTCGTTTTGGAAGTATGCATAGCCTAATTAATATCCTGGGTATGTTTGTTACACATCAGGTACGCCAGTCATTGACTTTGATCAAGACACCTTACAGTAGAACAGCAGTCAGTCCCTGAACTGGCATGGCTATCACTGCCCCTACAGAGTTAGGGACTAATTTCCCACTGGGATCAGCTTCATAGTCATGGTAGGCCACTTCTTAGATTTTATTTATTTTGCTCAGGCCACTCGTGAGCCCACAGCCCACCAAATGTTGAAGGGGCAATATTATTACCATTACTGTTAATATATAGTCAAAACTTTACACATTTATTAATAAAATGTTTCAGGGGATGGTATGCGGAGATGGTCATTTACAAAGGGGGATGCTTTTTAAGATTTTTTTAAGAAGGGGGATGCCCCCCCCAACTGAAATGCTGAGTATTGCATTGCTTTCCCTACTAACAGTGTTAGTAAGCCGCTTACTCAAACAACCATCAACTTAGCAGCCACTTCTGAAGCTTTAGTTTCCTCTGCAATGAACACAAGCATTCACACTGTATTCTAAGCCTGTTCAAATCTAGTATCTTATTTCTATTTTCATTGTATACATACACTATATTGCCAAAAGTATTTGCTCACCTGCCTTGACTCACATATGAGCTTAAGTGACATCCCGTTCCTAATCCATAGGGTTCAATATGACGTCGGTCCACCCTTTGCAGCTAGAACAGCTTCAACTCTTCTGGGAAGGCTGTCCACAAGGTTTAGGAGTGTGTTTAGGCGAATTTTTGACCATTCTTCCAGAAGCGTATTTGTGAGGTCGCACACTGATGTTGGACGAGAAGGCCTGGCTCTCACTCTCC
>NW_015150560.1:1460635-1480221 GCF_000732505.1 Cyprinodon variegatus
CCATGGAAGTGATTGGAACACCTGATTCCAATAATTTGGATGGGTGAGCAAATACTTTTGGCAATATAGTGTATAAAGGGAGCTTTAGTTACTAACAAACTGAGCAAAAACAAAACAAAACACCAGCAGAAAACATAAATCTTTCATATAATCTTTTTATTCAACCAGAATGAGTTAAAAATAAATACTGTTCACCTTTAACATAAAATAGTATGTTCAATCATCATGTCTTTTAGCAATCATAGGGACTGACAGCCTCAATGAGCCCGGTTAGCTTTGAAGGTGAGTGCTGAAACCCAGGGCATGGAAAGTTAACCGAAAGGAAAAAGTGGAATAAACAGAGGTCCAAACATCAGGAATAACTGTTGCCTCAGGAGGATTAATAAGCAATTTAATCCATGATTTAGGGCAAAGTCACAAAGTGTGGACAGAGTTTAAAGAATCACCACTGATGGACCTGTGCAGGACATGAGCTACAGCCGTTCTGTCCCTGTTAATACCCCTCCTTAACCAGACACGATCCACACAGGAAGCATTCAGAACATTTCTGAACTAACATACCCCTCAGCTAACAAGCTCTGTATAAAGGTTAAACCATTTTCCCTCAGGACTTTCTCCCTGACTACACGATCATAAAGAGGCAGTGTAGAATTGAATGAAAACTTTCCAGACCCAACATTGTAGACAAGCTTCATGCTACTGTTTAAGTAAACTGAGCCTCTTTTAATACCTAAGCATCGCTGCACCTTGATAACCTCTATGCCATGATAAAAAGGAGACCCATGCTGTACAATACATAGATTTATCATTTATTCAGCTGGCTTCCACTTGGTCTGATATAATCTTCTGAACAGAATATGAGCTGCGGACCATATTAAATATAATCTTATAAAATGAGTTTGCATTTAAGCAGTGGATTTGCAATGACTCTTAATATTATGCAAGTTTCACTTTCTTTTTTTTTTTCTTTTTTTTTCTTATTTTATTTATGCATTTTCAGAGTTAAACGGACAAGACAAAAAAGAGAAAAAAATAAAATAAAATACAGCAAAACAAGTACAACAAAAACAAAAAGAAAACAAGACAAAACAGTGTCAGCAAACTGAAGAACTGATAAGAGAATAATTATATTATTATTATATTAATAGAGCATATTAAAGCACGAGGCAGAGTCAGAGAGGACAACAAATAATTCTGCAGACATTGTATCAAGCGGATCAACATAAAACATGGGATATCAATAAAAAAATTTTTTTTTAAATAAAAAGAGTACAATAAAGGATGACAGTATTGAGATAATAAATAATGAAAAAAAGAATTAAAAAAAGAAAAGAGGTCCAGAAAAGAGTAATTTTAACCCATTATTTTGAATATGTCTATTAAAAGGACCCCACACATCTAGAAACTTATCATGATTGTCTGACAAACAGTATCGAATTTCTTCAAGACAGGACACCATATCATTGAACCATTTTTTTAAAGCATGGAGGTGTAGAGGATTTCTATTCCCTCAGAATAACCCGTTTTGCAACCACCAAACCAAACATTAGAGCCTGCTGCAGAGACATGTGAAGAGTAACCGAGAATTTAGAGCAACCCAGAATTGTCAAATGGTTTTCCGGATATAGAGCTTTGCCATAAGCGTTACTATAAAATTTGAATATTCTGTACTAAAAGTCCATAAGCGTAGGGCAAGAGCAAAACATATGACCTAAAGTCCCATTATCTGATTTACATTTGTCACATATAGGAGAGACATTAGGAAATAGCTTATTAAGTTTGGTTTTAGAAAAGTGCAAACGATGGATAACCTTTAATTAAATAAGTTGCAATCTGGAGTTAATGGAACAGGTTTTGATCCTTGACAGACTCAAATTCCACATCTCATCTGAAATTTCGACTAGTGTATCAGAAGCCCAGGCCTCTTTTATACGATTGGTAGAAGGAGATGAACTGAAAAGATTAACAAAGTGAGAGATTAGCTTTCTAGAAGTGGGGGGCTTTTTTATAAGCTCGAAGAAGCTATGTTGCACTGATATGGTCTCAAAGTGAGGGAAATTTTGTCTGACAAAATTGCGAACTTGCAGGTACCTGAAAAAGTGGCTAGAAGGAAGACCAAATTTGGACTGGAGTTGCGTGAAGGAAGCAAAGCTGTTATCGATGTATAAATCCTTGACAACAGCTATGCCTCTATATAACCAGTGCTTGAAAACTACATCCAAATTCCCTGGCTTAAATGCTGCATTCTGAAAGATGGGGGCATAAATGGAGAAATCAGAGAGATTCAGAACAGTCTTTATCTGCTTCAGAATCCTAAATGAATTTTTTAAGATGAAATTATCCTTTAGCAACTGAAAGGGGAAAGAGAAATTGGAGAACACTACAGCTGAAAAAGTTTCACTGCCTTAAAGTTAAATTGACATTGAAGTGCATCTTTATTCATACAAACCTTCATGTGTGCACACTAAGGATAAATATGCAGGTATGGATATAGTGACCATTGATCCACTCAAAAGAGGAAATGTGGAACAAAATGTCAAATAAGGAGGTTGGATCTCTTTGATTTCCAATTTCACAAAATGGAAAACATTCACTCAACAAATTCAGGAAAACAAATAATTTTTTCTTTCTTCACTGTTTTGACAGGATGGAGAGAAAACAACCTTCAAAAACACATCACTTAGAGAACAACATACCTTTTTGTGTTTTGTATTCAAATATCTCAGCATCTTGTCCCGGATTGAAGTGCCTGAAGTAAGTGCAATTTTCCTCTGTGAAAAGAGAAGAAAACAGATTTCAAATATCTGAACGATGTGATAGCTCTGAGGTACGTTCACAGAAAGAAGTGTAAGTGTGAAGCATTTATTTAGAAGTTGATGAAAAAAATGTATTGCTTTGCCTTTTGGATAAAAAGATTTTAAAGAGATCCTCCTGTTTAAAACAAGTTAGAACTGAAGGCATAAAACATTTCTTCAAAATAAGGAGTTTGAAAATTAATATATTTGACAAAACGACACTAAAACAAATTTAAACATACTAGCATCTTGCTAGTATGTTTAAATTTAACCCAGCAATGTATCCAAACTCAGTAATCATTCTTACTTTGAAAATACCAGTTTTTAAATTTTTTTATGATACATGTAGCTTCATTTCCCCCCAATCAATGTCTTCCTCCTCTTGTGCACCACTGGACCTTTTCACTCTACCTTTTAAGCCTTGTCTCCCATCTTTTTCACACCATTATCTGAGCTCCTGCTGCTGAACACCTTGTGAATGCCATGCTTCCAATGGAACACTTCACACTGTCTGATCTGTCACATTTATGCTCTAAAAGCATCTTAAAACCTACACCCTCTAGATAGTATTAAGACTAAATTGGTTGCCACTCTGAATTTTCTGCTTTGTGCGGTTTGACTCACAGAGTAACTGCTTTTGCCACCCAGATCACTATTAGATTTTTTTTCTTACAGAAGAGGTGTTAGACCTTTGGGATTTGTTTGAATGAAGCAGATTTGCTTTATGTGCTTGTGCAGTGATTTGTGGGGTGGAGGAAATGTTCCTTCACAAGGACTATAAAACATTGAATCCAGTTTCAAAACAGATTGGAATTAATGTCAAAACTTTAACATATTTTACATTTATCGCACAAAAGTAGGCAATGAGAGCTATAAGGGACTTATCAGCCTTATACTGTGTATATGGGCTTCATACAGAATGTCTCAAATCAAATAATATTAGCTTTAAATAACATATTTACCAGCATTGAAAGTATTAATCTCAAGGTTGAAAAGGAACCAGAACTCACACTAAGAAGTTAAATCTGGAAATATGCAAGACAAGTCTTAATTTTACAAGGTAATGAGCTCTTCATTCCCTGTGCTTTGAAATGATCCATTTGTTAAAATGTTCTCAAATGTGCCAGGTTCCTGAAATGAAGCAAAAAAACAGAGTTTACTCTAAGAGGCCCAAACAATCTTATTTGTAAAGAAAAAAGTCAGCTTTTTGATGTTTACTAAAGGCTGCCTTTAAAACGTAGGGCTTTCAGTGTCACGTAACACACTGTGTGGGTCTGCATACAAATAAAGATGTTTTTATGAATAAGGACAGGGACTGGCCATAAAGAGAGAGAAAACAGATATGTAGTTACTAAGCAACAAGCCCCACTGTTTTCACTGTTGATGCCACATAAGAGGTGCAATAGAGGCTTTTCAATGAGTTATACCTCTGAGTCAAACCTGACAGAGAAATGAAAGGCAGGGAAACAGCTTCCAAATTTGTTTTATTATTTTTCTGTCATAAAAAGGTTATAAAAGTTGCCATTTTCTATGTTTATGGTGGTTGAACAGAACATTTACTTTCTGATTTCTTTTCCAGCTAGCAATATGACAAACTTTGCCGGTTAAATTGATTTTCTTTACCCCCACATTTTACAAAACAGAAAAACAGAACTAAAATAGGTAAATGTACTGATTGAAAAAATAAAAAGAACAGTGGAACCACAAACTGTAACTCCAAGTTCTGTAAAACCGTGTTGTCCAGTTGGAAGCGCTGCTGATTGTCAATCAGTTTTACTTGATTACTGCGAATGAAATACACAACAGGTGAAGGCAATTACGAAGACCTCCCCATAAAAGAGATATTCTCCAGGTGGTCATCACAGACAATTTCCTCGTGGCTGATTTTTGTAGGCACCTTCACCCTTAGAGATGGCATTAGGCATTGTCTACAATCTTCAGAAGTTGTTCAAGAAGTGCAGCTCATCCAAGATGGCACATTACTGCGGGGTGTAGAACGAAAGAGTGCTATTTCTGTCAGAGGATGGAGGAGATTCTAAACCAGTCAGCATATTTACAGACATTAAGCAAACTCTAGAAACTAAACGACTCAGCAATAGGATGGACCTCTTGCTTTGTGTAACGAGAAACAGGAGAATTACTACCAGAGGCCTCCAAAATAAACTTCTCGCAGGTGACTAATGTGCATGTTTCTGCTCAAACTGTCAACAACACCCTCCATGAGAGTGGTGTGAGGGCCGGATGTCCAGGAGCGCGGCTTTTGCTTACAGCCCAGCAGTGATTACGGCCAGTGTTTTGCAAGAGGGTTTAGCATAATCACAGTTGGCGCTCTGTGCTTCTTACAGATGAGAAAAGGTTCAGACTGAGCCCATGAGATGGACGTGAAATGCTGCTTTCAACATTCTCCAGCATGACTGGATTGGAAGTCAGTCAGTAATGTTGTGAGGAGGAATTTCTTGCATAACTCAAGGTGTTAGCCAGAGATACTTTGACTGTCATCAGGTACCAGAGATCCTAAAACCATCTGCTAATGCAGGATTCCTTCACATGCATGACAATGCTAGGCCTTATGTAGCTGAAGGGTTTCAGCAGTTTGTGCATTAATGTCAAGAACTGAATCTAATCAAGCAGACCTGGGGCATCACTTTTCATTGCTCTACAGGAGTGAAGATTCAGGTCTGGGATTCCCCGCCTCATTTGTGAGAATGCCCAGGTGTTGTAGGGAGGGCAGACAGACACGTACTACTGAGCCTAATTTTGACTTGTATTTAGGAATTTCCACTGAGGTTGGATCAACCTGTCATGTAACTCCCGCCTCTTATTTTGAATTTGATTTTAAATCCAGAACTCTGTGTAAAAATAACAATTTACTTCATTTTTATCTTTTGCTCTCAACCCATTCCAGAATGTGATAAATAAAGATGTACAGCAATAATTTTATAATAATAATAATTTTATTCAGAGGGATATAGGATGTTTTATTTTAGTGTTCCCTCTATCGTTTGGAGCAGCAGCTCCAGATATGATCAAGGTTCTTTAAGAAGAGTCTTTCCTCACATAAAACCTTTAGTAGGTTATCTAGATTCTATGATTTTGCTAAAATGGAGACTTTACGTTGTCAATGGAGTGGCTTTTTAAAAATAATGAACTGATTTCTCAGAATGTTTAATAATTAGTGACCTTTAAAACTGTTGGTGTACCTTAATGCTTGCATAGAAACCAGCAATATTGTGACAAAGAACTTAACTAAAATAAGTGCGGTAGTGATCTTTTTCCTTATCAACATTTTACAACGCTAAACAAAATCTACTTCCAATTGCATAATTTCTCTGCACCATCTACTAAGCATGTCACCTGGTTTCAAATCCAAAAGGATCAT
The DNA here is from genome assembly GCF_000732505.1 of Cyprinodon variegatus. Classification (NCBI taxonomy): domain Eukaryota; kingdom Metazoa; phylum Chordata; class Actinopteri; order Cyprinodontiformes; family Cyprinodontidae; genus Cyprinodon; species Cyprinodon variegatus. The sequence continues at coordinate 1,466,810 of NW_015150560.1, forward strand.
TCCGACATCTAAACCCTTAAAAAATAGTTCACAGCTACTATCTGTGGCCAGAAAAAAGCACATTATTCTTCTTTACAGATTTATTTTAGCTACATAGATGAGCCTAAGACCTCCTCCTCCTTGTGAGGATGCAATCATCTATGAAGACCTTGGTCTTGTCAGATACCTTCTCCATGTCCATAGTGGATTCTTAGAACAAGTGTAGGGGAGGTTTTTGCTGTTTTCCTTGCCAACTTTCATCAAATTTTTACAGGTAAAATCCTTTTTATTATCTTAATACGCAAACAATTTTTAATGCTAATATTTAGTTAAGCTGCTATCCTACAGCAGCCAGAATGATCCAGTATTTTTACATAAGGGACATACAAGAGTAGATAGATCTAATAATAGGCCATAAATGACATTGTCCACAGACTATGAGATGGTCCCATGTAAGGTGACAGTAATGATTTAATGTAGGACAATTATAATCCTTAAAATACCATAATTTGCACACAACTTTACATTTTGGTGAGTGACACAAAAATATCTTAAGAATTCAAATAAAAGGCTAATTATTAAAGAATCTGGTGAGCCATTTTATCTTTGCAGAGAAACATTCAAATGTTCATATCTTCTTCTATTCTTTTTCAGTTTTGACATATAAGACATCACTGGAAAGTTCTGCGCTCTTTCAGGATCTGTAAATCACTCAAAATGGTTCCAGGTAGACTTCCTTGTTGTGCCATTGCCTGTCACTTGTATGTCATAGATGGGTACAGATATAAATTATAAGACTAAAATAACCAATCAGACTAAAAATGTGTAAACATGCCATTCAGAATACAATGATAGCATGATGAAACTTATAGTTAGAGTGGCTCAGGTTATACAGAGCTATCTCTTTAGTTATGCTGCTATAGACTTAGACTGCTGGAGGACATAGGGACCCTTTTTCATTATTCTGCTTCATTCTATCTCTATTCTCCCATTCTGCAAAATTTTTATTTGACTGGGGTTCCTAAATGTTTTGCCCTTTGTGGGAAGATTTTCCAGTCATGAGATAATTTTTTGGATGGGGCCAAGTTACAGCTTCATTTTGTGTCCTGCGTCGTGTAGTCCACAGGAGTTAACGAGGGGTGATCAGCCTTTCCCAGCCACCTCCAGATCAGAAATTGTAAGGTCGGGAAAAAATCTAACATGGTTGAAAATCAGTTGGCCTTTATGTTGGGTTTGTGGGCAAATCCTGCTGTTAAAACACGACACTTAATCTGATACTTAATCTGATGAGCTATTTATTGCGACTCCTTATGTCTATATATCAGTTGGCCTTTATGTTGGGTTTGTGGGCAAATCCTGCTGTTAAAACAGAGCTACGAGCCGATTGACCAAAGCCTCAAGTACTGTGCATGTGCAAACAAGGGAGTTCTTCTTCCAGATTGACGAGTCCGACCAGCACCATTCTCGGCGCTGAGTCCGATGTGTGGTTTTTGGACGTGCAGTGTGAGCAGGTAGATCACATTAGAGCGTCGGGCTGTACAGTGTAAGAACAAACATCATGAGCTGGGAACTTTAAACCCTGCAGTTACTAGGTACAGTTTGAGCTTCAGCTACATGCAACGATTGGAAATATCGTACAGTGTATGCCCAGAATTAGATAAAAAACCTTAAACCAATCTGACTGTAAGAATTGGCGATATATTAGTAAAGTAAATTGAATTAAATGTAGCCAGCGGAAAGCAGAAATATGTATCAATACCTCAGTGTGCAAATTATACACCAGGTTAGTTTGCCTCATTAGAATAACACAGTCCTGACAAGCATTTACATGCATGCCGATCAGAATTTGCATTGGCAAAAACTACCACTTTCACTCAGATTACAATTTTATTCCGATCCAGCAGAATCTGATTTCTGATTCTGATATTTTGACTGACATGTTTACACGACACTTAATCTGATACTTAATCTGATCAGCTGTTTATTGCGACTCCTTATGTCTATATAAGCATAGCAACTGAGACTCACCTCTGACCTAAATAAGGCAGTCAGCTGCTTTTGCCAATATGAGCTCTATTTTCTAAGCCCAAGTGAGTCTCACACAAAAGACACTATATGATCCAAAATTCAGTGGTACAGATCCATAGTACAGTACATATCCAGTCTTTAAAAAAATCCCTATAGGGCCCAACTGAAACTCCATCTATGATTATCTGTTGGCCCCTCAGTAAAATCCTCACTCTGTGTCACTTTTATTATTGGCTGTTGTCCTGCTGGCTGCCCTGACACATTAAGCAACATATCTCTTGTTCTAAATAGGGAAATCTGTCATGTCTGCAAGGATCAGGTGAGGACATTAGCTTAACAAGATCTTGGTACACTGTCATGTTTCTAGACTTTCTTTTTTGGATGTGTGCTGTCAGTTAACTCTGTCAGAAGAAGTTTTAGGTCTAATCATCCAAGATCTGTAACTGTTTTACAACTTTAGTAGTTGCAGTCAGTTCATGTCTGGCATGGCAGATGAAGGATATGGTTACTTACACCTCAGCACCCCATGCGTGTCTGTCTATATGTAAAACACATTGCTAGCATGCTGTCTTCATATTTTATAGTTTGGTTGTGCACTTAAGTGCTTTTAAGATACCAAGATACCATTGGGCCTCCTGACTTTTTTGTTTAACTGTGCAGCCTATCCCAGGACAGTGTGATGTAGTTTGAGTTGGCATGTGGCCTGCAAGGAGACAAGCTGCTGCAGGCAGGTCTTAAGGGAGGGGTTTGGTGGAACCACAGGTCTTACACTCCGCCATGAGGCCCTGTCCCTCAAAGAAACGATGGGCGTGTGCATGAACACTTGACCCCCAGGGCTCTGACCCAGCACAGCTGAGTATTTACATAGCTTATTTTTGAACCAACAGCAGTGCTTGCTGCATGCAATGTAAAATGCATTGCACGCCTTCTGTTTATTTTCATACTTGCAGCACATGGAGAGTGCAAATGTATTGGCTTAAAAGTTTTCAGATATGTGAAAAAATTTTTTTATATACAAGGTATATCTAACATGCAGGATTCAGTATTATTTTAACTAGAGACCCTAACAGAACAGATATTTCATTTCTCTAAATAAAGGAATCGCACCAGCAACAGCAGGAATAAGTCTTAGTTTATCCCTCCATCCTCTCACTATCTGTACTCTGTCAGCATTCTCCTAAACAAAGCCAATCCATACTTTCCAGTTGTGACTCACTGCTGCGGATCTCCCTGCCAAATGTTTGAGTCCTGTTTTTAATCAGATGTTGACACCTGTCTAAAGGCATGGGTCCAAGATTAACAGCGAAACTCCTCACCACAGCCAGCCAAATCCACCAAGTAAAATGGCATTTTGCACATGCTCTGACTAAGAAAATAAAATAAAATAAAAACTTCTTTATTCTCATGTGACTTTAAATTTTGTATTGCTGTTTATCTATATGTCATATTCCAGTCTTAATAGAAACCATCCTTACATTTCCATTTCTACCACTAAAGACTTTCAGGTCTCCAGATTATTTCTGCTGTTCAGCTTGATTTTAGGATTTAGTCTCAGAGAAATTTAATTTAGCCTTAATAAGGTTTCACTGCCGAAACAACAAGCTGGTCTCTCTCCTGTTACGTTCATATGAAAGCCATTTGCTTTGGTTACATATATTAAACTAAACAAAGAATTAGAAAGGTTAATCATAGCTGTTGATAAAGCAGTAAAGAGGAGTATCATTTCCAAATTCTACGATTAATATTGTTTTTATTTTGTTTCTCGTACAGGGGAGACTTGGGACAGTTGTAAAAACTCTTTTCTCCAATCATTAAAGATGCTGTCTTAAAGACATTGGTACTAAACATGGTTTAAATTTAAAAAACATTTTTTTTTGTTTTTCCATGTGTGTTTATATCACACTGTCCTTACCGTTTGTAGATGAATGAACAGTTGGTTCGATTGAATCATTGTTTACTGTACTTTAAAGTTATAGGGGTAGCATAAGCTAAAGTTTTTGTGTCTGGCTTGCACATTTAAGCTTGTGCCATAATTGCCAACTTGGAAATGTTTGCAACAAGAGCTGCAACTGTCCCCAAACTGGAGACTTCTCATAATTCAGGTGTGGCTGCAACGCTGGATGTGCAGATAAAGATTGCACAGCTGGAGGTGAACAGCAGCAACTGTAAATAGCAAGAGGGGGGCAATTAGATTTATTTCGATATAGATATATGTTTTTTAAAATATGCTCAGATGTTCTCCAATTAATCACATTTCCTGAATAACTTTATTTACACGTTTTCCTTCTGAATTAATGTTTTCAATCTGAAGAGATCATCGCATGTCTGGGTGGGTCAAGTCATTGAGAAAATTCTGCATGTCTGCATCAGTGAGCCCCGCCTCAGGCAGCTCATCTGTTCCTGCAGGAGACCTGCAGCGCAAATAGAGGGCAAGCTTCCCAACAGACACCAGCCATCAGCAAAGAATTAGCTTATTTCTGTGAGTAGTCGGGATTAATGTATGTCCAGCCATTAATTGATAGGCTGACTTCAAAAGCTCAGCAGCTGCTTGACTTATAGTCTGAGTGCTGTTCATATAATGGTCAGTCAGACAGCTGAATACAAGCTGTTTTAAAAACATCTGCTGATAAGTTAAAGAAGCAATCAATTGGACTTTGCTTCCAAGTTTGAAGAAGTTTCGCTTCCCATCCAGGAAGCTCCTTCAGTTCAAAATGTCAGGAATAGCGTTGAGTTTGAGGCTTTATACAGTAGCTCAACAAAGCCTTGTTTTTGTTTAGAAAAGATGCAAATTCAAACAGACAAACGGGTCCACAACTTTGGAATGGGGGTTGTTGGCGTCTTTTGTTAGCCTGCAATACCCCATACCTCTCTATGTCTCTGAAAGGGTTGTCTTTTACCTATACAAAAATTTCAAACCTCTATATTTTTTCAAAGCGTCTTCAAACAAAATAAGTTTCAATCTCACCCTCAAGCTATGTTTAGCAGAATTCTGTTGCTGATGGTAGAACTGAAACAACTAGTGCTGCTACCTATAAATATCACATTACTACAGGTTTTCCTGATCACTTGAAGATTATTTTCTTTTTCACACTGAAACATTTTTCTGACAAACAAACAAATCTTGGGAGAAGAAAACCTTGACATAAGTAAATACAATAAGCGATCATTTTTTATTTTACTACCCAAACCAATCTTGACATATTAGTCCCATCTTGATAAATCATAAATTAACTGTGATGTTGCTAAGCTTTGTTTTTTTTTTTTTTTTTTTTAAATATTGTTTGCTGTGGATATCTCTCCTTTATTCATAAATACAATTTTGTAAAACTGCACATGCTTATTGAGGTTAATGTCCTTCCACCATTCTTGCAGTTTGTTGACGTTTTGTGCAAACTTTTTTCTCACAAATGCTGTTCCACATTAGATTCATCCTTTAGCCTAATTAACCTGCAACATTAATAATGTGACCAATTAAGACAAATAATGCAAACATATGAAGTCACACATTTTTTTTTTTTTTTTGGAGGGGGGGGCTTCTCACCAGAGAGATTTTTTAATGATTTTCAATCATCAGTGGTTCTCTATTTAGATATTTTACAGCTTTTAAGATATTTTACTGGTTACTTTACACAGTCAAATCAATCGAATAACCTAGACAGATTTGTTAAAAGCTTTTGATCTAAGGAAACCTGGCTGTCTGCAGGTGTTATTATCTGTGCAGAATGAACTCCTCCTGGATGAGCACGTAGTGACAGCGGACACTTGCTTGCATTTCCACACTCCTAAAAACAGTTTGAACATTATGCAAGTTGAACACATGAACTGCTACAGAATCCTTCACCATTAATTTTAGACAGTCACGTGACTGCTTTTATCACTTGCAAACATCAAAAGTTAAAGAATGTTTTGCCAGGGTTTTTTCTTACCTCCAGGAAGGCTGATTGGTCCACAGCCATGACCCTCCTCGAAGCTTGCCTGGGTGATGTAGATGTGCTTCTTACACAATCTCCACAGGCCAAAGTGGGCCGCCTCACAGGTTTCATTGAACCTCTCCACTGGTGGGCTGAGCACTGCCCAGTAGTCCGTTACCACTGCTGTGAACATGCAAGCCATGCCCACCAGCAGCACGAAGATGGCGATCTTTATCTTGGTACGCTTGTGCATGTTTCCAATTTCTGTCGAATTAAAATATCTGTAAAAATCAAAAGTGGACTGACTGATCTGAAACCCAGAGGCTTCTCCTCACAGCACACCCTGTCTGTTTCCTTTCCACACAGGACTAATGTCTCCTCTCCCACTGCCACGAATCTTTGCTTCTGGTCCGAAAGGAAGGGGCCAGACTCCTCTGTCCTACTTTCATGCCCCTCTTTCCCCACACACTATGAGCAGCCGCTCTACTGACGGGCTGCAAGTTCAGATAGTCAGCTGTTAAGGCAGATCACAGAAGTTGATGACCAAACTGTCTGCTATGGTGAGGAATGGGAGTGTTCTTCAGGGTTTAAATGCTATAAATGACCAGTGAGTCAGGTTGTCAGGCTCTGTGCTTATCCAATTACGGTATCACTGTGCTAAAATCAGTAAGGGGCAATTATAAATGCATAATCATAGCTGTTTTTTGATGCATGTTAAATTTCAAAGTTTTTGCTTTAGGAGAGTACTGGATAGTTTCTCTCTTGCAGTTTACTTTCCATATCATGATATTGAATCTCACCTCAGTGCAGTTATATGGATCTGTCTATAAACTATTTATAAAAAGAGAGTAGCTGTGTTTAAAATGCGCAGCAGCTAGATTCTGCCTGAAAACACATTTACTTTATGGAATAAAAAATATTATCTGCCAGTTTTTTAACGCCAATTCACTTTGAAATTAAAATTAATCATTGAGTTAAACACTATGTCGATAGTGTTTACATAAGCCAGTTCATGTGACCCTTGTCTTCCATAGACTGACCGAGGGCAACAAGTTAAAGATCAAATAAATTAAGAAAATTTTTTTTTTTTTAAACAAAACTGCCCTGCCCTGCCCTATCCTATCCAATCCTGTCCTTTCATGTCTTGTCCTGTCCTGTCCTGCAATGTCCTGTCTTGTCTTATCCTGTCCTATCCTGTCCTGCCATATGCTGTTCTGTCCTATCATCTCCTGTCCTGTCTTATTTTGTGCTTTCCTGTCCTATGCTGTCATGTCTTGTCCTGTCATGTTCAGTTCTCTCCTATCCTATCCTATCCTATCCTATCCTATCCTATCCTATCCTATCCTATCCTATCCTATCCTATCCTATCCTATCCTATCCTATCCTATCCTATCCTGTCCAGTTCTGTCCTGTCCATTTAGTCTTTAATAGGTCCTAAAATCAAAGAAAACAACTTAATGTTGAACAAAACAAAAAAGTATGAGAAAAAAAAGCTGCTCCTATAAAATATATAAATTAAAATCATACCCAAGGTGGGACTGATCCCTTTGACTATTAAGTAACTATCGGTTATAGGATCATTTGTTAATGGGTAATATGATATTGCTCTCTCAGTTTCAGACATGTTTATGTTTCTCAGCTGAAGCTTTGCACCTGTAATTCAAACAAGTGTCAAAGAGCAGCGGTCAGTCGCTGAGTAACATGATACATCAGCAGCTGCATTGTTTTGGTGAGGAACTGTTGGGTGTGTGTAGACCATTTCAGCAAATGACCCCTTTCTTGTGCCACTGGGGCAACATTACCCCCTGCAAGTAGTCAGTTGCCTTGGTGACCTACTGCTCAACCTGTACAGGGTTTTATTTCTGCAATATACACTGAAGTGAAAAAACAAACCTCAGCTTTGTCAAACACTTGTAATTATTTCACATCACAAACAAGCAATTGTTTACCGTAATCTAAGTTGGAGCATGTTTACGTAAAGCAAACAACATGCGGTCAGTAAGTTATTAAGCAATACAGAAAAGCCTCAGTGGTCCAGTCCCATGATTTAGGGACCTTTGGTCTTCCCTCATATCTCTTCCCATCTGAAGAGATATAAGGAGACAGTCTAAGTGTAAGCTCAAAGAAAGACAAAAAAAAAAACAACTTCTATCCATGTAAAGGAAGCCTTTTTATTGAATGTTTCTGCCTCTCACTGAAATTATTGACATAAAAAAGGGTATATTTAGCTTTTAAAAATATGCAGCTTGATGTGTTTATGGGGTTTAGGATTTGAACAAATGATTGCAGTAACCAAACAACAATATATTATTTTTTTGCCACCATAATATAAGCAAGACAGAGTCTTGCTAAACAATGACGTTAGTAAAGCCCAGCCTTTTAATTCAGTTTAAAAAAGTCATTTAATTTACTACACAGATATCAGAGCCAAGTTTAACCTTAGACTGTTCCAGTGGGACATTTTTGGTTCTATATAACTTCATTACACATGAAACCTTTAGAATAATTGATGTTTTCAAAATTATAAAATCATAAAACCAACATAGGTCTGTTGTTGCTGTAAGGTGTTTCTGGACTGGAAAAAACCAAAATGAACAGAAAATGAATAGAAACTTTTTTACCAAAACTCAGAATTTAATTATTTGGCAACCATCCAAGCTCTACTGCTCCCCACATTTGGTACTCATTTGTATATTTGCAATTGCACATTACTGACATGAAAAGGAAACATTATTGGAGGGGTAACGTTTGATATTCATAAATCTGGGAAAGTTTATAAGGTCGTTTTCCAATAATTTGGAGTCCCAGTTTTTCACAATTGGGTAACATCCAGCAAACATCACCAGTTTTCCCATTGGAAGATTCCAGAAAGTTCACCGGCAGGTCAGATCATGCCATGCTCAAAGAAACTGCTAAACTCCCAAGAGTTACATTCCAGTCGGTACAGAATGTAGTTTGCATGTTCAATGATAAATTTCATGACAGCACAATTAGAGGATTACTGAAGGGGTTTGGCCTCTGATGAAAGGATTGCTATGCTCCCTCTCCACTCGGTGTTTAAAAAAACATTGGGAAGCATTTAAAGTCCTGATATTTTGACAGTCAACATCCAACTGTGATATGTAAACGGTAATGTTCATCAATAATGTGAAACATTAGATTTAAAGGGAAACCAAATGCAATATTTTTACAGAAAATATATAAAAGGATATTTTTATGTTTCAAAAGCCGTTTTAGGTACGGTAAAAACCAAAGCAAACTAAATTTACAAAGAAATGAAAATATTTTATCCCACATGGTGAGTGTGTTAAGTTGGATTAGCACAGCAGACTACTAAATGCGCTAACTGGACTTCATCCAGCAATTATAAAGCTTTTGTTGGGAATGAGCATTTCTAACTGTTTTCAGATCTTGAGGGTCCTGTGAGCTCTACCGCTGCACTCTGATGTTTGTCTTTTTTATCCATTTTATTTGATTAGGTTTTAGTGATGACTTAAAACATCTTAACATCTTTATTACTAATTAAGAGTTAGTCAGCTTCAATTCACCTTTTGCTTTTCCTCTGCAAGATTGGGGTGAACAATACAGCATAATTCAAGTGTTGGTGACTTGCACAGTGACCACTCACAGACACCATTGCACATAAGCCCATTACTGGATTCATAAAAAACAACTTTACTCATTGATGCTATGCAGGTGACTCAGTGGTTAGTGCACACAACCCATGTACAGAGGTCTTAGTCCTCGATGCGGCCGACCCGGGTTCGAATCTTACCTGTGGTCCTTTGCCGCATGTCTCTCCTCTTCTCTCATATCCCTTTTCCTGTCAGAAAAAAACAAGCCACTAGTGCCATTAAAAAACAAACCCACTTTACTCATTGATTTAAGGCTTTTCAGAAGCTCTCTGACAGTTGTCTTTGTATCTTTAAACAACTTCTGATGTTGCTAGAAGCCACTAGCTGTGGCTGGTTAATCATAAAACTATGTTGTATTCATTTAACGCATCAATAATGTTAAACAATGGTAGTAGACCTAGGTGTATGCATATTTTGCAATGGTTGTAGTCATGTGGGCAACGGGTAATAACTGTATGAATGAGGATGTGTGTTTGCACCTGTAAATGTGCATGCTTATACAATATATGAAGAATTGAATTTATTTGCTCACTTAATGGACTTCCAAGGAGAATCTGGAAGATTAAATTAGATTAAATAAGTTTCAATATCCTGTGGCAAGACATTTCTAATCCTTAATCTGTTATGGTTATCCAAGCCCCTTTTGCCATTTGCAGCTTCCATTATCTTCTGCCGGCGTCTGAGTGCCAACGAACCCCTAATTCATCAATATATATCTCTAATTGCTTTAGTCTTATATGTGCGTCTCTCCAGGTTGACAGAAAATTTTTTTACTAAATGACAATTCAGTGGAATAAAATATTGATTTCAAATTTTTGTTTAAAAAAAAATCTTAAAAACAAATACATACATGAAATGCTTCATGTGTGATACCTTGGTGAAGAGAAACCTTTTTTAATAAACCATTAAGACTAACGCAGCTGGTTTTAACGAGCTCTTCGCAGACATGAAAAGATTTCAGTCTTTTTTTTTTTTTACTTACTAAGCACATTCAATGCTTTTTACCCGTTTTTCACATTTACTAAAAATCACTTTGAAGACTTCTTTGTTTTAATTGGATGTTTAAACACAGTCTGTTACTATAAATTTGATATAAAAAATGTTAAAAATGCTAAATGTTTTGGTAAATAATTGTTGTTTTTTTTCCCAGTTTCTTAAGAATGGCCTTTAGACATTTTAGGTGTGTGTTGCTTTACAAAAAAAAAAAGTTAGACACTGTTGGTAAACTGACAAACAGCAACCCTAATGAGGATAAAAATAATTTGCAAAAACTTCAAAACTAGAAGATGTTTTAATACATTATCATTTGAAAAGATATTGATCTGTTCTGTAGACTTTACCAACAGCCTTCTCTAGAAAAACAACTTAAATCCATTTGTTTCTTTTTCTTTATGCTGGTAGGCAAAAAAAAAAAAAAAAAAAAAAAATCATTAAGTAGAGGAAGACTTTAGAAACAAGGCCATGCCTTTTCATCCTGAATCATTTATTTATTTCAGAAAGATTTATGAAAGATACATAAGACATCCCACGGCTTTTTTTTATTTTGCTGTCAATATTTTCTTTTGAAGATTTTTACTTTATGCAAATACCTTAGAGTTTATAAAAACCTCTGTGTGAAGAATGTACATTACTAAGCTCTATGAGATGTTCAACATCTAAAATGTATAAGATAGACAGAAAACAGATTTAAATTTTAAGAATAATGAAAATTATCTTTCCAAACTTTTTCAAAATTCTCCTTTCGGAATTCAGCTCACCTTAAGTCCATTAATAACACTTGTTTACAGCTTTCATTTGGTAGCAAGGAGGAGTAATAGAAGAAGGACATCTTGGAACCACCTGGACCTCACAGCTACCATCTCCAGAACCACCACTGTGCAAAGAATTTACCACCTTCCATTTGGTCTATTTGTTTTCTCAGAACCAACTTGATTTATTTTCTTATCAGCTTTATTCTCTTGATTAGACTGATGGGGAAGTCTCTGCACAAACACTTTTCTCTGCCACAAAAATCCTCTGGCAGGCAGCAGTTGGATTCCCTTTGGATTTGGAGTCGAATTAGATACAAATGAATACTTATCAATGGGAAGTTTCTAAATAACACTGATACATTTGCAAAGTGGATGGTGGGAAATGTGAAATGTTTTAATAAAAAATGAGGCAAACGTAACTTAGCCTCCAAGGCAAACAAGAAATATTGTTGCAGCTAGGGTCTTTCTGCATGGAGTTTACATGTTCTCCCCATGTATGTGTGTGTCCTCTTCGGGTACTTCCTCCCACAGGGCAAAAACATGACTGGTAGGTTAATTGACCTTCTTAATTGTCCTTAGGTGTGAGTGTGTGTCTCTGTGTTTCCCTGTGACTGACTGGCAACCTGTCCAGTGAGCAAGGCAAGGCTAGTTTATTTGTTTAGCACAATTCAGTACAAAGACAATTCAAAGTGCTTTACATAAAATAAACAATACAATAGAAGAAAAATGAAAGCAGAATAAAAGCAAGTTAAGATAGAAACATGATAAAAGCAAGTAGTAAAGCAAAGAAAACAGTTGGATCACAACCTTAAACTAATAAGACCACAGTTAACACTTTCATTTTAACAGTCAAAGGCAGCTCTAAACAAATGAGTTTTTTAACTTTGACTTAAAAGAACTCAGGCTTTCAGCACTTTTGCAGTTTTTGTATATTGAGGTGCTGATCTATTCAGTGATTTATAGACTAACAGAAGGATGCTAAAGTCTATTCTATCATATATATAGAATCTGCATTTATATATATATATATATATATATATATATATATATATATATATATATATGCAGATTCTTTTTATCACTAAGGGACGGTATGTAAACCTTGAAGCCCAACTGGATATAAGGCAGTTTATTTTCAATAACTGATTGTGAACTTAAATTTAACACACAAGCTCACTTCCGACAAACTATTTAAGGTTGTTACCACAGCCAGAAGGCTCAGTGTTGATGAAACTGGCCTGCATGGAGCAAGATTTCAGCCTGACTGTTACCCCCTTTGGTCAATATAACAATCCGGTGATGAGTGGAGGAGAAACCCAGGCAGATATGATGCTTATGGTGTCTTAAGAGCAGCAGAGGCTGCAGGTAGGGAGCCAGAGAGCTGTTGGCCACTTATGGAAGAGCACAGAGATAAAGAATAGAAACACAACAAACACTCACAGCCTCACACCTTCTAACGTCCCCCCTAAAACACAAACACAACTCAAGTACTCCTCAAAAGGAAGCAAGGAAGAGAAGAACAAAAGAGACCAATTGCGATCATGAAAGCTGAAACTTCCAGTATTTTTTTACATCTTTGATGTTTTGCTAAACTTCAACTCATTCTGTGCTCTTCTGACTTTCTCTTTACATCCTTTTTCTTTTTAAAGATTTTGTTGTTTATTACCTTCTGTGATTAAACTTGGTTTGCAGCTATATTAATACCACAACAGGTCGGCACACAATAATTTCATAGTCATGATTAATCACTATCATTAGTCTTTTAATTAATGAGTTTAAGATTAATTTTTCTTGATCCTTGGGTTGTATTCATTCACGAGTTTTGATCTAATTAGTTTTAAGATATTTTTCTGCAGGTCTTTTTTTCGGTTATTGTTACTTTAGCCATGTTTAATTTTAAACTCATATTTACTTCTTGTTACTTTTAACTTTTTCTTGTTGTAGTGCATTATTGAATAATAATCATACCTTTTACAACAGAGGCATTTAAAACAGTTCAAGCTGAATGAATCACAACCCCAATCTTTTACTCATGTATATATATATATATATATATATATATATATATATATATATATATATATATATATATATATATATATATATAT